>NW_028186956.1:3486638-3627698 GCF_003343005.1 Rhea americana | reverse complement strand
CCGACCCTCCCGCCGGCCGCCCACGGCCCCCCCGGCGCTGCCCCGCGGCCCTCGGGCCTCCCGGCGCCCCAGAGGCCGGGCCGCGCCGGGCCGCGGGCCGCGCCGGGGGTGCTGGCGGGGTCCCCGCCGGACGCAGCGCCCTCTCTGCCCCCCCAGGGCGCGGAGGATGGGGCGCAGGTGGCCCGGGCACCTTCAGCAGCAGCTCCCTTGTTGTGGCGGGCGGCTTGGCAGCTGTCAAACCGTCTGGCAGAAACCGTGCAGGGCAGGAGGAAGAGTGGAAAAGTGTGTGGGCATGCTTAGTTACTCCTGTGTTGACTGGGGAAAAAAAAATAAATCATCAAACCACCGGCAAATGGTCTGGCGGCTGCACTCGAGGTGAAAGAGCAGTGTGGTCACGGGTGCAGTTTGGTTTTCAAGCAGATACGGAATGAGTATTTGCCGTTGCACCCATAAATCGGTAAAAAAGAAAGTCGTATCCCATTGCCTTGAAAACAACCTCCTTCTGAGAGGGAATGGTCGCAGTTCTCCACGTAAATGAGGCGTTTTAGAAACTAAAAATAGATGTTTAGGTTGCCTTCTTTGGTGTTATGCTCTCCTACACACATTTTCCCATGTCTGTTGTTGATTAGTTTTGCTTTTTAGGCTAGTTTTAGGCCCTAGTCATGCGAACGTGTACGCATGCGCTTAATGCTGTACATGTGAATGACTCATGTGCCTGAGGTTAAGCATGGGGCTTGCGTTTATAACGTCCTCTGGTYGGGGCCGTTGTACTTAGTTTTTGTTTGGACTCTTGAGCTCAGCTGTAGGGTATCATGGCAAAGAATGTGTAACAAATTGGAGAAAATTTTGAGAAAATCAACATAACTGAGTTTTGAACAGATTAACTCAGCTAAAATGTTTACGTGGTGCATGTTTAAAGAGAACTACAAACAAGAATGAATCCTTCAAATTCCCTTGAGTAGGAAGAATAAATTTAATCTTCCTCTTTTATACAGAAAGGAAACTGAGACAGACACAAGTAAATAGTGAGTCAGAATTAGAACTCCGGTACTTTGGATTCTCAGGGTTATGCTTTTTCCTTCACACAAATGTTTTTGAGCCAGAAAGGATGGTTTCCAGAGCATTTGGTGGCTTTCTGTACAAGCATGTAGCGGTCATATCCTCTGAACGACCTGGAAAAAGATACACAAAGAAAAGTGGCATCCTTTAGGAAACAGGTGTACATGCTTATTGAATGAAAGGCTGTGAAAATACCCTTATCCAATACTGCTTTCTCAAGTTCAACCCATTTCTGTAGTTGCCCCAGAGGTGTTTGTCAGCTGCGCAGGTGAAGGGAGATGATTCCTGCCATAGATCCCATGCCCTTAAAAATAGTTTGGGAGGTGTCGTGTTCTACACTTTGCTATTTTTAGGAGGTATTGAAGACTAATCCAGGATAAAAATCTAATTTTGTCACTTCTAATAATCCTTCAGTGGCAGAAAAATCGAACAGTAATTCATTTCTTAGGGAGTCTGTAGGGTGAAACAGGTAAATGAGCAATGAAAACAACAATATTCACTTAAATACAGTACAGGTATCTGCATTTATGAGTCTTGGGACCTCTTCAGATAATGGAGGTATGACAGTTGCCTCTCCAAATGGAAATTTCTGCAAAGGTGAGAGTGAGATAATATCATGTGTGCAAAGGGGGGAGTATTGGATAAATGAAAGGCAGCATATGTGTGAAAGTGAACTCCCCTATTGGTGGTCAYGAGCACAAGATTATTATAAAGGGGTCGAGCCTGCCGGGAAGAAATCACTTGAAGAGTCTCCCTTGTTTCACACATGTACACAGATACACTGTGTAGGAAGGCTCTGTTAATGCGAGTCACCTGCTACTGCTAATTAATGAATGTATGTCCCTTCCAAGCCCCATATGTATTCCTGTTGTTGTCCCTTCAGAGTGTTCAGCCTACCACCTTGTCCTTAAGAAGCAACAAGTTAGAAGGCATTAACAGGAGTGTGAATCCAGAATGCAAAAGGCAGACCAACACTGCGAACAATGATGAAAGATCAGTAATTTTGAAGTATAATTATATAATAGTAGCAACATCCAAAGGGAGACACTTTTCCTGTAGACACAACCTGCTTTGCAACATAATTATCTGCAAAAAGATCAGACTGAGAATTGCCCGCAAAAAGTCAGTTATCCCAGAAATGCCCAGTTTCTCCCCTGGAAAATGACAACCACCTCAGCAGCATCAGTAATAGCTTTTCATAAGAGGAAATAGGAATGACTTTACTGCTTCATTGGCCAACTTTGTAAATTAAGCTCTGCTTGTGATTTACTATCAGTGCAGCTTCAGATGTGGTAATGATAGAAAATGAAATCAATACCTAATGGGCTCAAACACCATAGAACTTTCCAAAAACAACAGAGATTATGCTTTGTGTTTTACTCTTCTTTTTTTTTTATTTTGTATTATTTTAAGGATATGGGATTTTTCAGATTGATGCACAATATGTTTTAAAAAATATACCCAGCTTAGTCCTAACCTGTTTCATTATGGTGCCCCTTTTCAGAATCTACTGGTKCCATAAAAGGAAGCAGTGACAAATAACAGCTCTCTGCACTTTGATCTAAGCAGCATGTCACATCAGTGCTCATTAAAAATTATATTAACTGATCCAACCTTGACTTTCTGAACTTGGGCTCCTGGGGTAGGTTATATACTCACATATATATAATGTARAATCTTTTAGAAAGGCAGCTCTTGGCCATATTGACAAAAACATCATGGGGTCAAAAGCATTTAAAAAATGAAGCTTGCAGGCCAGCAGAAGTTTTCACGTAAAGTAGCCATTTTGAATAATAACCTGATGGGAAATGTGCTTTGTGGCTGGAGCCCTCTGCAAAAGCATTAAAATAGAAAGAACGCTAACTTATTGGTCTTGTTGTATGACACTTCAAAGATCTGAGCATATCAGCATAGCACTTGTCTAGCTAAAGTGCAGGCTGGTTGGCTGGCAGCCAATGCCAATCTTGTGGTGAAAGATATTTAAAATAGAGACTTGATGGGAAAGAATGGAGACAGTGATCATATGGGACACTTTACTCTATGGAGAAGAATGAATTGGGGTAGCAATCTTGAACTCAGTTATGCCTTGGCAGTGCCACAACGATGATTTGCTAATGGCTAAATTATGTTTTTAAAAAACAATACATTCTTTTGAATAAGTCAGAGGAGTGAGACATAAAGATTTATTAGAAAAGAGTGAAGTGACTAATTCACAAAGAATCAAAAGTCTGTCAGATTTCTATCTATGAACTGTCCATGACAAATTCATCAAAATAAATGAAGAGTTGGAGGGAAGTTTTCCTATATGTCCAGCTTAAGTCAGAATCCACAAAACCAGCCTAGAGCCTGTCTGATACATAGAAATAGATGCTATATGACTTCTTATTTGGGCTTYGGCTGTTTGAGAGAGAAGTTAAACTGTTTTACAATGTACAACAAATGACAATCATTTTGTTTCTCCATTCAAGCTGGACTGAGCAATCTATAGTTTATGGAGTATAGCAGGCTTTATCCGTTACTGCAGCTATCATTTTTGTATTTTTAGAATAAGATGCAGATTTTATTCTTTGCTAGCAAAGGTAACTGAAAGTGCCTTTGACAGGATGTTCTACATGTTAGGCTTACAAACTTGTGCAAAACATTTTGTATTCCTACACTGGAGACTTGATCTTCAGTGTAGCCACTAGAGCTAATRCAATTTTATGATCTTCTTAACGGATGCTGAATCTGGTTTCAGTTTTCTAAACTAAAAACATGTATTTGTGGTTATGCTCACCTTCATATTGTGACTCTGAGAAAAAGACTTTTCTATGAGATGGTATTGGTGACCTCAGAGGTTTATCCTTCATTGGTCTTCCTTATTAAGGTAGGTAACTATTCTGAAAAAATATATTTTRTAAATGATTTAATTTTAGTGTTGTAAGACACAAGGTATGTTGAAACTCTGCTACTGAGTAACAGACACAGAAAATGTAGAGCAAACATAATACAAATGACAGTCACAGTCTCTTTTTCACTCTTTTTCTTCAGATACACACAATCACAYGCAGCCCACACACAGATAAACATGCAGAGCCTATCTGCTGGAATAGGCTTGCTTCACAAAAATTTAGATTATCTGAAACAGTTTTTTGGTTTGCACAGAGCAGTTTGGAAAGTAGAAGGGAATAAGGGTATAAAATGACATGAAGAGTAGACCCTGCAGAGCTCAGGTAATCCCAGACAAATTAAAGAAATAAGAAAAGAACTCAAATGAAGCAAATGACTTTCCATAAAATAAACTCTCTTCTTAACATCTTCACTTGCTTCTGGCATTTCAGATGTGCTTGGACTTTGATTGTTCAGAGCCAAAGTGAAAATTCTCTGTTTAGAATTACTTGACTATGAGCATGGACAATTTCATGGTACTGTTACTGCAATCAGCTTTAGGGTCTAGTCCAACTCGCAGTAAACTCAGTAGGGGTCTTGCCATTGACTATAGTGAGAGCTGGATCAGGCCCTTAATGAGACTGTTGGAAATGCCAGCTGGAACAACTAATACTTGTATGTGATACATTAATCTGGAAGCAAGGAAAGGTATTTCTTAATCTAGCATATGTATTAGCAGCCTTCTTAGTGCTCTCCAGTGTTGCCAATTTCATTCGTTTATGGCATTCAAATACCATGAAAATGAATGTGGTAAAAATGCATTCATAAATGTTGTTTATGTCTTCTATTGTTTTCACAGTGGCTTTCTGATGTTGTAACCTAAAAAAAAAAAAATCTTCTTGCTCTGCAGAGTTGTGCAACGGATTGGAGTAATCACTATTTCCATTTCTGAAGACGAAAGAAAACTTCTGAAAAAATTAGAACACATGTAGTATGTTGTTCATTATTGTTTATATTTTCTCAGAGTAAAATTCAACTTTGATTTTGATTGATTTCTCAGAGAAAATGGAAGTTTTGGCATTTTTTTCTAAACTACCCAGAGAAGGAGGTTTCATTTCTATGCCGAAAAATAGATTAATGTGGCCTGTCAAGCTTATGTKAGATTCTTAAGTAATGACTAGTGCCTACGTGCACCCGGGAGTTGCTTTCGTAGGTTATATTCTTGGAGTCCCTATGAGGCCAATGCTTCGCCAGGTTAATAAAATCATTTGGGAAACGGGATTTTCATCCCATGTACAGCACGATCCATGATCTTTCTTCCAGTTCGCCAATTTCTGTACAGAAAATACATACAGGACGGAAGAAGAATGGGAAATGGAAGCTATTCCAACTAGTTTTTTTTGAAAAGGGAATGTTTCTTCAGAGAAGGCAGGAGGAACTTATTCCATCCTCCTACCCAAAGCTGTTAGCCAGGTGGGCTCTGAAGATTATCTCAGGGAGGAGYATGCAAGTGGGAAGTGGTAGTTACATGACATGTTGCTTTTTGCTGTACCCATGCTGGCTTCGTGTGGTCCACTGTGGCAGTGGGCTAATTCAAGACGCTAATTCAAGATTTCCTATACTGCAGCTTCTTCCCTGCTGGTATTTAGTCTCAGGGGCTGTGAGTGATGCCTTGAGGGAGGAGGTACAAAATTTTCTTTCACTGCTTTGTTTAGTGTTTGTGTTCAGTGAAGCATCTCTTTTAAGGTGCCTTAGATGCACAAATGGCCCAACCCAGGTTTAAAGGATGACTTTGTCTATTAATGTTCTTGGGTTTTGGTAGTGACCCTTTGGTTGGCTTGTGTCTGGTCCTGTTGTCACACTAACACTGTTTAGTTCTCAGGTCCTAAGCCA
Organism: Rhea americana; assembly: GCF_003343005.1. Taxonomy (NCBI): domain Eukaryota; kingdom Metazoa; phylum Chordata; class Aves; order Rheiformes; family Rheidae; genus Rhea; species Rhea americana. The sequence goes on along the minus strand of NW_028186956.1, from coordinate 3,621,878 downwards.
CTTTCAATCCTGATCTTGAATAACAGGTATCAGAGTCTTGGAATTCTGCAAATAATCTCAAAAAATGTGGAGGCATCTTGCTTTGTTCATTACAGAGATGCCTTTTCATCTCAAAACATTCACTGAAATTTTGGATCCTACCTCAGGGTCCTGGCTCTCAAAACCACTGTTATGTTCAGGCAGAAGTACGTTTTTTCAAATGCCCCTCTTTTTCCCAAGGAAAGATGAGACTGAGCAGCATCTTTCAGCAAAGGAAAACCACTTCAATATGCTTTCAARGAATGACATGAATCATGTGAATCATCAGAGTGTCACCATGGCTACTGAGGGCACCTTGGGCTCAGAAAAGACATAGAAGTGTCTGTTTTCACACACAATTTGAAAATAAAGAGGGAGAAAACATAAGCAACATGAAGTCTTGGAGACTACTGTTTCTAGTCTAGGCAACCTGTGTGGCGAGGACTGTAGGGGCTAGCATTTGCTCTTGTTGTGAGATGTTATGGCAAGTCATTCTGTTTCTCAGGGGCTCAATTTCCCAAACTGTAAAAAGAGTACAAGTCTGTGTGTAACARTGTAGACTAAAAGCAGTACATATACAGTATGAAGTATGACTTAGAACAGGAGGTCACCCACAGATGAAATGGCATTCATATGGCTTTAAGTAAGGAATATGCTTCTTCCCAGGGCATTCCAAAACAACTGCATTAAGTTTTGAATTCCTTCCATCATTTCCATCTATTTACCAATGTAAGACATATGTTATATATATGTACATGCATCTCCCTCGTATATATACTATGTATATATACATATTATACGTGTATAAAATCTTTGAAACATCTGGATAATGCATTCTGCAAGTGCATTCTCTTCAAGTCCATAAGCAGCCAGCTTGCTGGCTGCCTGAATTAAACTGGAGTCTTYTCAGACAATTCTGTCTACAGCTGTAAGGTGTTCTCTAGGCTATTTAAAAACTGCCAGTTTCTGTAGAAAACTGCTTATCTGCTGAGAAAATATTAGCAGCAGCTTCTTGGACAGCCATGGATAAATTACAAGTATAGGTAAGAAAAAAGAGGAGAAGAAGAAAAGAGAAAGTWCTCCAACCAGCTGAATACTGGCTGGTTCTTTGCTCTTCTGTTTCTGTATTTGGTATGTGACGTAGAGTATAAGAGCTGGTGAACAGTCAGGGTGGCTTAAGACATTTCTGTGTTTCCTGGGACTGATGTAATTTAGGGTCCCGAGAATAGCTGGAGAGTAGCAGGCCAGAGCAACAGAGAGCTGTTCTGACCCCTTTTATCTCTGTGACTGTTGATGGTGGCATAGAACAGTTCCAAGGTCTCTGTATCCAGAGGATACCCCAAACCTCCCCTTCTGCCTTTTTTTTTGTTGTTTTGGTCTGGTCAAAGTTACATTTAACTTATGTGAAACAGTACATAGAGTTACTTTCTCCTCTGCTGTGGGAGGAATTAATTATAACGCAAAAGTGATAAAGGATTTGGCCTGAGTACCCTTGAGACACCCTGACACTTGAGCCATCAACACGGGAGGCTGGTGCATCACCCTGGCTGCCCCAGAGGCAGCAAAAAGGCTATTTTAGGAGCAGCTTTCCCTGTCAGCGTAATGAAGTGTGCAATGTGGAAGTGTAAGCTATTGAAGTGAACCCTGCAACAGGAATGAGGTAGTATCTGACAGTGTTTTGTTGTGCAGGTGGGAGTGTACAGGAGGGGAGCAGCAGTGCGACTCACGCTCTTTTGGCTAGCTAACCTCTGACTGTGCCACGTGCGCGCAGTGCATGGGGGCTGTGGCTTGGCAAACTCTAACGGCCCGTCTTCTCCATCCCTCCTCGCAACCCCATTCGCTTTGCACTACTGCTTTTGCCCTGCAACGGTAAAGAACATACAGCGATGCGAGATTATAAAAAACAAATATTTGGTAAAACAGACATGTTCATACCTCCACTGACCTGTGCGGTAGGAGTGAGTATATACATGCGTGTTTTGGRGTCAGGGAGGAAAACAGAGAATAAAGATGTGGACCACAGACAAGGCAGCTAAGGAATGCTGACCCTCGCACCCTTCTTTTCTCTACCAACCACACACACAGACAAATAAACACCCTATGCACAGACGACCTGTGGAACTGTTTTTCCCCCTGGAATAATCACAACTWCTCCAGTTATAACCACACTTGTGTGCGGCTTACTCCTGGCAGATAAATGAGTGATCTTAAAGCTATCAAGTTACTAAAAATATCCCCTTCAGCCCACTTTTTAACTACTGAGCTGTTCAACTGTTCCCCATCATGTTAGATAAAGTACATTTGGTCTTAATTTTCTTGAGTGAAGAAGTCTACACACAAAACTTGCTGCTCATAATGCAAATGTGGTAAACGTTGAGATATTTTTAAAGTACTATTTCACATAGGTTCTCTCTATCGTGAATGAAGGGGCAGAAGCTGCTGCTATTTTCATTTTTCTATTTACCCTTCTAGATTTGGAAGGAAGCTAATACAGTCAGAGCGACTGGTTATTTGGTGGCTCTGCATTAACACAAGCATGGGGAACAGACTTTTCTTCTGAGCCTTATTTTGTATGAAATAGGAGCAAATCAGCTGTGATGAGTGGAGCTGTTTGGAAGGAAAGTAAGTGGGTGAAATTGATACCAATTCCCTGCGTCAGGCTGAGTTCTGTGTACCAGATATACTCTGTGGATTTTCCCTTTTCCATGGTGGGCACAGGCAGACTTAGGTAGTGAATAAGACCTAATATTTCACTCACAGAGTGCAAAATGGAGTGACTTTCTGTGGCTTTTATTTTTTTCATTGTGTGCTATGAATATAGACATTTGCTGACATTGCAGCTACATCAGCGTCCACTGGCCAGAATAGCCTCTGGGCTAACACCCTGAGGAGTGGGGAAAGGAAAGAGGAATACAGACCGTTGGCTGTAAAGGGCCTCTGAAACATGCTCCGCTGCTCACAGACTCTCCTCCCTTGATTGAGAAATCAAGAACTRTAGAGAAGTGCAATTTAATTGCTCACAAACTTTCATGGTCAGCCATTACCAAACTGTTATTACTCATCTCATTCCTGTCTGACATGAGTTTGTAGCTGTTAGTGAGCTCCCCAAACTTTTTTGTCTTGCTTGTAATTTGCTTTGGGCAGCTTGACGTTTTGATTTAAAGAGCTATGCATTTCTGATTCACTAGTGAAAGATACTGGATATAACGGTGGGAAYGCTTTATGGCATGATAGGTATGGTGTGGTAGCTTGTATCCCAGAAACAGAGATGCACAGCAGTCCCTAAATAAGAGATGACAATTAGCCCGTTTTTTACTAACTCTAACGTTAATGAGAAAAATATTTATCTCTTTAGTTGTTCTTTCAACTTCCAAGCATGCCCTTGCCAGTAATTATATTATTTCAAGTTTTGTCCAGGTTTATGGTCCACTAGTTTCCCGTTGCAGTCAGTGGGAGTTTCACCTTTGGTTTCAACAGATATCAGATAGGTTGTGTGGCTAGTAACAAATCCTTCACAGTTTGAAAGCAAGTGCAAACAACAAAAAGAAATGTCTTCATAAAGATAATTTGCATGTTGAAACTTACATTGCGTAAATGTGCTATTAATATCATTAATATCTTCCTGGAGATAAGATGCAAAGAGCTTCTTTGAAGATGAATTGCTCAACTCATTCTTGGCATGACTTCAGTGGAAATTCACCCACTTCTGACAGTGATTTATTTCATCTGGAGCATTTTCCCCTGGGAGTCCAAGATGTCTATCTTTCCAAATCAATACAATCTAACATCAGAGAACTTAGAAGCAGGACTCTCAAGTTCCAGTACTAGCTCAGCCATGAACCTGTGTTATTCTGGTTATCTCATTTAATTTCTGTGGGCCTTGGCTTAATCATAAATCTCACAGGCATRCTTATTTCTTTCCAAACTTCTGAGACTCTCACTTTGAAAGATGTACTCATGAAAAATTTAAATTGCCACAAATTAAATACTTCTGAAATAATTTGCAAGTAAAGAAGGAGATTTATTCCCACTAAAAGGAAAGTAAAGGAGGAGATGTTCCCTGAGGCTATTGTAGAAGTTTTTGATCATGTCTAATGTGATGGAATAACAAAGAAAAAATCTTGAGATTTTTGTTTTCAATGGAAAGGCAGCCTTCTCAACTTTTCCTCTTGTTGTGTTGGTGTTTGCTTGGGTATTTGAAAGTAAAATTATTCAATTATTCAAGGAGAAGCAGGAATGGTTCAGGACTGAGTATAAATTGTGATGGGCTGCCTTTAACCATTTGTTGCTTTAAAAATTTGCTGTATTTAAAATGGAACAAAAATTGCACAAAATTTAGTTTGTTAACAACATTTAAATGCTAGTTAAGGAAAAAAGCCAACACTTTATTCCTTTATTTTAAGTGCACAGTTGTTTTTTTTTAATCTTTTATATCTCCTTGATTCTGGGTAGGAGCTGTTTGGGTCTGAAATGGTTTTGTGTTCATTTTCAAAGATCTGCATTTAGTGTAGTCTTGCTTCCAAGAAGATATGAATAATATTGGTGGAAATGGAGGCACATTTATGCAATATAAGTTTCAAGGCATTTTGCCTGTATTGGAAAAATGCAGAAAAGCTCTTTTACACTCAAAGGACAAAGATTGCATTTTAAAATACACAGATTTTAAGAGCGGGTGGAGCCCATATCGATCTTCCGCCTTAACACCTCCAGTCTTTTTTTCATACTTTGGTGTTATTGTTACAAATATTGTAGATGGGACCTTGTTATAGAAGTTTAGTGTCCTTTTTCTCCCATGAAGAGAGGGATTGCAATYGTAACATACAATTTGTGGTCTAGCCTGACCTTTTGGATTTGGTAGGCATTTCATTAATAGGACAGTAAGTTATTGCTGAAGTTGAGGAACCCATGTTTTAGCTAAACAGTCTCAGATACTTGGACAGAGCAGAGACAATTCCAAACACTCATAGGCAAAAATATTTTATTAGGAGTAACACCCTCAGAGATAAGATGATAGTTAACATAGAAATGTGCTAACAAGAAAAGTTTTATAAGCTTTTTATGAAGAAACATTTATCTGCTGATGAAGAGACAGTAAATGGAACAGTTTATCATAGCAGCTAGACTGTATTTTTCCTGTTACTATTTCTCTTCTGCATATAAACATTAGTGTTAAAATACTAAACTATATCTTAAATGTGTCTTTTCATATATTTGTTTGTGTGCATATATATATGTATTCGTATGTATATGCCAAATATTTTTATATCTGAACTATAGATTGTGTGACAAGATTAAAGAGCATGATTTTGTAAAACTAAAATAAAGCATCTGTTTGGAAAGGTCCTGGCATTGTAAGAAATTTTTGCAGGCTATTATCTGCATTTAAAGAATGCTAGTCACATCAGTTTTTATAATTATTTCAGCTCATATGTTCACACCACAAACATTCAGAAACTGAAGCTAAAAGAGCTGTTGAACTGAAGCAGATGATTCGCCTGAACTGCAATAGTTAAGCTTGCATAATATTCTCTGTGGCAACCTGTTATTTTCACAGGCTCATAATTTTCTGAGCTGTTCTGGCTTGATTCCTGCTTTAAGGTGATTCGTTTGTCRAAGACTTGAGCAAGAAGTAATTCATTTCTCCCCATTTCTATGAAAGGTAAGAGAAAAAGTTCACCTTACCTGTCAGAAAATGCCATCTGTGAACCTAATGAAGAGGCCTYGTGGCTCGGCTGTTTGGGGTTGGGGAACCAGTCCTTGTCTACTATGCAAGGGAACCGCATTAAAAATATATATCTATTGAATACATGGGAAAAGATGATTCTATCGGAGGCATCCAAAATTAGTGGACATTTAAAAAATAATATAAGTAATCTTTCCCAGGTCTTAGAGTCRGGCCTCAGTACCCGGATTTTTGAGATGATCAGCACTGTTTCGTCTACAAGACATCACCACTTCTCAGAAAAAAAACAATTCCAGAGGCTACTCAGTTTTGTTTGTTATTGAGCAGAGGATATATTTACTCATTCATGATGATCACTTTATGATTTATTRGAGAAAAGCCAAGAAAAGCCAGATGTTGTTAGTGCCATTAATGGAAATTGGCTGCTTGATGGGCTTGATCTGGAGCTGAATAGTGAGGAGGTGGGTGGATGTTTGCCTGTCCTCCAGAAATCAAGTCACTTCATGTCATACTAATTTTTCAGTGCTTTCTGGATTCCCCTTAGATAAGACACCTCAGATTTAAAAGCTCATTCTGGGAGCAGGGCACAGACAGAGAAAAATGTTGTCTTTTTGTTAGTGTACAAAAATCTGAGGAAACAAATGAGGGCTCTGAAAACCAGCTTTTTCATTGTAATCTGCCTATCCAAGTAGAAGTTAGAGCAGCAAAAAAGCAAAATACAGTTGTGAAAGATCCCACTTTTTTTCCAGGTACAGTTGTTCCCTAGTAAAATTCACACATCAAGAAGAGTAATGAATCTAATTCTGCTGATATTTCSTAGCAGAGTTAGGAAGTGAATAGGCTGAGTGGCAATAAAGTCTACCTTTTGCCTTCTGAAAATAGTCAAGCTGAGGGAATCTCACAGCCATTCCCATTCTTTATGTGAGTCATTTGCACACTATTTGTCAYAGCCTACCTTTGGGTCTTGGAAAGATGGCAAGAAAAGCTTTTGAGCAACTCCAGCTCCAATCTACTGAAGTACTAAGAACTATTCAGTCCTTCTTGCAAGACACTGAATATAATGCCAGTGGACCAGGTCCTGTATCTTCTTGATGTACAAATACAGAGAAGACAAAAATGAATAAAAGATTTTAGAAGACCAAAGACCCATATACACACACACACACATATATAAATATAAATATATATGTATATATAAAACATTGGTCTACAAGTGCAGGTGGGTGTCCTTTAATATCATTACACATCTAAATCATTGCACTGAGCTTCCAATTCTTGCCCTCTTATCCCTACACTCATGCCCTTTCCACCACATAGACTAAACAATCAAAGTTCAAAATCACTTTTTTTTTTTTTTTTTCATTTTAGGCCCCTTTCCATATGCTTTGTGTTTTGGTGAGGCAACTGACTAACACCTTAGAGACTACTTATTAGTATCCATGTGGATGTAATTTAACTGTCTTTTTTTTTCCAGTCATGCTTTAATTTGAAGTTTTTGAAGATAGTGGTAAAATATTAAAAAAAAATAAACAAAAAACCTCTTTAAATCATCATTTCTTTCAGAAAAGTCAYGTTATTCTATGAAACTGTGGATCACAGCTATGTGAGAAAATAGTAAGGCTATAGAATTAAAAAGGAGAACAAAGTAGTAAGTATGAGTGTCCAAAAATACTTGCATACTGGCTAGATACCACTGACAAAGCTCAGGCTCCACTCATGCATGTGCTTGTGTTCTTGAATAATCTTTTGTGTGTGGGGAGGCCTCTGCATCTGTGTTTGGAGGATGCATGAACAGCCTTGGTACAGGGGATGAACTGTGGGTCCATTTCACTATTACAGCTGTAGGGAAGTGGCACTAAAATGTTGCATTACATTAAATTGTATTAAAATTAAAAAGCGGGTAAGCACTTCCATGTAGACGAAGATGAGCCATACTGTGTATTTTCATGCTTATACTCTGTAAGTAAGGTAATTGAATTAATTTTTGCCTGGGTCTATTTTCTGTCCTCTGAAGTATGTGGGATCCAAACAGTTTAATAAATGAGCTTTTTTATGTTGAATGAAGAAGAAGCCATATTCATATACTTTATTTCTGATGAAATCTCACCTCTTATGTTTGTAAATATTAGTATGTCCCTTCTGCAAGCTCATTACATTATGCAGGATTTCATCAATTTCTGGGATAACCGTTTCTGACGTAAGGCGTGCTAGTGCATGTAACACAGGCACACAAAGCATTCACAGATGCCAGCATCAGCTGTGCTCTCACGGAAAGATGGAATTTGCTTTTTCTTACAGACTTTTCTTGCTTGTGGCTACGCGATGGTGGAAGGAGGAGAGCTGTGCCTGTGGCTGCCTGCGCCCCCGGTTGCCCAGCTTGCCGATGCCTCAGCTGTCTAAAGCACCGGGGAGCCCGGCCGGACACCGCACGTCTCGCCTGCTGCTGCTGTGATCCTTGACGTGAGGCCCAAGCTGCCCTCGTGGTAAGTGTCAGGAAGTTCAGTTTAGCCTTTCCCGAGCGAGGTCTGTAATCTAACAGTCAACTGCTGCAAGAATCAAGCTTGATTTTTTTCTCCCGTCCGTGGATACTCTTTCCCATTACCACCTTCTTCTTTTGGCCAGGACAAACTATTGCRTGGGCACTCAGTGACCCTGAGCAGGGAACTGATCTGCCTAAAAAATAACCCGTTTAACCCAGCTACTTTTTAGCACGATGACATTGTGTCTACGCTAGCAAAAGGAGGGTTGGGAAGGAATGACCAAGGATTAGGCGGTAAGGGGGATTCAGTTCTTTTGGAGGCTCAAGGACATAGAGCACCGTGTGTCTGAGCCTGGGGAAGTCTCGGTGAGGCGGACTTACAGCCAAGACCAGCACTGCCGTTTGCGTATTTCTGCTGTAGGATATTCTGTGGGTGAGGGGTGAAGTGAGAGTGCAGCACTTTGCCTATGGACAAAGAGACTAAATGGAAAAAATGTATCATTTAAACTGCATTTGAAACTATTTATGTTTGACTACCTTGTTCTCTCAACAGTTGCCTGGAGCTGAGATTATAGGAAGTTAATAATATGAATGTATTTTTTCTCTCTCTTTTTATGACCTTTTTTGTTCCAGTGGAAAGAAAAACTTAAACAAAGATAATCATGAGAAGATAGTGAGTTTTCTTGTGCTTTTGAATTTCAAAGCTTTTAAAAAAATAAAAATATCTGTTGGAATTATTCAAAAATATGCACATTAAAACTTGATGTTTATAGAAATCATATTTTTGATAGGAAAAAAMCACCCCTTTTTAATTGAAAAAATGCCTACCATCCCACTGACTGTATTATACAATGAATTAGTGACAGTTCCAGAAATGAAACCCAGAAAATCTAGTTCTTCATGTCAAGCAGGCCACATTCCTCCATTCTTTTCTGAGCAGAGCTGATTGTTAGTGAAGGATATCTAACTAGCAGGGAAGTCCTTCTCTGAGAGTATTCTTGAAGCTGAAAATCTGCAGTTTGTGGTGAGACCGGGGTAAATCTTACTGACCCTTTTTAGACTGAGCATATATTAAAAAAAAAAAAAAAGAAGAAGAAGATTTTTGGGTTCCTCCTATCAAGTTTGGCATCCAAGATTATTTTTGGATGTTCTGTTGTTGCTCTATTAGTGTTTATGCTTTCAGTGTATAAAAAAGTTGCTATTTGGGGGAAATGGTTGTRTCTAAGTAAACAAGAAAAAATGTTCAGGGCACAGGCTCTAAATTTATAGTTCAGTCAGATGAGCTTGAAAATATCATAGTTCATCTTGATAATCAAATATATTTACCAATTTCCACCATAATGTATGAAGTTTTATCTCAGAGGGTTTTGTTTGTTTGTTTGTTCTTTGTTTTTTTACTTTTCTTTACTCTGGAGCACAAAATAATCCAATATAGCTCTTGAAACATTACATAGGTATTTCTAGAGGACATCAGTAAAACAGCATTATTTTCTGATTTTGTTTTTGTTTTTTGCTTGTTTCTTTGTTTTCTTGAATTGAAGCATTTGTCTTTAATTTTAAACTATAGATCAGGTTCAGCCCACCCTATCCTTTGGTTATTCTGCTCCAACATGTCACACTGATTAAGTGTCCAAAGTGTGAGGATTCCAGTATTCTGTGGATTAGTTTATCTATTTTTGACACACCTTCTATACAGTACAGTGTAAATATATATGCATAAATATATGCATGTGCCAYTTTTACTGACTTCAGTAGGAAGAGTCTTCCATTATCAGTGGCTAGAAGTTTTCCGTGGATAACTGCTCAGACGATGCATCTCCAGAGAGGTCCTCTTTTCTAGTAAAAATGAAGGACAGAACTGTTGGAAAAAGAGAGGCTAAAGAAAGCTAATGTTTTCATGAGAAGGGGGTTTGCAGATAACTTGAATATGAAATAGTTTGAGATGCCTGCAAAAATCTATCACTAAARGTTGTTTTCGGCACAAAAGATAGAAAATAGGGATATCAGGAATAGTAATGCAGGGTCAGACCAGGTGCCGATCTAACTGGGATCCTGTGTCTAATGTTGGCAAGCCATAGATGTCTAGGCAAGAGTATTAGAATGGGGCTTGTTGCTTATTCAGTGATACTCCCCTGGAGTGCTCTCCTACCAGCCAGCAATTTGGGGCTTGGAAACCTCCTGAGCTGGAAGWTAGGTCTGTAAATTGCAACAGTCCATGGTGAACTTTTGTTTCATGAATTTGGTTGCTTTTTGAAACTTCTGGTATCCACAACATCCTGAGGCAAAGTATTCAAGGCTTAATAACACGTTGTGTGAAGCACTGCTGCCTTTTGTTTGTTTTGTACCTGCCACCTTCCAGTTTCATGTTATGCCCSCTAGTTCTTGCCCTGGAAGGGACAGTGTTCTCATTGTTCCCTGCTTACTCTCTCCGTGACACGTRTGATTTATAAACCTCTGTCATATCCTCACTCAGTCATTTCATGTCCAGCCTATTCTATTCAGTGGTTCCTAGTAGGGAAGCTGTTCCACACCTTTGATCATCCTTGTGACCTTTCCCTGAACCTTTCCCAGTTCAACTATATCCTTTCTGAGGTTGGAGAATTAAAACCGCACAGCGCATTCAAGATTCAGGCATATGAGAAAATACATACCATGGCAAACAATATCTCATTTTGGTCTTTTCTTAAAAATCCCCACTGTTTGATTTTCCTCACTGACTGCTTCTTAATACTGAACCAGTATTTGCATGGAAATATCTATTATAACACCAAAGTCTTACTTGAGAGAGATAATAGTTCATAGGCCATCATTTAATATGTGAATTTGTAAAACAATAATAGAACAGGCTGAACAATATTAACACCAAAAAAAGTTTAAGAAAAAAAGTCAAGATGATTTTTAAAATTCAGAATAACAGTAAACATTTGTAGGCAATTGGCCCAAGATTTATTTTAACACTTTTGATTGAAAAAGCTTTGTGTGAAAGCTTTTTTTATTTTTTATTTAAGAATTATTATATTGCTTTAGAGATGATTCAGGACATTTCAGGCCATGAACCTTACATTCAGATCTTGTAAAAATTTTTGAATGAAATAAATAAAATGAATCTGGAAGATCATAATGGGCTTTTACAGTGGAAGATTGAGCTGGGCTAATTTCTTGGAATTCTTTCAGTATGTCAAAAATGTAATTAGTGGATAAAGAAAATGGGTAGATAAAATATATTTAGATTTTGAAAGACTTTTGACAGCAGCTAAGAAAAAAATTGAGTAGTCACTGGCTAAAAGTCAAATAGTTGTCACTAATGAAAAACCAGGAAGGAATCAATTTTCATCAGGATCAGTTTTCATTACTGCAAAAATATAAGAGCAGGGTCTGACAGGTTTCTGTACAGGGCCAATGTTTAATGTCTTCAGTAATAATTTGGAAATGATGGTGAGCCCAGAGGCAGTAAGTCAGCAGATGGCCCCAGTATAATTTAGGTTAATCAAGGTAAAAAAGTAGGAACACAAAGACTCGGAGAAATTTGCCTTAGCAAATCTAGGTAAATGAATTACTTCATACCAAATGAAGTTAATAAATGCAATTAATAAATGCAGTAATAGTTATGAAACCAATTTGTAAATACAGTGCAAATATATAGAAGTGTACTTCCCACATTGCAGAAAGTTCTATGTTACAGGAATTCAGAAAAAAAATCTCTTGCCAGTGTGCAGCTACTAAGCTACTAAGCTTGCTAACTAGACAAAGTCCTACTCCCACAAGAAATAGCTGGCCAAAATCCCCACTTTGACTAAATTAGGTTAATTATTATTAGAAGCCGTTTGAAGATTATAAAGATAACTATCTTTTGGTGTAATGATACTTCTAGTAAGTTTGAGAAAGTTTTCACATCACTGGTTTAGTTTACTTAAGACTCATGGAATTGTTTCTGTTTTGTGATTGACCAGTGTAATAATATATTCCTGTTTCTTGTAGAATTACAGGATGAAGCACATTTAAATTTTGTTTTTCATCAGTATACAACCTTGTGTATTTCTGCCTTCTACAAACATTTGAGCTTGTAAAACTTGATATCATAAATAACCAGAAAAAGAAAACATAGAAGAGCAAAAAACAGATGGGAACAGTTGTTTAGAAAGTTGATCAAATATTTGCAGACTTTTTTTCTGCTGTATTCATTCTTTCTGCTGTATTCATTCTACTATGTACGCACAGAGGTAGCTTTACTCTTTTATATAGACATTACTTGTCACCTAGAGGGTTCCAACTCCTTTTAAAAACAACAAGCTGACACATAAACTTTAGTTCKGTATTATGTTGCTGTCAGCTGAACAGCATTTGTCTCTGGTGTGAAGCAGACAGAGCATATCCTTTCAAAGCAACCTCCCTTAGTTTTGATGGCATGTCATTATTGGATCAGAGGGGTAAAATAAATGACAGAAATAGAATTTGGCCAGGACAATTGAATCACTACTTTCATTTTAATGGAGAACATTCTGCCTTTGTACGACTACAAATGGCAAGGCGCAGCATTTCAGCCAAACTCTCGGGAATGATTCAGTGGGTCAGAGAGGAGATTGGAGGAGATGCAGAGGACTGCAGCACTTGAATGTTTGTCAGACGTCTTCCAGTAACATACGGACCGATTGCAGCACTATTTAATATGTGAGGAACACATCGGAGAGCAATCACTGCAGAATACGCACAAGGAGAACAGTAAACTGTTATCTGCCTCTTTCTTCTRTTTGTTCTTTCTTCTATTCAGGTAGATTTGCCACAGCTTGAATCAAATGGATTCCATTTGTCAGTTTTCAGGGTTTATGCAGTATCTTGCCTTACATCTTGATTGACTTTTCATTCTGTGCTTTTTGCTCTGCAGCTGCTCACAATTCTTTACTGTAAGTTGTCACAGATGTAGACTTTTATTCACATGCTTGCAAAGTGAATCAGTGGCAACATCTGTTCCCCCAGAGGCATGGGTGCAGCAGCCCCAAACCACCCACATCGTCAATGCCTATGGAAGCTGGTATTTCCTGGCTTGCATTCTTGCAAGCATGTTCATTAWGGGGGGAAAAAAATCGGTCCATGCTTCTGTGCTTTTGTGCATAGGTGTGAAGATCTCCCTTGTGTTCAAAAAGACAGGCTTAGAGAGAATCATGTGGCATTAATACTAACATGCATCTAAAAGTTCCAGTTTAGTCCAAGGTTCCCTGTATGGTTATCGCAGTTTTAAGATGACCTTTTTCATGTGTGGCAGATGTTCCAACATCTCATAAAGAATTATTTTTTATTAAAGCAAAAGCTATTTTGTAGGATACATTTTCCTCTCTGTAGCTTTAGTGGACATGCATATGTGCATATGTATACCTGAAGCTGACCCATATGTATATTCCATGCAGAGCTGAAAGTGGACCCTCTCGAGAGTGTATCAATCTGCAGTGGCTCTGCAGCTTGACAAATAAAACGTGGTGGGATTTGAAGCAGTTCAGAAGAAGARGTACCAAGGCGAGAAGGGGATGTGTAAGGCTGATTAGGTGTCAATTTCAATATTAACTCAGGACAAAAGTCTGTAGCTCTCTTGTAATTAGCTATAAACCCTTTATTAAAGACTGTCCCTGAAAAAGATGATATGATTGAAAGCTCTCTGACTGCAATGGCAAAATGGAGGGAAGCCAACTTGTCCCTTAGGACATAAGTCTACAAATAAGAGATAGTCTGTATGCCTGATGGATACTGGATTGCAGGAGTAGGACTTGCAAACAGAAGTGGAGTCGTGAGCCTGGAAGTGCAATGGGAAGTGAGGTCATGAGTGGAAAAGTTTGAGAAACTGCCCTGAGAACTGTRTTTCGTGCACTGTTGCTTTGGCCTCTCTTACATGCTCTCATCTTTATGTCCTTAATGCTTCTACAGAGGATTATAAAAGCTCTTCCTGATCCATGAGAATATTCACGCAAGTCTTATTTCTTTGCTACAGTTCAAAACATTTGCCAGCAGGCTAACAATCTCCTTTGTGTGAGGAAAAACCTGGGAACTTTGTGATCAAGGACTATTTCTCATTTTCACGAAAGAAACAGGAAAGCATTGAGCCACAGGGGAGATATTTAGAGTCAAAGAATAGAACTTGCCTCAGCAAAGCCATWATGCATATGCACACACAAAACAGCGTAGCTCCATGCTTAGAAATCACAAAGTCTTGTAGCATCAGACGACATGAGAATGATCACTGCCCTTTGACTAATGCTGGCTGTGATGCAYAAGAAGTGAGATTTAATAGCTATTTGTAATTTTAAAAAGGCTATTGGCTTATACATGCCCTCCTCATGAATCCAAAAGAGGACTAGTTTTTCTCGATCTAAATAAACAAAAGTCTAAGAATCTCTCATTTTTTCCTTTGGAACAGGAATAATAAAGAAGCTAACTTAGAGCATATAAAAAAGGCAGTGAGTTGTTTAATTAATATTAAAACATTAGAAAGGGAGATAGTGACCTGTTCTATGTAAGCAATATAATAATGTTATGTGATTGTCACTCCTTTTACTGCACAGTATTTATGATCATATAGTTTATATTTTATTAGGAACATTTTCCTGAATGTGCAATAAGATCCATATTAGTATATATTAACAATGTCCCTTTATAAGTAGCCCTTAGAGAGAGTTTCTTGGTCTTTTACAGTCATTTCAGAAATTAGGAAAGGCAAGTGAGATGCAGGATTTCCTTYGAGCTGCATTTGATCTTTAACCAAAGTTCCTCTCCATATCTTTGGAAGTTTAAATGCTAGTTCTTAAGCAAGAAACAACAGAAGTTTCTCTGTGTTTGCCAGTTTGGAATAATTATTTTAATTGAGAGAATTGGGTTGTGTTCCCATTCCTACACCRAAATGTCTTGCAGGCATAAAGAAAAGGAATTATTTGTGGAATGCAGCATCAGCCAAGTCTCAACACACATGCTAGGAAGAATTGGCATAGGCTCACCTGGTTTTGTGTGCAGTGGAGTGTTGAATTGTAGGACTTTGGACTGGTTTTTCTTTTTAATTCCTTTCATTAATGTTAGAAAACAGCAGATCCAAATAGCCTGTTACCTGCTTGCTTTTCACATTCAGTCTTTGACTTGCTTTAATAGAGAATAACCATGGCTGTCATTTGGACTTACCTTGTTGCAGACAGCATCAGATTATGCCCTACCGACCCTTCCCTTCCCTTCCCTCCCCTCTCCTCTCCTCTCCTCTCTTCAAATTAAGATTTTGATTTGGAGTAAAATGAATCTAGACTTTTTTCTGTTTTTCTTTTCCCAAGGAAACATGAAAACTCCCCAAATTACATTTTATGTTGAACAAAACATTCTGTTCAACCCAAAATGAAACATTTCATTTTCCAAGCATTTGCAAGAAAAGCAAAGGAAATGAAGGGATAGATTCACAAAATTGGAAATTGAAAAGAAGGAGAAGTCAGACACTTTTAACCTATTGCCAGAGAACTCTTCTGTTTTGCCACTTTTCAACTTTATATAAATATTTATTGGAACACAGAAATGTGCTCAGATGGGTGTTCCAACTAGCAGGCTACCTATGCCTTCTCATGTACTTATTCCTCTTAAAGAGTTTTAAAAATATTTTATAAAAAATGGACCCAAAGGCAGCACCTTCACTGAGATGCCTGTTCTGATATGGAGCAGTGGTGAAGATGAAAGATGAGTTTATGCACTTCTTCCTTGGACAACATAGCGTTTAACCACTTCTAATGTGCACAGCTCACTTTTTATTTGCTACSAAGCCACTGAATCACAAAGCAGTGAATTTAAGTTGAATCTCTGTGGTGAACATCCAGATCATTAGGTTTTAGTGGGTGTTCATCTGTCCCTTCTGCTGGAGTTGTTCCACCCTGTGTAGGATACATACACATCGAGACACATAGATCAAATGAATACAACTCCTCACCTCAGATGGTAGGATGCTCAGTTGAAAGGTGGGAAACCTGCAGTTTACTCATTTCTTAAGTTCTTTAATCATTTACAGAACTAAAGCACTTAGCAGGGCAGATGATTGAAACTAATATCCCTGCCCTGGATATGTGAAAGSCTGATATTAAGAGTGAACTTCTGGGAGGTGAAGGTGGATGGTTACATCTCCTCTGGCAGAGGAAGGAAACTTGTGTTTTCTCACATCCACCTGAGTTCTCCAACTATTATAATACTGGTTGAAAGAAACCTGAGCCTGAGCCTAGCTTTTTTATTTTTCTTAAGCCAAAACAATTTGGTGAATTTGACCAATCTGCCCTTTGCTACATGTATTACATGGCAGATATTCCACCAAATAAAAAATGTCCATGAACATGTGTGAATTTACAGTATGAGTCCAGAGTAAACAGTGGGCTGAATGAAGCCTTTAAGGTGAAATTTGCCTTTTCTTTCAGAAAGCACTAGAAATCAAGAATATACCCGGAATTTCTGTCTACACCTCCAGGGCTATAGGAGACTGTACTATTGGCAGACTTTGGATTATATGTTTTGTAGGGTAGATACCACATCCTGTAGGTACAGTTTTGTACTTAGCCTAAGCCTTTGATTGTGTAAGCTGTGTTGAAGTCCTGTCAGGCATCTGAGTGTCTATAGAGAGAATATTAAAGAAGAAAAAGAGACAGCAGCCCCTTCAGACTGAAATTCATTCTATGATTCTATGATTCTATGATTCTATGATTCTATGAAATACTGATGAGACTCAGTTGAGAGGGGCTTAGTTTAGGATTGAGTAGATTTGCCAGAATTGTACCTCTTTGGTAGTATCTTCATGAAAATGCCTTATGTTTTTCCGATACAGACAAAGAAAAAAGCTGACACCAAGCCAATTGCTTTGCTTGGAAGTTTCTTGCACTTCAAACTACAGACACTTGTACGTATTAGTTTTAATGGCCTGTTCCTGAATTGTACCCTCATTGTATTACGTTTTTGTAGAAAATGGTACCCAAACATGCGTTTTTTTATATGCAGAAGGGCAACTTTTGTTGACAACCTCAATTTATGCTTGAAAAGTCTAAAGTAAGCTGAGCAAACAGTATTAATAACAGTCAAGTACTATTAYTCATAGCTTGAGGATAAGCAAAGGAGGAGAGAGAGAGGGAGAGAGAAAAGAGATTTTTCATTCTAAGTTTTGTTTCAARCTAGAAAAAGATGAAAAGTAACTTTAGAAAAGAGGAAAAGTTTCATTTCTTCTTTCAAAATTCAGAAAATTCAGTCAAAGTCAAAAAAGAAGCAAGCTTTGACCTAGGCGTTCCATACAAGTTCTCCAGTGAATTTTCAGTTTGGTAGCTGAACAGAGGAAACTGAAATAATAGATTCTTGCAGTGGTATTGACTTAAGGGAATATTTTTTCCTGTTTTTCAAGGACTCGGTGTCAGCACTTTTGTGTGGCATTAAAATATAAAATTGCAGATTATTTCAAAACAGATAAAGAAGAAAATGCCTCTGTCCACACTTTACAGCTGTGGCTAACTGAGTAAGTAGATACACATAATTTACTTTATGATTGATATAATTGCRTATGTTTACAAAACATTAATATTCATGCTGAAAGCCACATACTCACATGTAATTATACTATAACAACAAAAATAATTTAAGATTGATCAAAACCTTTCAACTGAATCAAAGTCAAATATTTAGTTTCCTATGTGGGATTTCTAACTCTTCTAAAAACTCTTTAAAAGTAACTGGGCATTTTTACAGTCAAAAATACCATTTTTGAAACAAGAAASGAAAAGAATACTGAGAATGGCAAATAATAAATTTTGGCCTGTCCTGTATTTTAATTTTGACCTGTCCTATATTTTTATAAGTTCTCATTGCCAAAACTATTAGTTAAATTTTATCTATCCTTTCCCTGCCCCCTTGTAAAAAGTGTTTTTCAGAAAGTAAAATATTCATTGAGAAGAAATAACATAATTCTACTCCAGTGGCCTTATGTTGTACTCCTTTCTCTAGTTCATGCATGTTGTATTTACCGTTATTTGCATGCTCGGATGACTGCYCTGACATTCACTTACTAATTGAATTGTGCGCAGAAATGTACCAGAGGTACTCTTCAAAAGTTTAAACACAAAAATCTAATATAAAAGTGACTGCTGTAGAATCTCAAAAGTTGTTCTAACAAATTTCCAAAAGCACAGTGAGCAATATTAATTTAATCACTAATCTCATGCTATCCTGCTTTCACAGTGACCTGCCTGCAGAACACTAGAATAGATCTCTGGTAGGTCTTTCTTTTAAGTCTCCGCATAAACTACTAGGCTATGCTGAACTTCAAGTTCAGTTCTCCATGTTTGTAGAGGGAACTGGATTATTTTTTGCACATCTGTGTGTTTCTTTTGTTTTTTTTTTCCTCAAAAACACTTTTACCTGAGAAAGAAGGAGTTAATAAAAATAGGCTTTCTGATCTTGAAATGTCAGCCACAGCTTCTCATCACTCCATGAAAAGCCCTCTTGTTTCCTTGCTCAGTTCCTCCTGAACTTCAAACAGTCCTATAATCCCTTCGACCTTAGAAGGTCAAAGATATATAAAAAGTATCATTCTTTGTGTAAAAGCACATTAATCATTCTTACCTAGCCATTTACTCTCTTTTGAGGGCCCTGCAATATTTTAATTCAAGTACTTTCTTCTAGCCTTAACATGTATCATTTCAGCTCTATTTTTAAGCAAGTAAAAGAGGAAAAATCCTTTCTGTCCCTAGATTGTAATGCTGGCTCCCTGAGTACAGCTATGTAATTTATTTTTATGATTAATTTAGCTGCATGTTTTAAAATCTTAATACTCACCCAAAACATGCATATATGCAATTGTACTATAAATATTGCTTAATTAAAATACTTTAATGAGTAGAAGTAGTTTTAAAGCATGCCACTATCCATTTCTGTGGATTTGGCAGGACTTGAAAGTCTTAGGTAATGTCATTTATGTCAGTGCAAATGTGGAGTTTAATTTAGGTCAATGAAAAAAATTTGGACTTTCACCTGAAGACAGAATTCATCTCCCATTAAGGCTAATGTGAGAATTCCATTCTGCAGTAGCAGAGGAAAGGGAACAGACAAGATGAAAACCCTACTAAAAGTAAAGCAGATTACAGCAAAACTTAATTGACTGTGTGGAGCCTGTAAAARGTCAGTGCAAGATCACCACAGGAAATACAAGTGCAAGACTGAAAAAACATAGGCACTGGGAGAGCGAGTGCAAAGGAAGAAATGGGCCCTTCAGTCAAGCATGACTTCATGTTGGAGAGCCCATTAATGAGGTTAGCATGCCTGCAAGGGATGGGACACTGCTGTCTCCTTGGGCCTTGAATGTGATAAGCAATTAAATGTATATTGACACCAATGAGCCGGAACCATGCTCTTCATTAAGCACTTAGTGCACTGATGAATCAGGGCCTAAATTAAGTGCAGGCAGTGGAAACAGCTACACCAAGTAAGTTAGCAGGAACTGTGCAGAGTTTGATGCTGTTTTGAGCCTGACTCAGACTTTCTCAGCTATCTATACTTGATGCTTTTGGAGGAGTAGCCTTTTCGAACTTAATGACCTGTGTGCTGGTACTCTTTTTTTGTAACAGGATTTTGCCCATTTGCTCGCAGGCTGGCAGGACAGCTGTTAACTGTAGTTTCTTTGAGACTAGTAAGTTTTATTGCATATTTGATTGGAGGATGACTGCAGCAAGAGGCTTTGAAAGGGAATACACAGAAAACTTTCTGAATGGTATGGTTCAAAGAAAAACTGCAGGCTGCATTTTCAGTCACAGTCAAAGTGTCAGAGCTGGAATAGAAAAAAACAAGGTGAGGTATTCTACATTTTGTAGACTTAATAATCTATTTTTCTGTATAAACACCTTAGCACTAAACAAGTACATGTAACAATAACTATGAGCTTGAAACCAAATGACTTGATACAGCTAAGAGTAGGATGAGGTAGACCAGGTAGCAAGGGGAAATGTCAAGAACAGAGGTGAAAAGTGAAGCAAAGAAGAGAAGAAAAAAAGCCCGGACTGGACCTATTTCTTAGTCAGCAGCTGAAGAAAAAGACAAGGAAAAAGTTTGATTTGAGARGGTGAGGCTTTTTCAACCATACCATCTATCACACAATGGGGTGAGGCTATGTCTGTATTTTCAGTGGTAGCTGTTGCTGTGTTGAYGTGCCAGGGAGGCTATATTGATGCAGCCAGACCTGTTTTCCTCTTTCTATCACTGCTCTTCTAAGATTAGAACAAGTTCTTGGATACAGCAGGGGCAATAGCACTGTCCCTAAATTTGGATACCTGACACTATTTGTCTTAGCATCTTTCAGCCTTTCCAACACTTCTGCAAGCCCCATATAGAGAGCTCAGAAATTTCATTAAAGTTTCCGAAAGCTGTACTGCATAGGGAAGCAAGGGGAGATAAAGTAGGTGACTCTTCACCAGTGGATTTTGTAGGCTGAAAATAAGCCCAAATCATGGGTTAATGCCAGAGACCTGGGAATGAGGTTCCAGGATCCACTACAAATAAAATGTTTTCGACTAGCCATTGGGCTGTTTTTGGTGAGTGAGGAGCATATTGTAAGCTGGAGGACCAGATGGAGAAAAAGAAGGAATATTTTTCTGGTACGTGTGAGAGAGTTAAGTGAATTTGAAATTCTGCTACTTCTTAATACGAGATCTTGCTATAGAATATTATCTCTGGCCTGCAAAAGATTAACCATTGGTCCACTACTGCACAGATTTGTCTTTTCTGTGACTCAGTCCTTTGGCATTGTCACCCTTGCAACATTGCAGTTTTCTAGATCTGTTAATGAATTGTGTCCTTAGCTCAGGCTCAGACCTATAGCTTCCTTTCTTCCTGAGCATCTCTGTAAGTCCTTTCTTGCTTTTAGTGTAATGAGGCCCAGCATTCYTCCCACAGCAACTCTCTTCTCTTTTCCCAATAGCTCCCTGCCACAACAACTGAGACAAGTATCATAAAGGATTCTTTCCCAGCATGCTAGCAAAAGTGCAGCAGTGTGCCCCAGAGCGATCTCTCTCTGGACATTTTTCTCTTCTTTCTTCTGAAGCTTCAGCTACTATTTTCCTGAAAGAGTTCAGATATTTGTTTGCCTCCCGAGGAACTTGTAATCCATTTTAACTGCCTGCCTGCTGCTCCAAACTTGTCTTTTCTCTATCTCCATTTATGTGCTATTTTGGCCACTGAGCCAACTGACTGTACAGGAGGGGCTCTTCCCAGTCGTCTTCTCATATATGAGGCCTCAAAACCCCATCACAGGATGTATTTAGTGTTCTTGGTCAACAGCTATTCCTTTGTCCAAGTTGTGAATGGCCTGGTGTCATAAGCCTGCGAAGTATGCCATCTGAGCTAGCTCAGCCTTAAAGAATCCTCACCTGGCTCAGATACATGATACTGGGCATGAATTTCTCTAACTTACCTCCCAGAATTTGAGAGAGATGGGTCAGTAGTTCAAACCTGATTTGTGATCCCAGCCCAGCTTGGGAAAGTATTGAAATCAAGCCTTCCCTTAAGGTAGAGAGGATAGGACCCTCCTCCAGAGACTTGTTGAGAAAAGTATGTAGCTTGTCTGCAAGTTTATTAGGAAAAAGAATCATAAAAATTAACCTAGGAACTGTCAGGCCAGGTGCGTTACATGGTGTTATGGGTTTCAGGGTATTGGCAAGCTCTGATGTTGTTAATGGACGTCCCAGGTTTCCTGCTGGGCCTCAGAGAATCGGGGCATTTATATTTCAGCAAAGAGCATTTCCAGATACATGTGTGAAGGGGAAGAATTGGAATTGTAAGGGCTTGTGCAAAAGTTAAAGAATCTCTTGTTTATATCTTTGGGAACCATTTATTCTGAGTACTTCAGACTGCAACAATAGTTCTATCTTGAGCAACCTTGCTTGGAAGTTCTGACATGCTGCCTGCCTTCTCTCYTGCCTCTGTCAAATCCTATCCAAATCCAAGAAGCACAAATACTGCCTGAGACATGTGCCACATATTGAGCTCCTGCCTGTGTCTGACGAATATGAGGGGAGGTTCGAGGGGAGGATTTTGAGGCACACGTCTTTTGCTTTCTTTTCACTCCCCTTTAAAGCTGTAGCAAAGCTAGTAAGTGGTGCCTCTACCAAAGGCTTTTCATGTGTTACAAAGAAGCTGGCTAGAGGAAATTGACAGTTCATTGGTATCCAGGAAGAGGTCAATTTCCTTCTTTATAAACTTCTCAGAATAAGGCTATAAAAGTAATAAAATATTAAACCTCCACCTATTTAGTTTCTTGGGCAGTCTGTCAGGAGAGAAGTGAAGGAGCAAGTAAAAAATCATCAATGTGCCAGTGCATACAGATTGGATTATTTCCCCAGAAAGGGAAAAAATGTCAATCTGTGAATATCTTTTATGGGTAAGGAGGGAAAGTATATAACTTCTTTCTGTTAGATTCACAAACTTCTACCCAGTACTATTTCCTTTACTAGAGAGGCCAACAATTTTCTGGATCATGCTGTTTCACAGTTATTAAGAGATGATTAAAAGAAGAATCTAGAACCTTTTATAAGTTGACGATGACTTTGAGAAGGAATATCTTTGTGCAGCCTGCCAAGAATCTATGCACAGTATCTGCCTTATCCTTATGGGGTTCCTAATATCAGTCAGAATCATTTTACACCTATTTATATGTTCCTTGTCTATGGAAAACTTATTCTGAATAGCTGGGACTTTATCAACAGCAAGTAAAGCCAATTTTGTTAGAACAGCTTTAAGCTGATTCTGAGTTYGATGTCATGGAAGAGGACAAAGCTTTCTACCAGTCTCACCCCAATTTATAGAGCTATCCAATTTAAGCAGTTTGGGTACACTGTAGTACCCAAATTTCCAGGAACCCTGGGATATGGACTGGAATCAGTCTGAGGAAGCATCCCTCCTACCCTGCCTGATGCCACAAGAAAGAGTCAGCAGATGCAACCAGAGCAGATGTAGCCTACTAGGGTAGCTGCATTCATCATTGGAGTTGAGCTACTTATRCTCAAAAAAGACATAGTTCAAGTACAGAACAGGCACATTCTGTTCAGTTCAGAAGAGGGCAACAGCCTTCATAGCTGCCACCTTCCCAGGCCCACTGTTTGGCTGCACTGTGGTATTGCCAACTACCCAGCTGTGTGACAGGGGCTCCATATTGTGGGACCAATATCTCCATAAAAATCCATTCTTGGTCAACATGCTTCTTTGATCAGGATCAAGACTGAAGTAAGGGGGAAGGTGACATAAGACACAGAGAGAACACAAAAGAGTACCACAAAAGGTATGATGAGACTGTAAGGGTAACATAAGACTYGGAGATGTAAATGGTTATTACTGCCTTGGGCTGATGCTGTCCATTGCCAGAGTGGGAAACACCCTTTGTAACAAAACATAGATAAAGCTATCCTATAGCTGGAGTGTGCRGATGTCAACAAAATCTGCTAGGCTGGGGCCTCTTCTGGATTCAAATGCTTAAGTACAGAAATGTAAATCAGATTGCAAATGATTTCAACCCTAACAATCTCCCAAACCATAGGTTGTACAGATTTTTGATGTGGAAGGGATGGGGTGGCCTGGCAAAGAATGTAGGCTTCATATTGGTAGTCATCACAGATGACTTCAAAACTACTCTGTCACATTCTCCCTCTGTAAGAGGCAGACACAATTCCAGCCAAACTGGAATTGGGTTTGGAGGTGGGATGTAGGTACTGCAGTCAATTAGAATTTGTGAGGTAGACTAATCACAGACTGCACTGACTTAGAAGGTCTGAACAAGAAGGTGTTCAGAGGCTCAACCACAAGATCAGGGAATATGCACTAGAGAGCAGGTTCTAGGATATGAGATCAGATAAGGTTTAGGCAATGTAAAGCAAGCAGGTCAGGACTTAGGAGGAAGAAAATAAGCAAAGGTCAGATCTGAAGCCTGGGAGAGGGGTCAGAACTAATTCAGGAGTTAATAGGTGAAGTTCAAAGGCCAAAGCAAAGACTGAACAGACAAGAAACAGTGTATGCTGCAAACATGTATTTCCCTTGACAAAGTCTATCCTTACTTAACTAGGATCAGAAACTGAATTTGTGCCAGGGCAAAAATTCTTGTAGGGACCAAACTTGGAGGCTGCACTTGTTCTTCTTCTAAGAAAGAAGGTTTATTTATGATAGATGGGGAACCTCTGAGAGTCKTCTTTTTGTAGACTGAGCAAACGTAAGTTGCTTTAAAAAGAAAAAGATCTAAGGCACATGAAGGTATTTTTTCCTTATTTGAGGCACATACCCCAAATGATTTCCATTGCCCAAACCCTTCTAATCTAGACATTCCCAGTGACCCAGGGGTTGTGGTCTCACTGCAGGAATTGCTGAATGACTTCTGTGGTCTGCATTCCATAAGCCATGATCACAACAGTCCATCTGCCACGAAAAATTAGGATGAGCTAGAAAATGTCACACCTTGTGGCACCCACAAAGGCTCCTTAGCCAATGTCCTTGCTTAGTCTAATTARCCTTCCCTTTTATCTGAGTTAAAAACTGGCAAGCTGAGAAAAGAGGATAAAGTCATTGCCATTTCTATTGGCCTCGGCAAGCTATGGACCCATATTATCAACTACAATAAAATGATACTKGAAAGGAATGAAGTATTTTTGTGCAGAGTACTTGAATGAGCTTCCAAATCTTGTGTGTTCCACATGAAAGATCAACATCATTTTGGTTTGAAAATGCTGACACTGCTCTGCTAATGGCTGCTGCCATTACGACTTCATTAGCGTGGAGCAGATTCTTGTCTCCCTCACCCTGGTTTTACACTGAAGTAGCTCTGTCGGCTCACTGGAGGTACGTCGGATTTAACACAATATATAGCTGAGAGGCGAATCAGGCCACAAATGTCCCAGGCCTAGCTCTTTCAGGCAGGAAGGAACTTATGGTTTGGATCCCTTTGGGTTAAGAGAAAAAAATAAGAAAAAATGCTTTTAAAACCTCAAAAACAAACATAACCTTTCTTTCCCCTCAGCAGCAGGTTTTGCTTATGAAGTGATAGTATACGACTCTATTTAGTGTGCTGGAGCTGCCCCACAATGATACAGTACATCTTCTATTTTCCTTCTCGGAAAGAGCCTGCTCACTAGCAATGACGTGCGGACATAGTTTGGTTAGTTGTTGAACCAGGAAACAGTGGGTTTGCAGAACTGACGCACTTTGGCTACATCAGCCATCTTCCCTCCTCTGACGGCACAGACAAAGTTCAGAAAGACAGACATGTCCTGGAAGGATTTTTATTTAATAAAACATATTCAGATATAAACCGTTTTCAGATGGTATTTGCAGTTTACTGCTAGATCTTGCCACCATTTTATCAGTCTTATTGCCTACATGATCCAGTGTGGTTGTAGTACAAAATGTAGAGATAAAGCAGAGACGAGAAGAATTGCAGAGCTTTGGCATGGCATRAGTAGGGTCCCACAGCAGATCAGTGGTTGAGCTGTGAGTTTTTTCTGGTTTTCCTAAGTCACAACTCAGTTCTTGAGAGCTTCTGAGTATGTGAAATAGTGATTACACCTTACAGTTCAGTTGTTTGCCACTGGAAGGGGCAGAGGACATGTATCAGTTCTGCCCTAGGGCTAACGCTCTGCTTGAGGATGCAGCTGAAGGTGTTAATACTGATCTTTATATGCAACAACATGAGTCGAAGGCTATTGGGCTTGAGGGGTTTTGATTCCATGTATAGTTTGGATCTAGGCAAYTTGAACTGCTGTTTCTCTTCCCAAGGCAAGTGAGATCAGTAGATTGTTAGTATTAATAGTGGATTATTAATATTAACTGATTAGGATTGACTAATGATAGATCTACCAACAGTAAATCCAGTTATTCTTAAGGAAAACTACTATTCTGTGACTTTTTTCCCCTAACAGAATTTGAGGCTACTGATCTTTACAGCATGGCACATATTCCCATCTGATGAATAGGAGTTATTGCCTAGATGTTGGTTTTGTGCAGTGTCTTGGTTTGAACCCAACTATGAAATTGTCTATAGGTACTCAGAAGCTTTGGTAATAGAAGCATTTACAAATCARTCAGTCAGTATACTGCTTGGCAGCCTGTGTTATAGCTCATGCAAGCCAGCGCTGTATTATACAACACAATAGGCTGGATTCATCAAAGTGATAGCAAGGTCAAAAGGACAGAGTTGCCAAGACATAACTCACTGTAGTTTAGAGGTAATTTTAGTTTTATTTCCTTTTTGATTAATGTTTAAACTTTGATTAAGAACTTCCAGGAGAGAACAATAGAGCCGTCAGATAGATGTTTAAGTCCAAACTGATAATGCAAAACATGTAAAAAATAAGAAAAATAAAAAAGCACTAAACCTCACAGTAGAACTGTTTTCAAGGCAAGTCCTTCATATTGAAATTAAACAGACTGTTCCCTTTCCATTTCTGTTGTTCTGCAAATACTAACTGTCTGTAAATAAAACTGACATGTTGCCCATCTTTTTTGCGCAGCTAAAGGAAATTTGCAGACAATACTACAAGAACTACCAAAGATACCATCTAACCCAGTAAATAATTTATTTTCACAGCTCAGATCAAAGAGTGCCTAGGTATTGGACTCAATCTGTTTCCACATTTTTTTTTCTCCTACAAAAAAGAGATATGGAACATTCACATGGATAGAGTTGACAAAGTTTTAGTGTTGTTACTTCTCAGAAATTTTTCAGATCTTGAAATCTGATTTCATTTTGATTCAGAAGAAAACTATTTCAAAGTTTCCTCTTAAATGTAAGTTCCACATTGAATCCTCAGGCATGAAGATGAAATTGTACTCTCTAAGATCTCTTCAGTTCATTTGATTGCTAAGCTTAGTGTCCTTGAAAAAGGAATCTATCACCCCGCAGTGCAGAATTGCTGCCATTGGCCCCACTTCTTGCTTTTAATCTTCCAAAATTGGCTGATGATCTGTGTGTAATGCTGCTGTGACAATTCATGAATAATCCTGTCATAGGTGTTCTAGTTTTGGGAGGTTTTATCAAAATGCTGGTGCCATATATACTTCTGCATAAGGTGAGAAGGGCTCAGGTCTTCTCTTTGGATCACGTCATGCCCCAGGCCATCAGCTCCTGTGTAGTAGAGTAGGTGTGATGGCATGATGTTATTACATGTGGGAGACTTCCACGAGTGGCAATATTCTTAAAGAAGGGCAGAGCATATGGTGCTGTTAACACTTTGGTTATGTGTTGGGTGCGAGGCTGTGGAAAACACACAAACCACRTGCAAGGGCACATAAGTATTTTAGCTGAGACATACTCATGATGGTACAAGACCGGTGCAGTGTAAGCAACCAAGGACTTGGCATTGCAGTGGTAACTGGGAGCTCTTTAACTGCTTTATATAGTTGGAGTACTTACGGTTCACAACAAAAGACACAAAACTAATGCATAGAACTACACAAAAGCATTCTTCTGCTTTCTGGYTAAATAGTCACTATTTATTTTCCTCATGTAATGAGGAATGCTGCCTCATCTGTACGGCAGCTATGTATAATGGCTGTCACACTGTTTGCTAGTAGTAGTTTTTGGAAACTGGTCCTGTAAATATGGTAGAGCAAAACATCTGTCATTCTAAAACAGCTATTTTRTGACTTTGTCTTTCTTTCTCACTGGTAAGTACTCTTAAATCTTCTTAGTTTTTTCTTTAAAACATTGCTGAGGAGATGTTATGTTTTTCATAAATTATCTGTGATAACTTTTGTAAAAATAATCTCTGCAGAACTCTTGAGTTCTCTGAGAATCAGATTGTACACCCATTGCAGACAGTTTGCAGAGCTCTGGTAGTAGGGAAATGTGGCCATAGCCTGAGATATATAGTAAAATAAGCCATGTTTCTTGTAGCTTGTTAAAATAAGAGGGGTTGAGAAGAACTTGCAACACTCGGACGTATTTTGGCAGCTACTTAAGTTTCCCTTTTCTTAGCCACTTCTAATCCTCTGGGCATTGGGGACTTGATTTGGTGGACTGGGAAAATGTGTTTTCAATTGCCATATAATACATATATGTCTAAGCAGTGAGATGCATAGTTAGAACTGTTTGTAGTGCAGATCAGCATGCATTATGTTAGCCCTCAAAATGCCAGGAATGGGGCTACTTATTTTTGAATGAGCTCTACTGGTCCCTCATCTACAGCCTCATTATTTTCACATCTACAGTAGAAGTTTCTCAACATTGCATGCCTAAGACTATAGCTAAGTATCTAAAAATCTCATTACTTTACAATTCTCCTTGCCTTAATTTACCTACAAAAACCCCATCACCCACCTGTTCCAAAATATATAGCTATCCTGTGTCAMACCTACGTCTTTTGAAAGGGTAAAAGGCACTGTGAATTATAGATCAGCAACATCTGTATTGAGATACTGTATTGATACAGATACAATATCTGTATTGTATTTTCCTGCTWAAAGGGAATGTTAAAAGTGAAATAAAAGATGAAGAATATCTCCATATGCTTGAACCTAACTAGCACAGTTTTTGCAATGGAAAAATTGTGTTTCACTAATCTATTAATAAGTCTAGATTGGGTCATTAAAAAGTAAAGGAAAATCAAATGATACTTTTAATTTAAATGTTAATCCTGGGTAAAATCCTCCACAATGCTTATCCAAGAACTTTAAACAGCCATGCTGTGAGAAACAAAGTGTTTGCAGGAAAACAAAAATGCAATAAAATATTATAGCAAAATGTTTACAAGAAGGGAGCTAAATTTGTATCTTGAGAAACGTTACCTAATATACTTGCTAATGATATGCAAAAAGAGATGAGCAAAAAGCATGTAACAGCACAAAATTATTTCAGTTATTTAAACTGGGGAAAACATCATATGGACTTAAATGACTTGAGTGACTGACAGAATTCAAGGAAAGCTGCTAAGTAATGTCCCTGTGGAAGAAACATTCTGAACTATTAACACAGGACTGAACTCTGTTAACTCTGTCMTCACAGAAAGCAATCTTAAGCTGAAGCAAATTAGCAGAGATAAGGAGAATCTTTAACATGAGAGGAGGGAATATCATCTGAATTACTTGGTGTAGATCTCTTAATGTCTTCTACTGAAACATCTGGCTATTGYCAGAAACAGGACTGCAAACCTAGACTTCAGCTCTTACCCACTATGGTAGTTTTTATATACTGAAAAGCAGTGTCTGGGTGTCACTGTAGACAGCTGAGTGAAATCGTTACATTCAGCATACAAAGAAATCAAAACAAACCTAATGTTCAAATGCATAAAAAATGGATGTCAAATACTTAAACGCTGTGATGTCTGTACAGTGATTTCCTCATTGAGAATACTGTGTTCAGTCATCTTAAGACTTTTATTAGAGCATATCCTAGAGAGAAGATGGATGAAAAGGAGTTTGGTAAAAGTAGATACAATAATCTATGGTAAACAACAGTAAGTGGAGAGCAACAATTTCCTTTTTCTGATAGTATAAGAACAAGGCAATGCACACTGAAAAGGGAGGCTAATTCTGACTTGACAGGAATAACTCCAATACAGTATCACACAAAACCTGAACTCTGCTGTGATAAATCATTGAAACCAAAAGCTGAACTCTATTCAAAAGTGCCTGTTCAAAAAATATATAGCTATCCTGTGTTGTACCTATGTCTTTTGAAAGAACAAAAGGCACTGTGAATTATAGACCAGCAACATCTGTATTGAGATGCTGCACTGAATACAGATACAATATCTGTATTGTATTTCTTTTGCATTAATAACCAAATTATCCACAGTCATGTTAGGAAATATTGGAAGACAAAACTGAAGTGTCAAACACTCTGAGGACAAGAGAATGGAAAAGCAGGTGGTTCCATGGCTTTCTAAAGCAAGAAGAGTGTAAATGCCTCTGATGACTTCTTGACTTCACTTGAAGATAAGGCAATGACCTTATTCTTCTGATTTGGATTGGCAATGGTGTGTTTCCTTTGTCTATAGCATGTTAAATATTTAGGCAATGACTGTTTCATTTCCTCAACTTACATTTATCTTGTTTAAAGATGCACTTAACTGATGTTCAATAAAATATCATGGACTGTCTTGAATTTAATGAGTTGCCATATCAGATTTCATTTAAACCCTTTGATTTTTGTCTTAAGTTTATAGCCTAGAGCTCCGTGTTTCATTTTCACCAGAATGGTTGCTCTAGCTATTGGCACTGGATTGCTTGTATTTACATACCTACCAAACAAGGATTGAGCCAAACTAAATTTAAGTTTAATAATAATAAAAACCTCTCAGAAAATGAAAACAACAACCTAGCTCCGTATTTCACCTCTTCAGAAATCCTAAACCACAACACATCAGCAAAAAGTACCTTTTCCACTTTATTACTCAAGACATGTTTATGTACTTTGGGCTTCAAATGAATGGACCCTTCTTAACTAAGACATTAGCGTATTTTAAAGCAAGCAAAACTTTTTTGTGGGGATTATGCTAAGTTGACACCCACAGAGATTATAGACTCATCTTTTCATGTCGAGAGGATGTCAACCTGCATGTTTGTTTTTTTTTTTTTTTTTGCGTGCATGTGTAAGCTGTGTTCCTGCAGTGCCTGAAATAGCTGGCTTGCTAGGGTGGATGGAGGGATAATGCAGCCTGTGTTGCTGGACTTGTAAGTCTGCAGATATTTGCATGTATATATTTGCATATAAGCAGTCATGGATATGTAYGCATGTAATATGACATACGTTCATTTGTAAGGACAAGCCTTGCTGTGGTAATACATGGTTGCAAATATCCTGTAGCTACATTTACATGTGAATGAGAGTGCCATACTTGTGCATACAAAAAGCAAGAGCAGGCTTCGTTATTCCTCTAGAAGCTGTGAGGGATTTTGATACGACAGGGCAAACCAGAAAGTTATAGATGCCTCCCTTGTTGCTAAAGGAAGGAAAAAAATTCCCTCTCTGTGTCTTCTGGGACTGATATTTTCTCTTTAAAACTGTTTCAACTCCAGTAGAATTTTTGCAACATACAATGAATTTTTAAAAATACTTGAGATATCACCTCTTTTTTTCTTCTTAGAAACAATCTTGGATTTTTGTGATATTTAAGATTTATTAAGATCTATTAGGATTTTATTCTGTTTGGTTAAGTCCTTATCTTGCAGCTATGTCCGTACAATTACGTAAACGGAGTGGTTACCAGTATGCATGAGGAATGGCACACATAAGTGGAAAGTTCAGAGTACAAAATTCCAGTCCCCAAGACTTACGTTTATTGTATATTATTGTATTATCTGAGAAACAGGAGCAGGCATGTCATTAAATATAGCTGAGATGAATATGAGCAATCCATGAAAGAGAAGCTTGCGGAAACTAAGCTTTTACATTTCAAACTCTTCTATTTGCCCTTAACCTTAAATCATAAACCTTGATGTTCTCTTAAGTTAATTTTTTAATGAGATAGGCATATACAAGCTTTATGCTGATTTAACAAACCGGCTTTGTTTGTGAGTGCATTTTTGATCCCTTGTACGAGCTCATTTTAAAGTACTTTTGACAGGCAAACAGTAGCTACTGTAAGCACATTTTTACAAAGTAGAAACTCAGGTGTGCTTTGGTCAGACAGAAGAAGCCTGTGAAGTGAATTGGTGCATGTAGCTATTTATGTCCTATGCATTGTAAGACATAGTAGCTTCTCTTTTCTTCATCTTTGATGCAATTCCCTTGAGAAAAAAAAATCTGCTAGAAGGAATGATACTGCAAATTCTCCCAGCTAAATAAAGAGCCCTGTTAAAGCTGCAATCAGGCCTTTTTTCCCCAGATTCTGTTTAACTAGGGAGCTCATAGGAGAGGTTTATTCCTTGTTTATTGAATTCAAGTGGGACAATGGATTTGTGTGGCAAAGGATTAACAGGAAAAGACCAAGACAATCTTTTTAGCAGTGTATMTTTTCTAGAATGGAGAAAACAATAGCCTAACAAATGCTTCCCTTCTTAAATAAAATACAAATTTATTTTCCCAGCTTTCATTTACCTCAGGGTAGGACATAGAACATTTTGCTTTCAAAGTAGAAAACAATATTTATATACTTTTATAATTTTTCCCACTTTCCTTTAAAGTTTTTTCCAAAGAATACAGAATGAGCAAGTCCTATAAAAAATGTTTTAGAAACTTTTGTTAAATGCACTAAACTTCCTCCCATTAATGAAGGAGAGGGAATTGAAGTAAAATATAGTTATGTCTGGGACATATTCTTTCAAGGGTGATAATGAAATAAAAAAAAATAAAACAAAGGATAAGCAAATGCTCCTTAGTTAGGCACCTGTTTTGTTTTGTGGTTGTCAATGCTGTATGGGACAAAAATGCCAAATGACAGTGACATTTTTCAAACTTTTGAAAAGAGAGCCTTTCTATTCACCCTTAGCTTAAAAAATGCAATGAGGATGGCTTTGGTTTGCTAATAGATATTTTTAAATCAGCCAGGRAAAAGTTATTCCATGAGGTAAAAATCCTATTTGAAGTAGAAGCTGTTCATCTGAAGAAACACCCATCACAAGACATGAAAAGAATGATTTCTTTGTGACTAGGAAATCAATGAGACATCTGTTTTAATGTACAACCCAGAAATAATGCATCTAGTCGAAGAGGGAGTTATAAAGACGGCTGTTTTTTGTCTCCTCTCTCCAGAGTGTTTAGGATGAGATTCAACTAGCAGGACTTGTTRAATTTGTGTCCTTAGCTGTGTGGTTGAACCGGGTCTTTTGAAGATGTTGACTTTTAAAGTTAGATGAGCTAGTAATTCATATTTACTGAAATCACAGAAAAACCAGTGGGGCTGGATTTTGCTCCTGTTTTCCATTCACAAATTGACTGAATGGCTGTGTTCCCTAATCTGGGAGGGGAGCAGGAGCTGGGAGCCTTACAGCTGCCTAGAAGCATGCAAAGAGATCTAAGTGCTTGTTCACCATGGACCTGGCCTCTCTGGAACATCTGTGCTCTGCTGTAGGATCTCCGACAGGACAGTCAGTGCAGCACGTGTGGCTGTCTGCATGGCGATGACTGCACAGCCAATGCTTAGATGGAGGCTGTTTGTCCAACTCCCTTTCTGTCCTGAAAAACTTGCTCTGTCCCTGTCTCAAGTCTTTCAAATGCAGATGGAAGGAAYGGTATGCTGGCTTTAAGTTTTCTGCTCCATGGTGTTCTTTGCAGTCTCTTTGCCATTCCAGAATACTAGCGGTGCAGAAAGCAGCAGAAAGAGGTTTAGTAGCAGTACACACATCTTACAGGGGAGGAAGTTCTCTGCAAAATCTAAATATCCYGAATGATGCCTAAACTCTTACTTATAAGGGTTTTTGAAGAGAAGAAATTAAAGATCGAGGAGCTGACTACCTCAAGACACATCAGACTGGTAGTGTTTTACACCACCTTGGAGCATAAGGATTATATAGAATGGGAGGCTATGAGGATTCCAGGCATTAGCCCTAATGGGTTGGTTAGAGCTCCACAGATGTGTGTGAGATGGAGTGTCTCTATGGCAAAATGCTTCCAGAGATCTGAATAGCAAGAAGATAGGCAGCTCTGGCAGTATWTGAAATCTGAGATCAGTGGTTGCCCTGGAAACAAAATGTTGCAAGTCTGAAAAACCTCCTGGCAGCATGTGGGTGGAGTGAARAAAAACCCTTGTGTGCACAGTTCCAGCCAGTTGTACTTTCATGAACACAACATAGAGGCTGAAGGGTCACCACACAGGTTCTCCAAGGATCCACCTTGTCTTCAGTTCACTCAGAAAGTGGCTGATAATGATTTATTTAAGACATGCTTTCCCTTGGGAAATGTCAGCAGGATAAATACATTTTTGTTCCTGTCAGCATGATCCAGTGGAAAAAGTCTGTGGAGAGGTGCACAGAACAATAAAATGAATGGTGAGAGGTGGGARAGTTGTGCCCCACCAAAGGCAGCAAAAAACCTTACAGTTCCCAGTGAATAAGATTTTGCCATTGCAYATTCCAACTGGTCCAGTTATAAAACATAATCTGAGTACCAAACCTTTCTGTAGCCCTGACTTTCTATTTACTTGTGTTGGGGAATGTTGCAATCAAGTGTAGGTTGAATGYTGAAGCTGGCTCCAGGGAGACCACGGCCTTACAGCCATTCCTAACGCACAGGTAATTTAATGTTCTGACTTCAAAAGTAGCTGCTAGCTGCTGGCAATCTTATAATTATACTTTACTAGTACACCTTTCAAGCTTCAGTGAGCTGTAATGCAGGGGTTTCCTGAGCCAGAGGTGGCGTCTTGGCAACTAATAGCTCATGAAAAAKTTTTCTTCTATGAAGGTAATTATGCCTTTAACCAATGTAAACTTTGGCATCTGCAATACTGTCTGACAATGATCCCACAGTTTAAGCATATGGTGCTTTAAAAGATACTTCCCTTTGTCTACTTTGGAACTACTAGCTGATAACGTCTTTTGATGCCATTTTTTCATATATTAATGGAAATAAYAAATTCCTTGTATCTTCCTTACCACTTGCAATTTTATCTGTTGTCTTATTTCTGAAGTGAACCTAGTCCTAGTCTTTTAAATCAGTTTTTGTACAGAAGTTGCTCCGTGCTTTTTGTCATCCTTGTTGCCCGTGTGGTTTTTTCTAGCTTTGTCATTTTCTTTTTGTGATGGTGAGACATCAGTATTCAAGATGTACCTACACATAGGTTCATGCAATTGTGTAATGACGTGTTTTGCTTTGGTGTCTACTCCTTACTTAATAATTCTTGGCATTTAGTTTGCTTTTGTTGGCTGATATGATGCCGTGAGGTGAATGGAATTATCTATTATAATCTAAAATTTTGTCCCTAGGTAGCAATAATCAGGATAAGTTAGGATTGTTTTTTCTTGTGTGCATCCCTTTGTATTTCCCCTTTTACAGGGGAAAGAGTATATTGGTGAATATACTGAACAGCATAGACAGAGCTTCTGCAGTGCTAATGTGCAAATTGATTGTTTATTCTTACCTTGTGTTTCCTGTCTTTGAACCAGTTATTTTTTCATTTTTCTTATCTCAGTTATCCAGCTTAGCTGCGTCTTTTTTTTTTTCTTTTTTTTTAAGGTCCTTGGGTGAGAGACCTTTTGGAAAACCAAACAGTTTGTACACACTTGACACACTTGATCTCTCCTTGTCCACATGTTTATTGAGTCCATCAGAGAACTCCACAGGATAGGGAACTCTACAAAAGCTGTAGGGACTCTTCACAACATATCATATTTATATTTATTTATATGCACACTAATGCTAGTCTTTAGAATAGTTTTTACTAATTTGCGTGTGTATCTACATACAGGTAGTCCTACGGCATTAAAACATAGCTGCTTTCTCTTCGAGCTTTGATAACAGGAAGCACTACAGATGACGCAGAGAAGATCAAATTATTATGTAGAGAAAGTCAGTGTGTTTGTATGTGTGTAAAACAAATAATGGTTGCCCACTTCTTGGTCTTGGCTCGCTGTAGGTATTAGATAGATTATGATATGGGAACACTATAATATTCCTGTTTTTGTTGTACTGGTTCTTCAACTGTCCTGCTGAAATCAAGACCCAGATCACTGAAGACTGGAATTCTGTGTTACTTGTAAATACATCCCATGGATTTTTTTTTTTTTKGTGAAATATGTAAATAGTTTTAGCAGTTTAGCAGAATTAAAGACTAGTCATGAGGCCAGCACTGAAATATTAGCTGAGAAATGCAAGTCTTGAGGGGAGATTTAACTGTTGCAGAACGCATTTGCAATTTCTAATGGTCACTCAGTTGTTTCCCACAGAAACTTTCTAAAGATATAGCAAAACCCTGCATAATTAGAAACTGTTACTATTTCTTGTTTCACTATTTCCATACCCCATGATGATTAAAAAGTAGCATCTTGTCTTAATTTGTCTTCTTTTGGGGAAAAAAAGTATTATTCAAAGTAAATAAAGTTTCCCCAGACTTTTATGGACTCCCTTAAGACATAATCCTTATTTGTCTTTGCTTCTCTGTGGACTTGGGTAAAATGTAGATTACAGTAAGAACAGTGTGTTTATTTGATACCTCAGAGACTTCCTTGACATGTGTGAAAATGGTCTGTGTGCCAAGGATGCACAAACCTATGTGGAGATTAAATAAGCAGCAGAAAAAAGTAAGCTAAGCACTTAAGAAAGAAGGAATATTGATATCAATTGATATATCAATTTATGCTATGAATATTACAGATTGATGAGATAGATACAATTTATTCTSTTGCCATTGATCCTTCATTGCTTGTTGAATGTGTCAGCCGGGAAGGATGGAATAAATCTGACACTAAATTCATATGACACTCAGATGTCTACAGAAAACACCTCACTTTCACATTTGAAGGAAATATCTATATCTAGCCTTTCTTTTATTTATGCATACAACTAGCTGCATGGAACTGGTTGCAGAATACCTTAGGCAAGTGAAGCTCTGTATGTCAATGTATGCACATTTCCAGAATCCACACTTAAGTGCTGACTTTGTTCTATGGAACCTAATATTTCTGTACATGTCTTGTTTGTGTCATTTCTTTTTTTTTAAACATCAAATCATAATCTATGATTTATGTTCTGTGAGGGATTATATTTGCATTCCCCCACAGCACATTTTATTGACTGCAGTGATTGCTTTAAGGAAAGCATATGGTCCCTTATTTTTCAGCAGAACTTGGCTTAGATGGAGCATCTGGTTTTCAGTGAAGCTGTGCTTCTTACCCTGTTTTCCAGCTGAGCTGACAGAGGTATAAGAAAGTTAAAAGTTGGGCCCAAATTCATACAACGATCAGAGACTCTAAAAGGATTAAGGTTGCGGGCCTTTAGATCGTGGGGGCTGTTCCTTTAAACCTTAGCTGGCAAAATGAATGTGAAACTTGTTCAACATTAGGGGAATCTCAAATACAGATTTGAGCATAGGTCTGAATGCCTCCGATTAGATCTCCCTAACAGCCTCTAAGCCAATAGATTTTGCTCTCTGCGCCAAATGGAGGGGACTTAGCCGTACTGAGTCCAAACACGCCACTTCTGTAAGTGCTCAGTTTCACTTTACAACCAAAATACCCCTGGCAAAAATGTGAATATCAGCTTTAGCTTGCCTTTTCTCAGGGCTTCTTGGCAGTGATCTCCGTATGCAATTATTTGTAGAGAATTGTTCTCATCTGCCTCCGTAATTTAATAGGTTAGTAGGTTGCATTAACTCATTTTGGAAAGTACTAGATCTTCACATTTGCCAATGAGATGCTTCATTAGGAAACTGTTGTTGTTCTTTTACATGGCAAAACTAGAACTCTTTCTTCAATAAGAAAGCTCTAAAAAAAAAATTACAATTAAACTAGTAGTATTCTGCTGAAATAGGTATTTTTCTTTTTAAAGTTAGTAAAAAGTAAAAAAAAAAAAAGAACCTCTAAATTTGAAAAGCAAATAAATGCACGAAYGTAACTTACAGTAAGATTTACTTTCTGGATTAAGCTTAATGGGCTTTTAGAGTCATTAAATGTCCTCTGATTTTTAATAGCAGGAATACGATTTTCTATCCATGGATGTATATGCAACTTTTAAGTGAAATCTTTGTGCAAATTAAATCTGAATGCTCTTGCTATTTCCTTTCTAGTCATATCCTAAGCATCCCACAGGTATTTATAGTCTTTGCATCTGTAGTAGCTGTTTACCCCACTGCAGATTTTATCATCACTAATGCTAAATGAGCAATGAGTTAYGGTGCCGTGGTACCCGCTGCTAGCTGTCGGCAGTTGCTTGCTGCCACTGTGTGTGCAGAACATGACAGAACTTTCCAAATTCTCRGATGAGCCCTTGAACATGGGTTCAAGTTTATCCCATGTGTTTACTTGCAGGAGTGGGGCCTCCTGAGGAGCTTGCTAGTAATTTCTTTTGGCCTTTGTTGAATAGGAAAACATTTTCAACAAATGAATTTTTATTCTTAGAAAGCATATATTTTGCCATCTTCATTCTGTCCTATTCTTGCATTGACGTTAGTCATCCTCTTTGACTCTATAGGGAAGATGTCGTTTGAGTTGGTGCAAAAGAATATTAATAAATTAGTGAGCTATAAATAAACAAATGGAGACTGCTGAAAGAGGAATAAAGTTGTTTTAATGAGTAGGACACCAGAGTAGCWTAACTGTTTCCGGGAATAATCCCTTATTACAAAATACTTAACTTTTTCCACATTTAAACTTCTGGGTATAATTGTCCTTTAACACAAATTTTAGTTCAGTGTACAGCATGAACTCATGTGGCTTCATCTAAAATGCTGTGGAATTTGATTGCTTCATGATTTTTAATTATTAATCTGTGGACACTATAGAAATGCATTTTATTTTTTTATTCAAATTGAAATTAAAAAGTAGAAAATTCCTTCTCCTCCCTAGCACTGTAGCTTCACAGAGAAAGTCTTGATCATGTTGAATCARTGTTATTATGGGTTTTTTAAAATGAGTTCAGGTACCTGACCTAGTATTCATATAATTGTGATTGAAGTTAGTCAGTTTGAAAGATTAGTGATTATATAATTGAGCCTGCAAGTTAAGAAAAATTCTTGGCATAAAATGCAGAATAACAGCTTTACAGATTACATGTTTCCCTTACACATATTGTACCRTATAAGAAAAATCAATTCTGTCCATATTAATTTAGCCTGAGGTAGGCCTCAGTTTGGCAGCCTACTTGATCTAATTTGCCAGCTTTGTAGTATACTGGGTTTAATYATCTTTTTCTCAGTGCTTCTGAGGCTAGAATGACAAT
The DNA here is from genome assembly GCF_003343005.1 of Rhea americana. NCBI lineage: Eukaryota > Metazoa > Chordata > Aves > Rheiformes > Rheidae > Rhea > Rhea americana. The sequence continues at coordinate 3,582,890 of NW_028186956.1, read as the reverse complement.
GTATTAAGAAGAATGCAGCAGTGCTGCACTAGAAGGGAACTTCTGAGTCACTAAATGAATCAGATGCCATCTTGCAGTGAACGGCTGTAYGACTAGGGCTAGGGTCAGAATGCCATTTCTCTGGTTTTTGGAAATGTTCTTTTAATTTTCAGCTTAGATATATTCATGATTATTTTATACCTTTTGTTCTTGTGCTGATCTTTTCTTGCAGCTTAAGTAATTTGTATCAGTATCTACGTTGGTATATCATGCTGTTTTTATGGGCAGCAATGGCATGTGCTTTCGAGCTCCCTTTTGTAGGTTATACAAGTCAAATTTTCTCAGCTTAACTGTRGATATTAAACAGATCTTTTTCTCATCCATCATATTAATCTATACCTGTTCCAATATGTGGTGTTCATACATGGCTGAGATTGTATGTAATATTGTAGAGGTGGTTACWGAAAAGTGCTAAATAATGAAATCTGTATTCCTGCTGGATGGGGAAACAGTTTTGCCTCTATATATACAGACCACATTCCTGTTTCACAGTGGCATTGTAGGTGTGGTTCTTACTCCTCCTATTACTGACTGGCTCACTCTTCCTTTTGTTCTTCATCAAACTAATGAGATCCTGACCTATGGCAGAAAATTGTAATGGTTTCTAGATGCCTGCCCTTATGCTTGGTGCTACTGGATGTTAATCGATTTCCAGAGCTACATGCCTCAAAGTCATCTGTTTCTTCTCAATACCTGGATGGAGAAGCTGGAAATTGCCCTTCTCTTTACTCCTTCCTCCCCTCCCACTGGAAATTGCCAGCAGTATCAATAATAGTGGTGGGTTTCCAATTGATCTGCCATTACAGTCATTGGSAGCATCCAGCTGCTTGCCAAACCATGTATTACCTAATGAAATGTGTATATTGAGGGTGGTGCACAGGTCACAGTTTTTAGCTACCCCACTCTTTGGCACTCTCCAGTTGTCCTCTTGATTAATAGGTACACCTTTATGACATTGCTTTTTAAGCCAAAGGCATGAATGAAAATATATAGTTTCTTGAAGAACTCCAAGAGAACCTCCCCCCAATCAATTGTTTTGCTGTCAGCACATCCTTCCCTGTAGTTAGTTTCTTACCAGCTTACAATTGTTGAATTCAATTCCCATTTGCTACGGCATAATCATTTCCCATATGACACTGTATAAAGAACTTTAATGAAGTCCAGATATATGAAAACTGTTTCATTTCTCTTGTTTGAAAATCTATTATTCTGAGAAGTGCAGTCTTTCTTTGGTAAACCCATTTTACATTGTACCCCCAATTTTCTACTTTCTTTTGTGTCTTTAATTTCTTTCTTTCCTTCAAACTGTGTAATAAAACCGTGAATGAGGTTAAATAAATCAAAGACCTTTAATTGTCCAGATCACTTTTCTTTTTTTCTTAGAGATAAGATATTATGTCTGGTATTTGCCAACTATGTTGACTTAGTGTGTCTTATTTTTAATTAGATARCGAAGAGAATCAAAAAGCAAAGTAATCACTAAATCAGAAAGTCCCAGTCTAGGAGCAATGAATAGACAACTTTATTCTGGTCTTATGAGGGGACATAGGGTGCTCACATGATTAAGTAGTCATATAATAATCAATATGCCTGTGTATATTTATAAGATTAGGGCCTGACAACTATCTAAATCGGTGCAAACCTCATGTGATGTAGAAACCAGATTAGAAAGACTGATTAGAAAGATATTGACTGCAGAGTCTGAGAGATGACATTCTTTGAAAATCTCTTGCTGATATCAATGCAGTTGTGTTCAGTACACCTCGGRAAGAAGCCTGTGAAACCCAAGTTAATATTGGAATTTGACCCCTAAAATGAAATGACCCTACTTGGTTACCTGCATAATCTAGACATATACGTTCTTTTGCCGTTATTAGTACCCCTCATAACTTTCGAACCCATTGGTTTCAACCAAGCTTGGAAAGACATTAATAATCAGAAAGCTCTGGCATCTCTGGAAGTTTTGGCAGATGAAGAGGGAGAGTTGTTAACATTGCACTTAGTGGAAGATCAGAGTGTAAGCACCAGTACCATAGATAAAGATATCTTGAAATCTCAAGTGATGGAAGAAGTTTCAAGCGAGGTTTACATTTGTGTTAGAYGATGAAGAGTCCATGCATGAGATTATGTATCACTAGTTTTGCTGCCCATGAAACAAGTGGTTTAAAGCTGTTGATGGGGCCTGACTTTTGCTTTTAGCTTCAGGCATTCGCTATACTGTTTTTACAGATACCTCCTGTCAAGTGACTCTGCTTGAAAAAGGTTCTATTCAGAGTCATGTGATTCCAGGCGTTTGCCTAGTAAGCGTCTCAAGGTTTTCTGTTGTGGCTGCTAGTGCCATAGGGTTTTCCAGATGGTAGCTGAGYTACGATTAAAAAAAAGATCTTCATATGGCTTCAGATCTCAGGTTCCTCTGCCTTTATTTGACTTTGTCTGAAACATTCCTCTGGATAATTTAATTCTGCTGTTCTTCTGTGCACAGCTATGCAGTGGAACAGTTGTCTAAGGAATAAACAAAATCATGCATCCTTTGTCTTTATCAGTTGCCAGCTTATTCCTCCATGCTTGAGTGGTCATATTAACAACAGGTTATATGGTTAAATTGTTTGGTTTCTATTGCTTCATGGATATAATGTGCCAGACATTTAGAAAGAACTGTTTTCTTCATTGTAACTAGGAGATAGGATTCCCTCCCCCCCCCCCCATTCTTCCTGGAAAGGCATAGATTTTTTTTCTTCTGTTGTCTGTGTATATGTCTTATTTTTGAGTCTCCTTTCCTTATCTAGTGTGCCATGTTCCATGTTATCAGACACTTGGTGGGAGTGTGGGCCTATAGAAAAAGGCCAGCTACTTGTACTTCTTATCTTTCTTCTCATTCATTTTTCCTTGTTGGCATTTAGCTTAAATTTTTCCTTATTGTAGCTTAAAACTCCATAAAGACTGTGATTTGTSGCTAGGAGATCTCTGCCATTAGTAAATGAATAGCAACAAACAACTGACTGGAGGTAAGAACACAACTGAGTTAGGCAGGGGGATGCTTTAAGAATGGTCTTGGAGAAGTGGCCTGAGGAAATGATTTGAATTCATTAGCTTCAAATTCAGTAGTGTAATAGTAGTTACTTCTATACATTCCAGGTAGTATAGTTATGCAGGAGCAATTGGCTATGCAAACAGAGTAAGAACATTTGGTTAGAGAGCAGTTCTTACAGAAAAACATCTGAGGGCTGTTGTGYATTGTAAATTGGAGTTACCATTGCCTTTTTTTAATGGCAAACTTCTATATTGATTTGTAAACTAGTTTTTGCATGTAAGATGTGTGAAGAAAATTCCTGCTCTGTTCAGAAGTGTTTAGGACTTAGCTGTAGTTCTGTGACTGGTTTGGGGCATTTCACCTAAAGGCAGTCTCAGAAAAAAAGGAAGAAAAAAACCCTTAAAGGCTAAAACATATAACCTATGAAGAWACTGGAAACACTGGGGTTACTTAGCTTAAAGAAATGGAGTCCTGAGAGAACATATGATTGTATTTCTGAAGCATTTAAGTGACTAGTGCAAAGGAGAAAGGAATAGCTCTGGTGAACAGGGGCAAAACACAAAGGATTTAGAACTGTAACTACAAAGATGCAGGCTATATATTTAGAAAAACTCTCTAACAGAAAGGACAGTGAAGCACTAGAATAAATTTTCTGGGACCACTAGAAGAAAGTCTGGAGCAGCAGCAGGTTAGCCCAACATCAGCCAGGGCTGGGTTGAAACGGAGGTCTTGGAGAAAGGAGGTGAAGCAGAAAAACCCCTGAGGTACTGTTTTCTGAATCATTGTGGCTTAGCAGCTTTGTAAATCATTACTAGCTTTTAACATAGCCCTGTTTTACTACCCTGRTATATATATTGCTGGAGTTAAATAGATTTTTTAAGATTTCAGCTGGTTTAGTTAAGCATGCATCAATTCTAGCCTAAAAACTTTCAGTGAAAAAGTATCATCTTGAAAAACATGGAMTGAACCAAGTACAAATTGTGCATCTATGTTGAAGCAAATGTGACAGTTGTGTATCATCTTCTGGCTGATCTGCACATGACATGGTGTTTGCGATTTGCTATCGGGTCAAGACAGTTTTGAGCAGCTAAAGGAAGAGTCCCAGTTAGAAGAATTCCTGATTCCCCGGATGCCGCAAGCAGGGTTGGGGGACTAGCAGTACCTTGAATACTGATTGATGCGTTAAACAATATAGATGACAGAAGAATTTTCTACTATTTGCCTTTTATTCAGGGACTTCTGAGTAGCTCAAGGTTCAGTATTATCCTCCAGGAAAATATTTTGTTCATTCTCAAGAGATGGGAATTTTGCAATAGAAAGAAAAGCATACTCCAGCTCTGACCTTGAAATCCAGATGAAATATCTCTCTTGCTCTGATAGATTTCTTTTCAGGACAGACACTACTAGATTGTATTAATTTTATTTTAGGAGTATTGCTTATATCTGGTAAGGATATGGCTCCTAATCTATGTTTATTAACTGAAGGAATAAATACTGTAGAGCAGGTTCACAACCAACCAGTCCTTCTTTGTTGGTTAGGACAAGGTCCAGCAGGCACACAAATGTACTACTACGATTCCTACATGGCACAAGACCAACTTTTAATAGCTAAAAGATCCTATGCTCTCACTGTGTTAGAGGTTTAGATGCTGTAGATATTTTTCTCACTATTTTGAGACTTGCCATTGTCCTGTGTTCAAACAAAAGTCTATGGGGTTGAGTCTGTGCGTGACTTCCCCTGGGGTTTGTTTGAAGTAACCTTGTTGGAGTCAGTAAAGTTCTAGCTAAATAAAAAGAGTTGGATTCTGACCTTTCATGTGCAAGWGAAATTGATTTCTGTTAATAAAATGTCAATGAAGTTGAATAGACACAGGCAAAGAGAAGCTGCTCACTTTTGAATATGAATAACTGTGTTTTCGGAGATCATATGCCGTTACACAGTGTACAATTGCTGGAAAGGAGAGTGTGTTACTAGATGTTTTGTTTACATTGGTTTCAGTGGAAAAGTATTTGTTTACAGCAGCCTCGCTATAAACTCTGAAGGAACTTTGGTTGTAGTAATCAGCCAGATCCAATAGTGGATTTTGCCAGGTCATGGTAGAATAATTTAACAAAGCTGCTTAGTAGGAGAATTATTCTTTCCATCTTTCTGTTCCCATCCATGCACTGATACATCGTATTGTTCTTGTAGTCTCATATAGAATTTTTCATTCTTTCTAGGTTATTTTTGTGCTGAGGGGCATGTGCAGGCCCTGCCAACACCTCTGTAAGTTATTTGCTTCCTGTTGTGCTGTCTTCTTAACATCTCATGACACGTTCATTCAGTAAATCCTTTGATCCCTTTTCACCCTCCCTTTATAGGGATATATCTCCTAAGACTTCCTAAGGCTCTTTTTTCCCCCTTGTAAAAGAATCTGTAACCCCTTTTATACTGGATTCAGCAGTTCTATTTCTGTATGGCTCAAACAGAGCCTTTGGAGTGGCATGCTGCAAACTGCTTAAATCCATCAGCTGGGACTCTGGAAAAGCAGTGGGGATGTAGACTGGTTTGCTCCCCRGTGGGAGAAGAATCTAACATGCATTTAGGGTAATATGCAGTCTTACAGTATGTTTGGCAAGGACTTGCATGGGCTTGGGTGGGGACACTCTCTGTTCTGTCTTTGGCCATGGACTGGAGATGTGTTAAGCCCACTGCCAAAGAGCTGATTTACATACAGGCTGTGAGTGGTACTAGTTTCCTCAAGAGGTCCTAAAAAGTGGGTACTAATAAGAAAGGATTAGTGACATTCTGAGTTGGGGTTTAGGAAAGTAAGTAGAGAATGGAGATTTTATTGTTGGGGGAGAGGAGAAGCAGTGGTTTCTAAAAGAAAGCTTATGAAACAAATGGCAAAGTTAGAAGCAAAAGAAAAGCTTCAAGCGAATGGCTTTGAAGAGAAATGCATGCAAGCTAGTATGTGTGTTTTTAATAGTACTTAAGGATTTACCAAACTTGTTAACTTTTAGTATAAAGTAGCAATCAGAATGGTTTATAACCAGATGTTTGTGATTAGAGAGGGAGTGCTTAGGCAAAAGGGTGGGCACACCACTAGATTTTAGTAAGATAAAAAGTAACTTTGAGCCTTAGGGAAACCCTGAGTGGGTCACTGGCTCGGTGGCTCACTGTTGTGGAAATTATTACTTTTTCAAACTAGGCGCATCTCTATTTTGAGATGTGATGTGACCAGAAACCTAAAGCTAGTCAGACAAATGAAGGACTAGGAGATGTAAAGAAGGCAGGATATGATGAAACTGTGTGAAGGGGTACTTTCAGGCTTATAGACAGAGCCTACAAAATGGGTGGATTGCTTGTTACTGCAGCACCGTGTTTTAGAAAACATGCTTTCACCTTATCCTTTTCAAATCCACTGATGCATCCTTGCTTCTTGTTACGACCTTGTTGCATGTGAGAATTGCTGATTGACCTTCTCCACGCAGTGAACACRGGCTTCTGGCTGTTAGCTGAAGGCTCCTTGTGTTCTCTGGGCTTAGTTCTGCCAGTAGATCAACCTCCATGTTTTGCCCTTCCGTAAACTTACCGTGCCTTGCAAGTGCAGCAAATCGGTCCGTCTGCAGCTCTTTTGTCACGCAGAATGTAACTCTGGGCAAGGCTGCTCGGTGGGAAGTTGGATGCTGCTTGAAGCAGCCCTCTGTCACAGACACCTTGGCYTTGGGCATGCTCCAACTTTATCTCTTGCCCTACTGCTCTCCCCCATAAGCCCTACTCTCTGTAGCAGCCAATTCTAAGGAGGGCACTACGGGAGCTGTGATGTTTTCCGTTCATTTTCCTTGGACTAACATATCAGGAAGTGGGATTTAGGGATGTCTGGCCCACAGGTTAAGCCCAGCTGTTTCACCCTGAGTAGTGTCATCTAGAAAAGTCCAGGCAAGCAGCAGATGAGAAACCGTCTCACTGTGTTTTAAAAATATTTCTGTCCTCCCATTCTGCCTCATTTATTCTGTGTTTTGACTGTCTTGTTATAAACCTGGATCACATACTCTTTAGTCTAGGAAATACATTCTTATCCTGTGATTGGAAATGCATTTTTCTGCTCACATTTTTTGATAGGGTGCACAGTTGTCATTTTGTTCAAAAATGATAACTAAGTAGTATTGGTGAAAAAGGAAAACTGCAATTAGTAAAGTAGAAGGTGGTGGAACTGCTTATTTAGTCTGCTGTGTGATCCTCGGATATCTGCCTGTTCTTTTTCCCTGATGCAATTGCCAAGATTTTTGAAATTCCCTTCTCCCTGATGGGAACTAGATTGTCAATATGTAAGGAAGCACGATGATGTTTCCCATGTGATTAGCCTTTTGTGGACAAAGACTCTTTTAAGCAATGCTATATTTGTATCAGCTAGCAAAACCTCTTTCTGCTATGCAGTATCACAAACATTTCTTTTTTTTTTTGATCCTAATTTCCATTGATAACATTCCCTTGGAAATGGTCTCATATGAGTGTTTATGCAGAAAAAGAACAGCTTGTCACAGAGCAGTCTACCCTTGTTAGCTTCCTTGACAAATTTGCACCCACTTCTTCCCCTCGTGTTCCTAAGCCCTTCATAGTCATCAGCCCTCTGATCCTTTGCGTCTGGGGGGAGAGGCAGGGTGAGCATTCAGTGATCATTTTGAAGATGAATGTGTTGGATAGTTTTGATTAGTAATTTGCTATTTTAAGTCCACATTGTGCTTTGATGACTCCTCTGGGATTTTCTCTCACAGTAAGAGACAAAGATCTAAGGGGTGCCTGTTTAGTTTTTCTCATCCTGTAACAATACAGAATGTCATCTTGGCCTAAGTAGATACACATGTCACCAGCCCCGTGGCACTGTTTTGAATAAAAACAGTACGCTCATACAAATACTTGAATATTTAAGGGGATTTAAGGGAAGGAAACCAATAAATGAAATGAAATCCTTCTAGAATCTGAAGCTAGTCTGCTATTGCCTCATATTTGGTTGAAAAAGTTCTTAAAAGATCTCTTCTTAATTTTTAATGCTATTCTAAAACTTAACAGAATTAAGGGTTTCCTCTTTCCAGGCCCGTATATATTTCAGGTTTATAGCAAGAGGCTGAGTGTATGTTGTTATCTTAAATCCAGGTATTCTTCCTGGTAATCCAGTTAGCTTTTCATCAGAGGTCTTAATCTAAATATAATATCCCATTCTGAATTCGGTTACTTCAACTGTTTCCCTCTCCCTCTTGGTTTTTACACACCTCTACTGTTGTCTAGATTGTAAGCTTGCAGAGGTTAAAACTATTGATTATTCTATATTTAAGGTRCTACCATGCTATTGTACTAGATACCTTTTTGCTTGTTGCTTATTAAGATGATGCATATTTTGTATAATGATTTATAATAATGCTGCATATTTACATGGAAAATACTATTAGAAACTAGATTCTGCCACTCTGAAGTTGGGAAGAACTATACTCTGCRTATGTTTTATATGCAGTACTTGTTCACTAAAAACTTATCCAGTGAAAAAMGTAAGTCTGTGGTTAGCCTTAATGGAGTCAAGTCGTAAAGTTATGTATGCASTCACACGCTTGCTGAGGAAGTGCCAAGGGCATCACTCAGTAACCTTCTTTCCTCTTTGCTGCATGGGTGTTGGAATCCAGTCCCCGACTTGGGTGTAATGCTGCAGTTACCTCCTGCCTGAGGTCTGTCTTAAAACTCTGGGTAGTCTAGCTGAAGCAAACACATTACTTAGGTTGTCAGTACTTGGAGGATGAGTCTCCGATGGCTCCAATCCCGTCAACACTTCTGCGTGTGTTTAATTTAGGATTACTGATGAGCATACAATGAGGCGCATATGTAAGAGCTGGCAGGATTGATGTTCTAATTTGTAGCTACTATGAGAGATTTCTTAATATACCTATTGTATTTTAATTTAAGATGATTTTTCAGTAATCAAGACATGTTTACTGCAATCAGCAAACATTCGCTGGAACCAAGACACTACATATTAGCAGAAACCAATATGTTTGCAAGAGTTGGTGCTGTTTATTTCCCTACAACCAATTATATTTTAACCCTCCCTCACCATACTGAATGTTTCAGTTCAAGTTAATGCACAAGATGAGCCTCAACTACATAATTTAAGAGACAGAACAAGTGAATCTCATGACCTATACTTTATTTTCCCACTTAAACATGAACTGTCTGAAAATGACCCTTTAACCATTCTGATGCTGTTTGATTGCCTAAGTGCATTTGCTTATTTGCCTTATGCTTTCTAACTACTGACTTACCTAACAAGCTGCTATATTTTGGATTATGACAAAGTTTAAATTCAGAGACAGTAATGCTTCAAACTTTTTAGCATGAATGGAGAGGTCTGTGCTATCACTTTTTATTTTGATAGATACAGCCACATGATCTTTCTCTGATTCTCTACCTTGTAAAGCAATCAGCTTTATCAGATGAAGACCTGTACCTCTTGTACGGCACTCAATCTGCAGAGGCTTTGAGAAGCCTGTGGCTGAGAAACCTCTTGAATTCATCACATGATCATACTTCCTCTCTGCCTTTCTAAAAGGTGTTTTCCAATACAAGAGCAGATTTTGGTTAATACTTTGTTAAAAACACCCTCTGACTTTTACAGATTGTAATTTTGTGCAGAATTCTTCCCTATTGTGTTTCTTCCATAGTCGCTGCAACTGAGTAATTCAACATCTTCTCATGGGTTTTGTCCCTTGCTGTCAGGATGAGTGGCAATGACATGATGATTGTAGTACATGATTAAATGGGGTGTGTGATGATGATCATAATTTATTTAAAAAAAGAGGAAAAAAGCATGACCAGCTTAAATGGAGGCTGCTAATGTGGCATTTTGGGAGATCTGCGTAACAGTCTTACTATTTTTCTTGTCTGAAAAGGGCATTAATTATGTGGGGTTTTCTTCTTCTCATCCCTTCTATTGATTTATTTTATTTATTTATGCTGTATGGTTCTATGCAAATTCCACCAGCAAGTCATGAAACTAGTGAAGGAGCTTTGTAGGGAAGCTGTTATCTGATGCTGTTTAGTTCCTAATGTCATCTGATTTGTACTCTCACAGTGTTGGGAGACCTGCAGTGCTTGTGCCTTCAGCTACTCACCCACGCTCCTGCAGCCCTGTTCTGCCAGTTCACTGGAGCTCTGGTGTGTTGATTTCTTTCCATCCTGTTTGAGAATGATTGTGCTAAGTTAGTAAAGACTGAGATGTTTTCACAAACTGGAGTTAGAGAGGCCAGATGGTTTACTGGAAGGCTTCCCTGTGCCMCATTCTCCATGCCTTTCAATAAAATAAATCTTGTTTTCTCTACAAAAATTTTATTTACAGACTTTTTTCCATAAGTTCAGACATCTCAGTGAGAACTGCTTTTTGTTTCTTTGTCTTTTCTTTTATTCTTCTTTTGTTCTACTTTTATTATTTTTTCTATTCTGTGTTTAGTGAAAATCACTGGATGGCAACACTGAAGAGCAAGGTTCACAGGAAAACAGTACTGTGGACAAGAAGGTGTAACCTCCATGTGGTATGCTTCGATGCTGCATCTGTGATCCTGAATCTCCCTTGAGTTCTTACATAGCCCCTTATGCAGGCCATAAGGTCTGGTCCTTTGCATCCTTTAGTATATCCACCTTCACAGTAGATGTGAAGAGAGGAAAATGATACTGTGAATTCAGAGACAGGAAATTAAGACTCATGGTGCATCTGTACCTACAGAAGCTGATAGACTCAGTCTGACCTATGGCAAGGGGAAGGGTATGATGGATGAGGGGCAAATGGCTGRGCCTATCTGAAGCTGGCTACTACAGCCCTATAGGAAAACCAACGTGGAAGTAAAGCAACAACAGCTGAGCTGCTGGTGTGGTGTGAGAGGCATCCAAATGTCTCACCACAGCRAGGTAGTGAGCTTCTCAGGGTACAGACAAGTTGGCTGCATGTGACAAGGCTTAATTTGGATGCAGTATAGGATAGCCTCGTGTACTTCCCACTGTATAGATCAACTGACTCAGGTCTATGCCTGTTCCAGAAGAGCTAGGAAGAACCTAATTTTTGCTTTAGTGTGTGATTCTGCTTTTTTTTTTTCCCTACACAATGTGTAGAATTTCAAATCATAGAAAAAATAGACTGATGTAAACTTTCACAAAAGGATAGTTTGAAAAACACATGGAAAACAAACTCCTGATAATTTCTTTTTAGGTACTTCAAGGTAGAKGCTGGTAAAGAAGATATCCCATTCTAGCATGAATGCCTTTTTTTGCTTGCCTACATATTAAAACTTTTAAAAGTCTTATGTGATTTAGTAATATGAWTTTTTTTTCAAGAGGGTGGAGATGATCCTGAAATAATGGACATGTGATAATCTCCATGATCCAAATTTTCAGACTAAACACAAGCATCCATGGTAAGAGCCTTTGTGATCAGCAAATTTTCTGTGGCTTACGAGGCACTTAACACAAGCTTTCTGGATTTACCCCATTTTTTTCCTGCTGTTTGAGCTGAAAATCAGCGCTCTCTCCTGCATCTTCTGCCAGACGACAGTGAAGTGTTGCCATGAGATGTTTCTGCAGCTGCTGAGTTTTGCACGCTGCTGGCTCAGCCTTTAGGTGGTGAAAGAAAGTATTCTTGTTTGTCGTATACATAACACTATGCAGAGTGCTTTCAGACAGTTCACAATGAAAGGTAGCTTGTAAACTTTACCGTATTACCTTTTATAAAGTAAATTTCATCTATGCTGGAAARCCAAGCAGTGCTTTTACATAATATTGGAGCTCTGCCCGCTAACCAGTAAAAATGTGGGAAGAATCGAGCCTGTAGTGCTCTAAGCAATCTCCTTATGCTTGTGCTATTCCTTTAATTATTGACAACTTGCCTGTAAGCTGCAAACCAGAACGTAGTAGTGGTTTTTGTCCTCTCTGGTAAACAGGCCATGTCCAAAATTGGGGGCACAGTTTGTCATTTTACTACRAATAGATGAATGCTGGCAAGCTTTCCAGTACAATGAAGATGTTTCTTTATTATTTATGTTGTTCATTACTTATTTGCAGTGTGTTCTTGCTGATAGATATATAGATGTAGATATATTTTTTGTGGCTGTGTTGTCAAATTTATTAAAAAATAATAAAGGAAACCCTTTTGATAAAAGTTATTCTTGAGGTTTGGACATATAAAATATTATTTAAAATGTATCACAGGTCAGGTTAATTGCATTATTAATACCCTAGGTGTATTGTCTGTCACAGTGATAACTCATGCTACTGCATGGTTAGATCCACGWACAAACTGAGTGAACTCTTTTCAGTAGAAGATGTCTTGATCRAATACATTGCATTTATAAGAAAAGAACCAACATTTTAAATTAAAAGTTGAAGCTTAAAAATGAGAATATTGCATGTTTCAAACAAACATTTTGGGCAGAATTTTATTTTAGGAATACTGTATAAAACCAGGGMATTTCCAGGAAAATCAGTAAAATATGAGGCCTTTTTAATTGTAGCAGAGCCAAATACAACATGCAGCAGGAGGGCATTTTTTTGAAACCTCCTCTATGAACGAGAACACAAAATAAGAACTGTGGTGTATRTGTTTATAGAGCAAACTTAAAGAAGAGCGGTGCTCGTTATATAGAGGATAAGCTGACCTGGCTGAGATAGAGGAATTAGTTGGGGCTTCCATCTTCTGCTGAACTCAACATTTTTATTAAGTTTTAAATGTGAAACTTTCGATTTCCTTGTACTTGTAAGTCACTGCTTATTATATGTATGCTGKTTTTTTTGTTTATACTTTTTTTTTGCTTATACTTTGTTATTTTTTGTTTATACTTTTTAACAGTTAAGAGGGAGATCTTATTTTTCTTATGTTTAAATAGAATGCCACAAAGTCCAGTAATGGTAGGTACTACATGAAACCCATGTCCCCAAAAAAGTTTGTTTTATTTAGATGTAATTCCTCTACATTATGGATCAAAGATTGGACTCTCTTTTCTAAACTTCATTAAAAACAAAAACCCTCAAAACCCCCCAAACAGAAGAAGTTTTCCTTCTGAGAACAGCACCTGCAGTTTAGCAACATAAAAATTTCTGTAAATAATCCTGGCTTTTCCCTGCACAAGGACAGAAACAATTGTTCCACCTTCCAGGCTCACCCAGTTTTGCTGCCTTTCTGTGCGAGGGAGGTGGGAAGGGAGGCTCTGGGGGTGAAGCGGGGATTTGCAATGGGATGTGCCATTTTTTTAGTGGCCAGACTGCTGGAGGAACTGGTCCTGCTGCCCACCTTGGCCAAGGACTGCGGGCAGTGATGCTGGGGAGGCCCCATCCTCCCTCAGAGCGGGGCTGTGAGACAGAGGTGGGGGAGACCTCAAAGCTGCCAGAGACTGAAGTTCTTCTGTGGCTCTGAGGTTCTCTGATATATGTAATTTCTGCAGAAGGAGCAGAGGGGTCTGATGATCTTTTGAAAATCCTTTCCATTAATCATATGCTGGAAGGTTCATTTGTTTTGTTTTTTAAATGCTGTGTTAGTGGGTAATTAAAAAGAGTTGTGAYTGAGCAACAAAGAATTATGGCACAAAGAGAAATAAATGGCAATTCTAGAGGCACCAATTGCTTAATAAACTCAAGAAATTAATGAAGTTCTGCTTTGGACTACCTACTGTAGTAATGCTTTATCCTTAATACATGCATATACAACTTACGGACAACTTAAACCATGCCTTCAGCTTAGCTTAGCTCAGCCCTCCTCCCCCCAACCATCCAAAGTTTAAAAAATATAAAATATCAGGAGAATTAAACTTCTTGAATGATTCAATAAACAAGGACACCACTTTTCCCAATAAGTCTTAGGATTGCTATTTAATTTATTTTATACATATACAACAAATCAGTTTAGCTGGGCTGTTTCACAGTCAAGATAATTTCTCCTTATAATTGTCCTTGGACTATTTCCCTTCTATTCTCTTATAGGTGATGCCTCCAGACATCTTCTCTGTGTTCTGAAAATCCTGCAATAATGACTTTCATAATTAATCTTGATATTATTTCTTGATTTTTTAATGGATGCCTTGCCTGCTACCACCTCTTTCGGGTCTCTTCAGAGTTGCAAYACTGATCTTCCCACTTACTTTCATTGGCACCAGTTCCTTCTAAATGTGAATTAYTGTGCCCTAAATACAGCCTCAGTGAGCGTACCTATTCAGGATTTGCAGTTGATGATTTGCTTCAAAAATAGCAGCAAATTATCTTGAAATGAGGGCTGGTTGTAAGGGCTCTAGGGGGCTGCATTATATGTAAGAAAATCTTGCTGTTGGGAGTCCAAGTCCTGAAAGGGAAATTTGTACAAAGACATTCACTTTGCATCCTAACATGGCAGACAAATGTCTTRATTGTCATCTTGCTGAAATTGATTTGATCTGAATTCAGCAGAACCTTATAAATGCTTTTATACTTTGCCTTCCTATTTTTATATCATGTTAAGAAACTATATATTAGTTTCTTAGTAACTATATATTAACCCTTTGGTCTTTCTTTTTCTTGATATGTTCATGACAATGAAGTGATTGGCTGTGATGTGCAACAAGAAAGCAAAAATGACTTAAACAGAGAAGCTGTCCCCCTTTGAATGCTCTCTATCTGCTTTTAAAACTTATGTAAAAATCTTTGTAACTGAAGTTACCAAGCTCAGCAAGGAATTCTTGACTTTCTGTGCAAGCCTTTGTTCTTGCCAACGTGACCGACTGCTCTGAAAATCTAATTATTTGGTACTGGCACCTAGAGACTTCATCTGTGAATAGGACCCCTATTCTCTTGTTAGCTGGACCAACTTTTTATCTCCTGGATCCTGCTGCTTCTCTCAATATTTCTCTTTAATTTCAATAACTTGTTTTTCTAGAGGAAGAGATTTTGGGTGAGGGATCCGGGAGTAGAGACGAAATGAACTCTTATTGACAGGCCAGATGCTCAGCTGGACTCTGAGTCCTTGCAGTGTGCMGGAGTCCACAACCAGCAGCTGTGGGTGAGAAGCTCTCTGATGCTCTCAGTTAAGGTGGGAGGGAAACATTATGAATGCCTTGCCTTATCTCAGGCCTTGAACAATACTGTGCCTCATTCTGCACATTTCCAAAGAATGCTGAAAATCCTTCCTTCCGTTTTTGTTGTAAAAGTTCACCAAGAAACACTTCATTAAAAAAAAATGTTGTTTCTTTGGAAAACCTGACATTGTTAGAAATAATATTTTAAAGCAATGACTGCTTTCATTTTTACTTAGTTTTCTTTTCTCCCCTAAGCACGAAAAGTCAATGCGATCTTAAAGATGAGCACTGTTTAACTTCATCAATGCCTGTTGGTTCAGTCTGCTTACCGGATTTTTGCATGATGTCAGTTGGTGAAGTTTCTGTGTGCCTCATCTATACGTGTAGTAAAATCAAGATTTTGGCTTGGACATGAATTACTGAATGATACGAGATCTAATTACTGGTGAGACTGCTCTTTTCCCCTCTGTCATGCTACTGCCATGGAAACTGGCAGAAATCACCAAGCAAGCATCCTTTCCACAGACAGGAAGCCTTCGGCTATTTTTGATCTTCCAACCTAGATCCATAACCTTCCTGGTGTGCTTCAAAGTCTTATCCTCTCTCAGGGTCCTGAAGGGGGAAGTGCCTTGCTGTTGGCTTCACTGGGCTTTGGATCAGAAACTGTAGCGAGAATGTGCTTTTGGTGTGGCTTAGTTTCCCACAGTGATGCAAGCCATGAAGTTTTGTTGTGATGAGAAAGGTAAATTGATGCAGTCTGCTTCAGACCTCTCACGTACAGTGTCAAAAGCCTGGACATTGGTCTCCCTGAATTTCCCATACAGTCGAGAGAGAGAGAGAGAGAGAGTACTCCTCCAGAAGGCACTTTAAAGTATCTAATTTAGACTTTTCCTCTGACTCTTCTCCTCTCTCTGCAGCCAGGGGAGAGGGAGAGGCAATTAATGTGTGCACCTGCATGTAGGTGGTGGCCATACCTATGCAAATGCTTTCCTTTGAAAGTCCTGCAAGTGAGATATGAATGATAGTTAGAAAAAGATAGAATCTGGGGAAGATTCTTGGTTGTGGAAGTTTCTCTGTTAAGAAGGGGGGAAGATGGGGGAATTAGAATTGTCAGTGCTTACCCCAGCTCTGCATACCAGAGCTCTTCTAGGTGGCTCAGATCCTGTGAGACGCAGCGGCTGTCCTGTTGCTTTTGCTATTTGAAAGGCAAATCCTGGCACACATGCAAGAACAGGACAAATGCTGTTTTATTAGCAGAACTGCTGTGGCCAACAGCTTGTGTGCTGTAACAACCTGAGCACTGATCTAGCTCCACTACCAGCGGTGCGGGGACTCTCGCATTACAGAAGACTGACGTGTGTAGTAAGTCACCCCATCAGGGTGCCAAATACTGATAGCACAGTGCAAGTGCTGGCAAGGGTGCCGATCTATGGGAAGGGGCCTGGTGTGTGAAAAGCTGTCCATTAACTCTTGCTTTGGGCCCAGGGACAGACTTTCATGGCTAACTGCATCTCTTCCCCCAACAGCGTATTTGCACTGCTTCCTGCATACTGAGYCTGGCACTGCCTAGCTCCATGTGGGCTACATCAGTGTCCTAAGCCAGATGTTAATGCTCCATCCTGCTTTCCAGTGTTAGCCAACCATTAAGCAGATTAACTGTATCCTCAGACTGTGCCCTTAGCATCAGGAGACTGAGAAAACAGTCATTTTCTGAGAGGCTCCAACTCAACTACTGGGACAATATTTTATGTATCTATTTATCTGTCCAAAGGTGTCTTCTAGATTTTACTATTTCTGAWATCATTTGGTCTCGTGGTTTCTTTTCTGCAACAGTACCTTGCTGTCACTGTCTTTTGTGATATCATTCCAAGATCCTCAGACAAAGACTTAATTAAAAAGAAATAGTTAAGAATAAAAGAATAAGTCTCAGTAATTCAGACAGACCTCTTAGGTGTCATGTGTTGAATGCAGGTCTTGCAAAAATGGCTTATTAGGTAGCCTTTTTCTCTGCTCTGCTGACCAGTTGTTGTTGTGGAGCATAACTGGGTGCTGTCTCCTGCAGTAAAGACAAAAGTATTTGGCATCTATATAAATAAAATGTATAGACCGGGAGACTTCCATTTCTACCTGTGACTGAAATGGCACTAGCAAGAATTGCAACCAAATAGGGATATTTGTGCATGATTGTGTCAGACTAGATTTGATCTGCCCAGCTCTCAGTGGATACTAACAGTCTAGTAGCTTCACTGAGTTCAGTGGAGCAAATATTTGGAAACAGAGTTGCTTTAAGCTCTCTGAGGTGCTGTGAAATCACATATTGCACAAGTCTGCTGTTTACCAGAATCCTGAATGACTTTAGGGCTCCCGAGGGTTCTCTCACCTCTTCTGCAATGAAGACCTTTGTAGCTAGAGATGTGCAGTGARTTTCTGCCAAGATCAACTTTCCTACCTCCAGTACATGCATGACAGTGAGGAGAGGGCATCCAGAGCAGTGATGCTCTTGCCTCTGGCTGAGGTCCTGGTAAAGATGTGCTAGTTTATCTCAGTGAACATTAGAGTAATGAAGAAGAATATCTGGGRCATTTGTATCTGGCCCCTGGTTGCCTTCTAGGCAAATACCAGGTTCAAGGGGGGGTTAAAACATYGCTTCCTGATAGTCGGTAACCCACTTTCCACATAACCCACTTCCTACACATTTACTGTCTTCCTCTTCCATGGTGAGAAGGTGGTGAGATCTGGGCCAAAATTACTTGTGGTCTGGCTCTGGACCAGAGTCTGTTATTTGAAAGGCCTTATCCTACTCCCCTGCTGCTGTAGGAACCCCCTTCCCTGTTGCAGCCCATGTGTGATACTTGGACTCATCATTCTGGGCTTTGCTTGGCAGGAAAAAGGAGTATATAATCACTCACAGGTGCTCAAAGCTAGTGTTACGGCAGAGGCTGCACTGATCACAGCAGGTCAGGCAGGGTTTGACAGTTCATGTTATTGAACATAATGGAAGGCTCAGGTTTAGRCCGTAGATATAACACAGAGACGACACATGTTTTCACTCTTGCTCTTTGGTGGAAACAGCCCCATAGATAGCATCCTGAGCTCTGTAAAGCTCAAAGGGTTAGTTTATTTTTCTTATATGCAGTTCATCTTCCAGAATGAATTTCTGATTCTCTCCCATAACATCAGCATAATTATAAGAAGCATGTCTTGCCTGCTTTGCCTGGCTCTACTCTTGTGGTCCCAAAAGCTTTGTAATCAGCAGTAGTGTGATTCAGTGTCCAGCAACAAACACAGAGGCTATGAGTGAAAGAGAGAAAAGGGAATGTGAGCTGCCCTGTGCTAACTGTTAYGGCTACCACATAATTGCAGTGCAGTGAACCAGTACTGAAGCAGCAAGTTTCAGAGTTCCTYAGAGCCCGGAAAAATCTTTGGCATGGCCAGGTAATGACCAGGTTTTYGCAAGTATTGTGACTTGTTGCACCTTCTTTGCAAAAAGATATGACTATACCTAATTATTGCTCTGGCATTTCAAAATGTTAGTGGTGCTGGTGTTGTGGCAAACATGCAGCTAGTGATCTTAAGGCTCCTTCAAAAAACTGTGCAAGAAAATAAAGAAAAATACCGTTTTCTGTTTTTTTCCTTAGAGGAGGTAGGAGAGTGGCTGACTATCTTGTGCTTGTCCACGTGGCCTAGCTCAGAACTGAGGCATGTTACTGCAACCCGCTGCCTCCATGTGAAGTCCCTGTCTATGTCATTTAGGGCAAGATCCACTCTCAGCATATACTAAAAGAGTAATTATATAGTATATAAATGACTAATGACTAAAACCCAATTGCCCTCTGACTGCACCTAGGTTATGTGAACTGGGAGTGAACAAGCTGCACCAGTGAGTGCTAATATGTGGGTTACAGCCTCCGTATAACACTTGTCTCCTGCCCCTATCTATCTGGTGTAATGGTGCTTGATCCTTCACACGTGAGAGCTCCTTGGTCAGCTTGATGTCTGCTTGCTGGGTTTTSTGGTAGTATTGTAACGCCAGTGCTTTGTGGTGTTGGAAACAGTTTGTAGCTGGCTTGCACCTGTGCAAAATGGTTTTAAAATGCTGACATGCACATTCAGAGGCATTCTGTGCATGCCATCTGTATGTTTTGTGTCAGTGGGAATGATTGCACGGTGTGAATAATTGTAGTAGAGAATTGCCCCTGAATTTAACTCTAAATCCTATGAATTATCACAGCACAAGATGAGAAATTAAGTCTACAACTAGCACTAGATTTGAAAATCGAGTAAAATCTTTCAAAACCTAACTAGTCTATCCTGACCCCTCCTACCTATCTTTCACAGTACCTACCTATCCTACCTACCTATCAGAGTAAGTAACTGTGGATTCTGTACACTGATAAACTTCCTTCAAATCTGGAGTATCTTTTGACTGCATCACTTCCTCCACTGGAAATAACGTGTTCTGTTCCCTCCCTTCTCTCCACTCCACTTAAATTCTTCTAGCTGCAACAGGGCTAGCAGCCAGCTCCTTTTCTAAGCTTCCCTTGTCTGAGGCTCCATCCAGATGCTTTCAGAGAGAGGCTTGATCAAAGCAAACAGAGCTGCGATTGAGCCTTTTTGCAGGGAGCTGTGAAATGGTAGTGTACTCCCAGGAAAATTCTGCAGATCTCTGCCAGGCTACTTTGATGAGGCCAGACTGAGCTGCCCAGACAAACTCACTAGTGATGAGGTTTGTCTGGAGCATCAAATGTGGCACAAAGGAGAAAAAGAGATAAACACAAACACTTGGTTGGTATTGTGAGTGGTGGGAAGGATTTAATTTTCTCTGTGGCAAAGCTGAGTTTTGAACTCTTTCTATACTATTATTTACCATTTACTTGTCTGTCTTTTTCAGCACAAATCAACTATCTTGCTCAGCAGCACCTTCACAGAACGGTATGTATAATTTGATGAGGAATACAGCAGGAATAGTAACTATATATTCTCTCCAAAATAGTTGCATTTACAAAGGAAAGCTTTGGCAGCTTGTGTTTGGTAACGGTTGCATTTGCGCATTTGTGTATCTCGTGGCCTATAAACTTCTAAGCATTTTTAACTGTTACTTGCATACAATGCAAGCAGTTTTCTGAAGAGCCTAAAAYAAACTCAGCCAGCTGAAGGAGCACTTGTCCTTACCGTAACCTACGCATATGGCATTTAGATTCATCCTTTTCTTTCTACTATGTATCTCATCATTTACAGTCACTTTTACAGCCAATTACTGTTACACTCAATTATATTTCAAAAGGCTTTAATAGTGTAAATTAAGTGAGTGTGGCTTACAAGAAGCTCCTCATCCCCAAAACCTCATTACCACAAATAGTTTGAAATGGTCACACTCTTGGTAGGGTGAAAAGAGAAGTCTGGACAGCTTGAAGTGTAATTGCAGAACTATTCAAACCTCTGGTGTCTGGTGCTGTTTTACATAGACATAGGCATTTTGCTGTTGGATACTCCCTGGATCCCTCAGAGATTAAGATTAGGCATTTCTACTGTCCTTGCTACTCTTTTGGATAGAGAGAAGGCTTCATGCTCTGGCATTGCAAATTTGGCAGGCTGCATAAATACCGGATTTACACTTAGGCACTCAAGTCCCTGTCAGTGAATGTTTTGATAGGAATCCAAAATTACAGATGCTTTCCCAGAACACATTAGACTTTTGCCTCATCTAATGAACAAATACTGATGGTCCCATTTTGGCAAGGCTTCCTGACTGTCTCRTGGGACTGCGAAGTGTGATGGGAAATGAGATGAAGATGCTGTTTCAGCAGAGTTCAACATAGACAAAAAGGTGTCAAAATCTTCATAAAYAGATAAATCCTTATTTTACTAAGTGACTAGGTGAAAATTTTTGTCAGTTCTGCTTTTATCTCTACAAACTTATTCACTCTGCCTAATTTGTGTGCCCTACTTAGCTGGTCCTGATTTAYCCTCATGTCATGTTGATTTACCAAAGGTGGAGTTACTGTGAAAAATGAAGTGTTTTTCTTCATATAATTTAGAAAAAATGTAGTTGTAAGAAATCATTTTGAATTTTTCATCAAAAATGAAAAAGAAATTCAAGAGCCAACAGTGATTATTTTTCTTTCCTTACAACATTCTATTATGAAACACATTTACTATTTGTGAACTGCTCTAGTATAAGCGTAAGTCATGTAATTCCCAGAGAAGGACGATATCAGGATATGAAAGAATCTAAAGTGAAACCAGATGAAAAATAAAGATTTGGAGGATTTGCTTTTATATTTCTCTTCAACTTTTGTGGAATATGCCTGGGTGCTGCTTGTGCCTGTGTCTTTTGTGAACTGAGGCTACAGTACAGGTAGCAAAACGAAGGAACAAAAAATTGTTCCTTTTGCAACAGATATCTAGTTACTTGGCTAAGCATATGCTTGCTTACATAACACGTTAGAAATGTTTAGGTGGATTCTGAGGCATTGTGTCCAATGATTTCTTCCTCTGTGTTTTTTTTTAAATATTACCACAGCTTCCCCACAGCCCCAATTTAAAAATGACCAGTGTCAGAAATGATGRTCTACCAGTTACATGGCTTAGTGCTTGAACTTCTCTTCCCTTTGCATTTGAGTAAGTGTGGAGAAATACACTATTCCTTCTGTGATTAAGGAACCTTGCTGGTATATTGGAATATTTTGTATGCAGGCAAGAAGGATACAGCTGAATAGAGCTTACATTAAGAGATATATGCCACAAAATATGTATTTACTTGTAACTGGTCTCCAACTCAACTTCGAAGAATTGATGGACTTCACTGCTATCCCTTCTATTGCAGGAAGTACTTGATTTCAACTAGAAAGTTGAAATGTTTCTACATTCAGATTAATAACATAGTTCTGTCCTTTCATGAGACTTCATGTTGAAATGACTGGTTTGGAGATGATAAAGTAGTTATGAAGTTGTTATCATATCCTTTATGTTATCTATGATTTTCAAATGTTCTGTCAGCTGCAAAGTATGTGCAGGTGTTATCCCTGTTTAGCCCAAGACCATCTCATAGCAACATACACTGTTGCAATCATGTWGATCAATTATGGTGTTTCTTTCTTAGCGACTCTTTCAGCAGATCTCCTCTGTCAGGTTGAGAATGCAGCATGACTGTTTGCTCTCCAGCTTTAAGCTGCTTTGCTCAAATTACATGCGCACTACAGYCTTTATATTTCATGCCTATAAAGTGGCAGTTTGATTTTAGACTAGTGGTGCTAATTTGAGATTTTAGCTGCATTGGACACTTCCTCCTTTGGCCTTTACCTTCACAGATATCACAGGCAAGAAGTTTCCATTATCATATATTATAACTCAACGGATGATAGGGCCTTTTCTGCTATATGAAACATGCCCTATCTTGAAAGTTGTGTGATTCTCCTTTAAAAGTATTAATATTCTGAGGATTTTCTTTTTCTGATATTCACAGTTGTTTAGTTTAATAGTTGTCAGACTTCTTTCAGTGTAACTGAAATTTGACCAAATTTGCCTAGCTCACCCTGTGTAAGGCATGAGTAAAGTAGTGCACATTATGCAGGGACAATACTCTTCAGATGCACATGAAAGTCTAGAGAGATAAGGCTTGTGCTATGCAAAAGGAAACAAATAACTTGCTTCTGAGTGTAAACTGGAGCATCTGTGAACTGTAGCAACCATTTAGCCAGTGTAGCTGGTTTCATACAGTGGGTCCATGTAGCAGCATTCAGATACTGTGTTAAATCCCATGACCTTCCTAATAGGCTTTAGGATATTTTATTTGGAATTTGGGAAGAAGATGAGGTAGGAACCAGAGGCAAAGCTAGAAATCTGTCAAGCAAAACAGAAGTGAGATGGAGTTTAGCTTTCCCTTTCTGAGTGCCATTTACCAKTAGAGTTCAAGAAAAGAGTTTGTGCCATGTTTCTATTGACTGACCTCAACTGCTTCACTGCTGCTGAGGGTGTTYGCCTGCACACCAGAGCTCCCTGGAGCATGGCTCTGGGTAGCTGTGGGCTTTAGTGGCCCTTCTCTTTGCAGAGCTGCAGAGTGGTGCTGCGGGGTAAGAGCAGACCAACCTGTGCGAGAAGGGAGAGAAGGACTTTCCTATGGTGTCAATGACAGTAGGCCCCTTTTTGTGCTTCATGCAAAACTCCATTTATCTGAAGATATGGATTTTGTCCAATGTATATAAATGGTTAACTTTTGGTTATGAAAGAACATAAAGAAGACAGTTTATATGCCAGGGAAGCCAGGATTTGGATGTGGCTGTGGTCTCTCCTGACCCACTGGTACTATCTTTGCAGTTACTAGTGGAGTGCTGCAGATCCAGATCCTTGCTTCTCTGCCTGACAACTACATCCAGGGATGTTGCTGAATAAAGGCTTTGAATGGTCCTTTTCTTAGTACATGGTAGCATTCACAGCAGTGATCAGTAAGAAATAAAGGTGCTTATCAGTCAGTTATTATACTAATACTGCTACACTAATCCCGTCATTAGTGTGTTTGTATTCACAGTTATCTCTGTTAATGGGGAAAAATATGGAAATAAATGCTGTTTATTTGATTTGCAATTTGTTATAGAAGGGTCTTGCACAGTGTGTTTCTGGGTTAGCAAACTAATGTGAACAAGAGACAGATGGGAAAAATAAATTTACTGCAGGAGGAATTTCTTGCCATGGTACTCAGACACTCTGCAATAATTTGAAAGTGAACCCCTAAATGACAGAGACATCTGATATTCTGGCCTATTTGTCTAGTAGGATGCAAAAGAAACCAGCCATCTCTGACCTCTTCACTCTTTCGGGTGCTCATCTTGTGGCATTAAAATGACCGGCTGCTTTTGGAGGGAGGTGTGTGGGCAGGCCAGAGTGAAGGGGTGCCTGGAGGAAGGCTGAACGGCTTGATAAGCATTCCTCCGGAGCTGCGGTGCAGGAACAGGAGCTCTCCTCCCTTTGAAGAGGATGATATTTCTAGACGTGCCAGCTCTGGGCTTTGGCTTTTACTGTTGCCACCTGTGCAGTGGGAGGTTGTGGGAGACATGTAAGGAATCCGTACTGTCTCTCTGAGATTTGCAAAACACAGCTGAGCATGAGGAGCTGGTCTGGGCCACTGAAGGACAGGCTGCAGAGAACTGGCACACGTAGTCTCCAAATACACATTTGTGTGAGAACTGGTGTATCCTTTTACTGCAAGTTCTGCTTAATATCCAATCCCTAGGAAGACCTTTCTCTACAAATATCTTGCTATGAGAAGATAGGAGTTTGCAGCAGAAACCTGCTGGGTGATACAAAAATGAGTACTTGTTACAGGGAACAACTTTTGAAAGCTGCTTCTTCCCTCATGCTGTTGATCCAGATTAGGTCCCTTAGCCCGTGAGGGATCAAGAGGAGACACAAGAGGTAGAAGGGGGGGGAATGCAGACACCTTTTCTTCTGAGCAACTATTTAATGCATGAAAACCCAGGCAATAAACCCTTTCCTGTGGCACCGGGGAAAAGTCCTATTGTGATCCCCCTCCCTGATCCCCGCTAGTTAAGATCTTTTTTTTTTTCCTGCACTCTATTAAACAATGAATCTTTAATCAAACCTTGCTAATGTTTGAGCTGAAACCAGGGCAGGGAGTTTCCCAGAAAAAATGGGCAGTGCAGCTCAAGCTTTCTAACATGATTAGTGCTAGTGTGAAGTGTAAGCCACCTTAGGGAGAGGGGGAAGCAGGAGTGAGTGAACAACAGCAATATGGTATTTAACAGGTGTTTGGGTAGAGTAGAATCTAATGAGAATCATAGAAACACTTGAAAGCTTTTTAACCCCATACAGGATTTGCAGGAACTGTTGATAGGAAACAGTAGTGACCCAACTGACAGTTAAAGAGATGAAAGGAAGCCCTTCGGATTAAATAAGATTTGGGAAATAAAAGGATTAGTGCTACACAAAAGCTAGATTTAGGGGTTTATTTAACCAGAGCAGTGTGGCATGATGGGATGTGGGGCATCAGAAAGGAGATGAAAGACAAAATAAAAAGACGAATGCAGGAGGTAGCAAGGAGGCGAGGAATCAGCACAACATCTCCRAAAACCCTTCACAAATCTTCTTATAATTGAAAATGGCACAAAACAGTAGTTTTCATTAGCAATCCTGGCTTCTTTACATAGCAACAAGAAGTGTTACAATGACAATAAATCTTCTGTGATGGAACTGTCAGCTCAAGTCTGTGCTACAGGAGAGGGAAACCGATATAAAAATGTCACWCTATTGAATTCATAATTCATTGTGCTTTTAAGGTAAGACTGATGAAAGGCCATTCTTGTTTAAGAGATGTCCATTCGGAAGTCGCTAATGAAGTTGACAGTAGGTTTCAGAAATGAGAGGTGCACATRTGTTGGAGGAGCATGTGTAGAACGCCTCTAACTGGCATCTCACATGGAAATGTTTTATTTTGTTCCTGAAAAACAGTAGTGATAGGTTTACAGAGCTCAACTGTTTGAATAAATGATCCTTAGATTATCTTTTTTTTATTAGAACAATATAGAGAAAGGGATACACTAAACTTTGGCTAGAATACCTCAGTTGTTTGCTCAGGGACCATTCCAAAGTGCACAGAGCACCACAGAGTGGCTACTGGAGGTGGGAGGTTGCCTCAGACCTTAAGACAGTGCAGTCAGGTAACTGGGGATGCTCTTGGCCTTTTGCAAGTGCTGAGTGATGAAAATACCACTTTCTCTGCTAAAAAACTGCTTTAACTCCAAGGATAATTATGAACCTCTCTAATGTGTCAGAGCCTATCCAGAAAATTAGAAAAGCTCTTTTTTTTCCTCCCTGCAAATTTCCAAAAATGGGCTTGGATTTTTGTCTAGATTCAGAAGACAATGTATTTTGTTGCCTCATTTTAACAAAATGAAGATTTTTTACAATCATAGATARTCATGACTGGATTAGGAAGATTTATAATGTATGGGAGAAGTTGAATGTAAGTAATCCAGATTTCTTCTGCTAAGGTTTCTGGAAATACACTAACATAGAATACTTCTTCAGATGATTTTCACTTTTCACTTGTTTGATTACCATTCAGGGATGTTAACAGGGTTACAAAAACATTCAAAAGTTAGAAATTGCCATTATTTAAGTTTCTTGGGCACCTTTTGAACGGCCTTATTTTGCCTARGGTTTAATCCCTAGGATGTGGTCCCGAAGTGGTGTTTTCTGTGAACTCTGGCCTGCATACGTAATCTAGATTTAAATAATACATTTAAATTTTATTCATGCTTGCTTTATATTTTTACAGTGCTCTCTGTAAAGAAGCGTTCATTTTTGTTGATTAGCTTTTGAAGGAAATGGAAACTCAACTGAAAACTCACAGAATACTTTAAAAGGTAATTTATTTGCTCAGTGAAATGACCTTGCAATTTTTTTTTTACATCTAATTATCCATTCATTTATTTTATTTTTATTTTTGGTCAGTTCAATGGATGCAGTTAATACTTGTTTTTCTTAGTAACCTGGTCACCACTTTATTAATACATGAACAATATGTTCGTCACAGACTCAATTTTCAAAGATAGCTGGATGTCTTCTTGGGTTTTCCAGGACACCTAGCTGGATGAAATGTCTAATAGCTCATGATGTCAGGAAGCGTAACTCAGCACCTTTAGCAGCTTAGGTACCCTCCAAATTTGAGTTTCCAAAGCTTGCTTTGAATAACCTCCCTGGGACTTTTGAGGGAATAGTGGGGTGGATGCAGTGGCAAAATCCAGCACTGACCTGCTTTTTGTCTTCCTGCAGCCCCTTCCTCTTTGACCACATYGTCCCCCTTTTCTGCAAATGTGGTCAGACTCAACAAACAGGAACATCACTCTGCAGACCATCCTGCAGTGCAAGTCTGTCCTGCCCTCTGAACTCTGCAGCCTTGATTGTGTCATTTCCTTGCTTTTGAGGGCTTGAATTTATAGCCTGAACAGATGAACTGTAACAGAGGGCTGTATGCCTGTACAGGAYGGTTGGTTTGTTGGTTTAGTTGATTTTTTTGTCTTGTATTGTATTGCAGTGGTGGAATTAAAATTCCTAAAACAGAACATGCCAGAGGTTTCAGGAACACAGAAAGTGCTCTTGTCCTGGCCCATGGTAGAATATCTTTCTATTGTCCAGAAGTCTCCATGGGGACAGTCTTCAAGTGTAAATAATTTTTGTTCATTGTCAACGGAGCTTTTTACCTGGCAACTCCTGCTTTTGGTATTCTCCTACTAGCTCTTCTGCTCCAATCTTCTGCTGCTAATGTGTAACCTCGCTGTTTGAACTGAACGGACAAGAACTAACACCTCTCTCAAACACTAACCAACGTCTTTCCTTCTGCTCCAAATTGACACTGGCAGAGTAGGCAACAGACTCTTCCATGCTAATCACKTATTATAAATAGCTATAAAATAAGACTGCTAAGGAAAATGCACTCTTTTTCTCTAGGTGATATGTGTGGTTTAAGCTTAGAAAATGTCTGATGTCAGCTTGGGAAACTACAGGGCTATAAATATGACTTCACTTCTCCTGCCTGTTTTGTTAGTWAAAATCATATAAGAAGATGATTTTTTTGGTTTGTTCTGTTGTGGTAAGCAGCAGCAAGCTGGGATGCTCAAATCACAGCTCAGATTGGCTGGATCTTGTGTAAAGGCATCAGATGAAGCTTATTGAACTCAGATCCTCCTTTTTAAGAGGTCATGGAATTGGTTGTCTCAGGCCTCTGGCCAGCTTTGATGTAARCTGGAATATTTTTGTGACTTCAGCCTAGGGATAATGTAGTGGGCATGTTTAACATGCTAAACATGAGCATAAACAAAGTGGAGATTTGCTCTGTGCCGGATGAGGTTACTTTCAAGTATACCCACAAACTTGAAGAAAATCGATGTCTTTGGTATACTGCAAATATGTAATGGTGTAAAAAGAAACAATATTCCAGGCAAAATAATATTTAACGCTTGCCAGATCACAACTGTGATTCCAGGCTGCAGAACGTATCAGACAGTACCTTTGCAAATATTGGTGAATGGTGAGTGGAAGGRTTGGAATGTGCTACCAGCTTCATTTTTCACACTGCTTATTTGCAGCACACTACTTTTTTCTGCCCCTCATTTTCATTTTTTTTCCATGAATAAGTCAYTGAAGTCAACTTTATGGGGCAGCAGATCATGTATAAAATGCAAGTACATAACTTTGGGTATGTACAGATCTTTTTTTTGGTCATTGTGGTTATTTATTTTGAAGGAAGTTACATATAAACTATCAGCAGTTCTTACATGACTGAAACATTCAACTGCTGTGTCTTGGAGAACAGATGGTTTTGTCTGTGACTACTGAAGGATAGTACACTATACATTTTATTTTCAATCCAAGGCCAGTGGAAAATGTTAGCTTACATAAAAGATAGTGGCATGCAAGGGATTGCTTAAATGTTCCTAAGTACCGTTGTCGGTAAACTATACCAAATTGAGCACATCAGACAGAGGAGTACAAGAGGTTTCTATGATGGTGCAGAGGAAGGAGGAAGGACTTTTGTGCAGACACACATATAACCTGCTTAATAGTCAACTCCATTCCTTGGCTTAAGTCTAAGTTTTCAGAAAAGGTCTGGTCTACTTCTCTCTGCCTCTGCATGCCATGGGTAGCTGATGAGCATGTTCCAGAACTGTCATGATGTTTACCAATGGGATTTCATTTTTAATACTTTGGTTCAGTTTCACCAGTTATGAAGATTCCCTTTAGGACTAGAGTAGAATAGTAAACTGAAAAGGTGGGCTTTAGGCTAAGAAGTAGTAGTAACCTGAAAGTTGCTGATGGTTTCCTATGCATCCACCATAGGAAAAAAAAAGACTTTTTTGAGAGCAGCTCTCCAAAATAATAATGAAAACCTATGAAACTGTCAATGTAACCCCTGAGTGTAAAACCAGTTTTGAAATGGTAAGTGTTCACTGTAACAGGTAATGGGAACATTACATCTGGACTTCTTCAGGATGAGTCACACACTTTTTGTCTTTTCTAATTCTGCAGAGACTTGGCACCTCTGTGTGATGAAATCCAAATACTGGCTGTGGTTATAGAGCGGAGCAAAACACAGAGCAGATGAAGAGATACAGGTCTGTATGTGCATCTATAGCTGTTTGCCAAGATGACACGGATCCAGAGGAATGTTTGAATATCATCCAGAAATTGTCATTCTCGGATATACATCCACAGAGACAACTCAAGAGAATACACACCTGGTTTTTACTTAACCAATTGCAGAAGAGATACCAGCTAAAGAGTCCAGAAACACTGGACAAGTCGATTTTCTTCCAAAATATCTGGGGATTTGGGGTACAATGGGCTGTATTTTTTATTTTGTTCTGATAAACATTGCTCTAAGAAACAGGACAGTACAAAATGACTTCAGATTTAGCATTTTGATGAACAGGCACATTCTTGTTTTTTTTCCCCCCACTTGATTGCTTTTGGTTTTATCTTACATGAGCAACAGACAAATTTGAAAAATGAGTTCTGCAATGAATATATTCCCTGCAACCAGCAGGACCTTATCTTAGAAGATGATGCTTGTGGATAGAAACCTTCTCTGAAGGTTTCTGATGCATCTCTTAATCGTGCTAGGCAGTGTCTTCTCCATTGACTGACTTTAAAAAGGGTGGGGTGAGGGAATAAAACAATGTGCAGTAGGGAAAGTATTTCTACCATGGTCCGTGGGAATGTTCTACTTCAAATTTCATGTTCTACRTCAATATTTGATGCTTGGTCTAAATTTTGCCTTTTTAAGTGTCGTCAATTATTTCTAGTTGTCATCTTTTTACTAGCCTAACTTGTTATTCTTCTAGCCATTTATTTCTAGCAGATGTTCTTAGCCCCTTGGCTCATGTGCCCTTACTCTTTGCTTAGGTAAGCTGTACATGCAGCAATTAGTCCTTTCAGTTCTTCCCCAGTGACCCCCTCCCCCCCACCAGCTACTTAACATTGTCTTTGTTTTCTCACGGCTTCCAGTTTGTCCACCTTTCCGCAAAGCTGACAGAAGTAGCCTGGGAGTGGCAACTTGGTTTTAAAAATATGTTTAAATAAATAAAAATGAAAGCTTTTAAAATTAAAGCTCTCTATTAYTTGCAGTGCTGTGGCTTGTGGCGCCTCATTGTTCTGGACCGCTGCGTGACGAAAAGAGAGGCCCTGCTCTAAGGAACTTTCTGCTTCCGTGAGGAATCTCTTGAAAAATAAAAACAAACCCAAACCAAAACAACGAATTATTCTACAGCCAAAATTAAACTCTCCTAAAACTAGGCTGGTACCTGGCAATGTTCAATAGGTAGAATACTTGTCTCTTTGCTTGGCTGGTTTTTGTGTTCTCACTGCAGTCATTTCTGATTGCGTTTTCTACGGATTCGTTCTGTAATTGTAAGTGTAGTTGGGCTTCACCCCGCAGTTTGGCTGAGCTGACCTCTTCTGTGGCTTTGTTTCATTTCGGGAGTCTCCATTTATCTTCAGGCTTACAGTAGCTGGCAGCTTCTTGTTATGACCAGTTGCTGGTGAGTGCTGCACTGGAGGCACTACGTGCAGGGCAGCACGCAGCCTGCTGCCAGACGGAGACTGCAGGCAGCAGTTCTGAGYGAGCTGTGGTCTCGTGCTTGGAAATTTGGGAACGTGGGAACTCCAGGGAAGATGCAACCAAGGAAAGAGCAGCAGCCAGCTTGTCCCTGCAAGACCCCTGGAGAGCGGGGATGACTGCCGTTCTGGGAAGGGCCACCTCAGCAGGCTCAGCAATAGCTGCCTCCTGAAGAGGCTTCAGACCTTCCTCTGGCATCACCAGCAGTAACGCTGGTGCCATTTGAGGCATTCCATCTGAGCAGGAATGAGTGCAGAAGGAGTAAATGAAAGCAATGATCTAGGTTAAAGTGCCTTTAAAAGAGAGTATCAGTAAATACCCAAGGTAATGGAAAAGACTAACAAAGGTGAGACACTTCAAGAATACATGCTGGATTATTTCTTCTGTCACTGAAATCACTTATATGTGTGTGGATAAAGATCATGGCAGCAGCTCAAAGCCTAGCTGTTATCCGGAGGGCCACTGGAGAGAGAAAACCATTGGGTGACGTTGCTGAGCAGTTACTCAGTCTTTGTTTGCCAAATGTACCTAGAGTAAGGATCTTTGATGCTACACATATAGGAGTTGTGCAGTCTGCATGTACAGCATGCTTTTTAAAGAGTTTAAAGGTTGCCATTGCAGAGCTCATGTTCCCTGTAATTGTTTCCTCCGATGGGAACGGTGAGGTGGGCATTCGCACCCATGTAACACTGCTATTTCAGCACTAAAAGTTGGAAAAGGCACGGGAGAATACAGAAAAGCAAAGCTGCAATTTTCGCTGGCGTTTTGTTGTCTCCCTTCATTGCATGTCTGGGAGAAGTAAATAAGGCATGATGCATCTGTATTGCAAACAGTTTTGGTGAAATTGGAGTCTTTCAACTGCAAAAGTTGAAGGTAGAAATGTTTCTTTACGTTTTTGGTCACTTGCAGATGCAGGGCTCTATCMGCTTTCAGTTCTAAAGCTGCTTCAACCTTCAGTTCATTGGTTCATTTTGTTCAGCCTTCAGCAATGTGGCTCCCAGATGTATTTTCCGGTATTTCATTTATAACTGTAAGGAATCTACAGCATCCAGTCACCCCTGTGTCTGCCTTTTTTTCCTGGCATCGAAGTTCTTTGAACAGGACATTCCTATTAAAATCAACAGTCAAAAATGAAACAAAACTAAAAAAAACCTGTCAGGTTTTCATTCTCACCAGAAAGATTTTTAAGGTAGAACTTCATCTTGTAGAAATGTTTGCTAGTAAGGCTTTGATTTTTGTTTGCCAGTACCCTAGAACAGTTTTCAGCTGACAACTTATGTTCATATGTTCATATGCAGTGCCATAAGACTTCAGCTTTGTGAGTGTAATGGTGTTGTAGCTACAGTTTTGGCAGATAGTTGATTTATTTTGTTATATCAACTTGCATAGTTGAGAAAAAAATAGCTGAAGAAGGGCTTGTGTGCCTGAAAGCTTGTCTGCTTTCTCCAGCTATGCAGAGTTGAAAGATATTATCTCTTTTGACAAATCTTGCCTTCCCTTATAAGTATGCGGTTGGCTAATTATCTCCAACTATTATTTGGATAAATGGTTTCTAAAGAATTTAGGCACACAAATTAGACTTTGCTAAATTATGTAAAGATGCTTTCTTAAAAGAAGTGATTTTTTTCTCCAAGTTTTTCCAACAGACACACAAAAATGCTTTTTGCCACGTGTATCTCTAGGCCATTTTTAAAGCACACTGAATGATTTGGTCTTACAAATTTTCACAGGCAGGCGTATCAAAAAATGCAGGCAATCTTTTTGTCTAAGTCATTTTGAAAAGGTGTCACTATATCTGACTGCAAAGTGTCTGGTAAATCTAGATCAGAAGGGCAATGAATTTGAAATATTAGATCATACATCTCATACATCAATGGGCAAAATTAAAAAGGGAGATTGACTAGATCAGAAAAATAAACTCAAACAGAATTGTTGGAGTTTGATTTGCTTTCCTTTTTTATTGATTTTGTTTTGCATGATCTTACACCTCCTGCCACAATGAGAAAATAACTTCAGCACTTGCTTTTGCAGACTGCATTTTCAGTCTCAACAACTGGTTCCTCAAAGAGGTTTATGAACTTATGAGCAAGCAGCTGGTCTGATCTTCCTTGCACATAGTTTTAATTCTAGTATCTAAAAATTGATTTATACTCCAAAGCATATAGTATAATATCTCTTCCAAAAGTTTCTTATTAATGATGATATCCCTTACATGAATCTTCTTTATGCCTCATCTCCCCAGTTCTTGTGACAATGTGTTCCTTATTTTAATCTTATGCTTTAGGGAAAAGCGCTGTCTTTAATTTCTTCTGCTATTTAGCCATATTTTATTTCACTTACACCAGAGTCAGAGGCAGACTGAAGAGATGCCACGATCTAGCTTTTATAGAATATGCAATATTTTATATTTTATATACTTCTGTGAAACCTCATTCTCCCTGTCACCTATCTAATGTTAGCAATGTTAGCAATTCTGGTCTTTATAAACTTTTGTGCTCTACTTGGCTGGTCCTACCTCTACCGTGCAGTGCCCTAGCTGAGGTACTTATTCTTTATTCCTCCCCTTCCTTATGAGGCTTAGTATTTACTTTGCTTTCGGCTCCCATTGAAAGCTTTCTCCAAGTTCTCTTACCGTATCTTGCAAACTGTCTCCTCAAAAGGAAATGGTTGTTGTCAGGACCCTGTCAGGTGTAAGACTAGCTTATGTTTTCCCTATCAAAAAGGAAATAACAAACCCAAATCCTAAAGCCTTTCCAGGAACCTTTTTAACCTGCAGCCAGTTTTGAGTAGTCACAGCCTGGTGTCCCTCCATTCATAATTCCTTCTTCTGTGTTGTTTTGTCTTTACTGTTAACACAGGCAAGTTTCACATGCAGATTCCATTCTTCTCTGCTGTCATTTCTAATGCAAATACTTGTAAAATTTGGGGCATTCTTTTAAACTGGGGTATACCATGGCAGACTCTCATGAGGTTTCTAGTTCTGCATTCAAAACATTCTCTGTTCTGCGATCAGTGCTCTACCACGTGGGTAACGTAACCAGTYTGCCTTGGTCGACTTTGGGGGAACGTAGCAGCCATTCTGCATCTTGAGAAGTTTTATTTTTATAATGTGTCTTGCTATTTCTTTGTGTGCATGTGTTTGTGAGAAAGCTGAAATTTCTGTAGTTAGGAGAGGAAGAGAGAGAGGGTTTTGTGTTTGTTTTTTTGACCAGCTTCTAGTTAATCTTTCAAGTGCTGTTAAAATCTAATGTACTCTCCAAGGCCTTGTTCACTATATTATAATCTCTAATCATCTGAGCTACAGTTTTCACAGAAGTGTTAAAACTGTTTTACCACCACTTTGCTGGCAAGAATATTCAGAGAGTCTTTTAAAGAATGAAACGTTTCATGAACTACAAATCTAAGACATTTGTGAGGCTTTTACAAAAACTTGGCATTTAAATGACTGTGTTAAGTCCAAGAGTAATTTTCAGATCTGCGGTATATAAAATTGATCCTCTAGTTCCTTGTAAGTATCAGCACCAAAATAGGASTTAAAAAGTCAATTGTCTGTAGCATAATTAGAAGGAAATTATTTGGTATTAGGTACCAGAAAACAGGTTTGCAGAGGAGAAAAGGTCTCTACACTTCTATTTTTCTTCCAGAATTACATATAAAATTGAAAATTAGTATCTCCTRCCAATAAGTCATGCATTTATGAATGTTATTGATTTAATAAAGGTGTCTCCTCTAGAACAAAAATTACCTTAATTCAGGGCAAATATGAATATGTAGGGTAAATATGAATATGTATAGAACAARGCATGTCGTTTTACCTGTTTTATATACCAGAATTTCAAGTTCAAGTTTTGCAGAAAAGAGAAGAGGAGAACAGTGAGGTATAAAATTTTCCAAAGTGAAATGAGGCCAAATGGAAATTTCACTGATTTTTTTCCCTTATTTCCTCATAAGGAAACCTGTTAGAATCAGACTTYAAAGAAAAATGTACAAATCTATATATGTATGTATAATATGTATTTTAAACTGACTTTAATTTTCAAGTTAGTTTCTGATCTGGAGCTTCTGATGTATTTCAACTTATTTCCTTTCCTCCCTAACCCTTCTTTTAAATGTGAAAAATGGAGATGGAGTCCGTTTCTGATTTTGCTTGTGTGTGGCAAGTCTTGAATAATGTAATTCCATCCAGTGAAAACAAGAGTGTATGAGATCAGAATTAAGGCCTGTTTTTATTGGCCACATACCTGGCATGGGAAGAATGCAAGTAAACACTGCTGCTGCTCCAACCTTGGGTGGAGCAAACAGTTTTGCCTTAGTGAACCTACATACATATCAACGAGGCTTTTGCTTTTCAGATCCCATGAGTATCACTCAATCTGTGGGACTGTGTAAAAGCCACTGGAATATCATTGTTGACATTTGATCAATGCCAGATAAGAGATCAAGACCCATTCTTCACTGAGGTTCTTCACTGAGGCTTTTGTGAGAATTATTATTTTTTTTCTCAGTCATAACTGTATATCCAGTGAAGTCAGTGCTAAATTTACAGTAACACTCCAGGGAGTGAGAGAGGTGACTGGATGCTTCTGAGTTAGTTATGCTGTCTGAGTTTGGCAGGTGTGAAGAGTTTGCCAGTTAATGGCTTTAAGATTTCATTGTGAAATTGTTTCTAAATCTTGTATTGTGTTCACATGCCCTGATAWTAACTCGTTATGTAAGTGTCGAACACCTCACATGTGCACATGGTTTCTTTTCTCCTAACACTTCCAGGTGTAGGGAACACTTATGTGATTATATTCTATGATTTAATGGTGACAAAAGAGGAGCTCAGTGAATCTGCCCTTGCATAAGAATCTGTGGCAGAACTAGAAGTTGAATCCAGTTCCCTACATCCCACCCCGGAGTTTTCATCACAAGATCAGTGTGCTTCTCTGCAGGTATTTTCCCTGCTTTGAGTCTAAAGTGGGATTAGTTTGAGAATTTGAATACTGTAGTTACCTAAGATAAGATCTTTGAAAAAAAAATCTGTTTGCCTTCATGTTGTTTGGTGGASGTAGCTTCACAATTCTGAGACTGTCATATAGATGTCAATATACAGCTTGACATGCTTCTGGTTAGAGGTCTGCACACCTGTATACTTGACAACCATCAGAGAGATTAAATGACTCTTTATAGTTTACTCTGATATTCTCCCATGGATGAGGAGTGTGAGAGGAGTCACCATATATATGTGACAGTAAAGAATGAAGCAGMTTCTCTCCTCAGCAGTAAAATGTGAGAAATTGTGGTAATTTAAAGACATTTTAATCCCTTGCTGTTAAWATTGTCCTGGAGCAAGAGGATGAAAGATCTCTTGTCCTTTCTAGAGGCTATAAGCTAGATCTCCAAAGAAGAAATTTATCTACAGGAGGCATTAATAGTATTTTAGATATTGATAGTAGCTGTTACCTGAAAGATGATAAATGCTTTGCAAGCATTTATCTCAGAATGCCTCTTTTTAAAAGAAGCATTAAATTTGATAAGATTTCAAAAGAGCAGTAGCATTTTAACGTGGTGTAGTTGTGTGACAGGGATGGAGAGACAGTAAAGCTCTTACTTCTAAGAAAAGTATAGCAGAATATTAATCATTCTTACAAAATAGAACTGAGTACTTCAGATTAATGGTATTAACCTCAGAAAGGTGATTGTTGACAGGTGTTTTTTCAGTTCCCATTCTTCATCTCTGCTGTAGCTGTCTCTCCCTTAAAACAGGGCATTAGAATTGTCAGCTGTAAACGTGTCATGAGCATTATCATGACACCATGTATGTAACATTTCATAGCATGAACACAACATATCACATGAAGATCTCATGAAACAGGGCTAATAGGTTTACCTCATTTTTCGCATCCTAATTTCCTTTTGCTACTAAAGATTTTTTCAACAATCTGAACTAGCAGATTGCTTATGTGAATATATTGCAATGTGAAATATACGTTTCAAATCTTCAGACTCTTCTTAACCACCTATCTCTGTTTGGCTTCAGTGTTTGGAGTTTTTTATTGGGGCAGATTTCTGTGGGGTAAATTACCCATTGGTTAAAGTGGGCGATAATCAGAGCGAGTATCTCCTGCCGATGGGACAGAGCTTTGCACGTGTACGTGCAAAGACACTTCCAGTTACTGAACATCTACAAATCTGAAGAGTTAGAATTCCTATATTATGT
This sequence comes from Rhea americana, assembly GCF_003343005.1. Classification (NCBI taxonomy): domain Eukaryota; kingdom Metazoa; phylum Chordata; class Aves; order Rheiformes; family Rheidae; genus Rhea; species Rhea americana. The sequence continues at coordinate 3,545,936 of NW_028186956.1, read as the reverse complement.
TTTTATATTTCTCTACACTAATGGCTACATGATCTTCTGCRAGCAGATGTGAAATTGCTCTGTCCTTACTCTGAGCTGACTGAAAGCCATAGAGCAAACTAGCATGGCATTAGGCCTAAACTAATATACCTCGCTTCTCAGCTGAGCTTTATTAGCTTGGGCTTGGTGCCCTGCTAACCACAGCTGTGGACTTCTTGTCAGCTTGGAGAACAGGCAGAACAAGCTTATGTCTCTTTATAGGTAGAGCTATAGGGTTTCAATGCTTATGAATAGTGGTAGCTTTAGAAATTTGGATGTTTCATCTTTTTATCCTCAGAACAAGCAACAGGGTGAATTGCTTGTCCTTCCATCTACAGTCCCAATTGTTGGTAATTCTAGTGTGCTTTGTATTCTTTATAATCTCTATTTTGGCTGTCAGAAAGTTATTCATTGCGTCTTTAAGTACTCCTTTTTCTGTAATTCCCTCACAGTCCTTTTGCTCTTGAAGTGGTGGTGATTTTTCTACCTCCTATGCTTTTTTTTTTTTTTTTTTTTTTTTTTGAAGGCAAAAATTAATAATGAGAAGCTGAGGAATGATTTGGAAATTTGCATGGTAAGAAACAGGTGTTTCTACTAGGTTTCTTCAAATTATTTAAAATGCTTTGATCTAGCAAGCAGCTTGCTTATGAGTAAAGCTTGTTGGGAATTTTGTGAAAGCATTGCTGGTAATGGCCTATTTGTTAAAACCAAACCCAGCATTTAGATGATAATAATAATTAAAAAAAAAACCTGCAGAATATGAAATAGGCACTTCTTTCTTTATCATTTTTGTACTGTTCAGTTTTGCCTGAGTATTTAAATGATTGGTAGAACAAAGACTATGTTCATAGTATGTGAAAATAGAAATCACTTAACAAAAATRCTTCTGCATAATAAGCTTTGTTCTAATTTATTCCTCTATTTTTTGCAGAGGTTTGATTAGTGTGTCATCAATATATGTAAACTTAACTGTTTACTTAAATTGCTATGGGTTTATGGATATATCTGCAATTGCAAGAAATAAGATTGAGAATTGGAATGCAATTAAGAGAGGAAATTAGAATTTCAGATGCTGCCTGATGCCTCTGTATTTGCACTGCTTATGCTGTTGCAAAGGAAATATTCCTATGACATATCAGAGAGTGGTGCAACTGGACTGGCCTCTCCTTTACTATAGAACTGTAGCTACTTCCCTGAATGAGAAAAGATTGTCTTTGAGCAAATGTATGCTTTTTAGTACAAGAAGCGTCACTTTACTTGGTTTGAATATAGTTCACTTTTGTACTGATAGCTGAAGTAGCCCCTAGAATAGGATGACATTTTGAAGATCGTATTTTCTGCCTATCAAGATGATATAAGGACTTTGCAATGGTAGTCTCTGGAATTCCTAACACCTGTTTTTTATAATCCCATAGAGGAAAAAGATGAATGTGTTCTATCATTTATTTTTCAGGGGGAGAGTGGGGCCTACATACCAGTGGGGGGAAAAGCTTATGCCAAGAGATGGGATGTCTCCTTCATCTATAAAGCAATGAAAATGTGTCTTCTAACAATGCGAAGTTCTAATTTCCAGGCAAATCAACACTTAAATTGTCTCGAAGGAGCAGAAAAGTGGAAATGCTATTTTGATTATGCTAGATTAAAATGTATGAAAAAAGAAACTGAAATTATTGTTTTAATCTAGAGTAAATTTTATGAATTCTTTGTTCTCCACACAATGATTTGTACATGTGGTGGATGTACAAGGGGAGAAAGAGGAGTTTTCTTCGTTTTTTCTTTCTGTGATTGTTTTTGTAATGGGCGAGACAGGCAGGCCACCCTTTTTACTCTTGAAGGAGTTTACCAAAGTTCTCCCATTTGATGAAGTCACATAATCCTCTGTTCCACAGTAATTGCCTCTATAGCAATGGAAGATAATACCACAAACAAAGAATTTATAACTTCAAGCAAAGGAAGGAAGCAAATGACCAGCTAGATGATGAGGAACTGAAGTTATCTCTGTATCTTTTCCTTCTTATCCAGTCATATGTTGAGGAAAGCATATCCTGGAATCTAATCAGAGAATGGAAGCAGCAATGTATATTGGAGACTAGCTGATAACTAGATTCTTAGCTATCTGTTCAGAAGTGATGTCTCGTTCTGCACTTTCTCCCCCCCTTTTCCAGTTTGGTCATGGTTCTTGGTCACCTGAAGGCTTGCTTATTTATTTCTTTATAGAAAAAGAGAAGAAAACTAAGGTTAATTTAAAAATCCATGAACTTGAAGAGAAATATTCATTGAAGTGTGAGGCTAGCAATCTTTTTCCCTACTTGCAGTACTGAGACAATGGCAGAGCTGGGATCCTAGCCCCTAGCTTTGTCATGTTAGCCCTACAGTCCTGTCATAAGAGCACTGAACCATGATATAAGTGAATTAATTAAAATTAAACTGAAAGTAAAAAGAGTTCCATCTTGGTGAAGAGTTGCTGCATGCAAAGTTTTGGTTTTCTTCCCCACTGGAGTAAAACAGAGACTCAAAACTGTTCCTGGAGGAAAAGCCTGAATTAGTTTAAACAGGGGTTTTGAAAACCCCCAATCAATTTAAGCTGGGTCTTGAACCTTGGACTGCTTCATTCTGGAGAGGGCCCTGGTAACTCAGTTGGTTTGGATAGCAGGGGGTGGTATTGCTATGTCTACAAGAATGATAATTCCTGGCTTTTGCTTCTTTGAATGTGCTCCTTTATACAGAAGCTTTTATTTTTTTTTTTATTAAGAGATATTTGACCTCTCTTGAGTCAYTATTTGGGACAATTTAAATTAATAAAGAACCAAGTGCATGCCAGACATGGTCAATAGTTTCTTTGTTCTGAAAATAACTGTAAAATGTCTAATAATCGACCAAGCCTGTATTAGGCACAGTTACAGGGTCAGGGTAATGGACATATGTACATGAACTCAGGAGATGTTTTTTCCATCTACCTTCCCCTTTGATCACAGGTGTGTTCTGTCATTCCAGTTGAGTAACCAAACCGATTACCTTCTAAAATGAAAAATGGCTTGAAAGTTGATATAAAAGACCTAGTGTTCAGGCCAAAATGAAGGGAGAGGGGAGAGAAGTAGTTATAAATTACACTGTTTTTTGTGTTGTGACACTGGCGGCACAATTTCTTACAAAGGAGATAATCTTTCCTCATTATTCAACTGGCCAATGAGGTGCGCAATTTTGGCCAGAAGCAGGATAACACACTATAAAGAATGTGGCAAGCTATAGTATGCCAAATTAAACATCAGCAAAAGGAAAATATCTACTATCTTGATGCCTATAGTATGCAGGCAGCTGTGTCACCTCTGGAGGCAAAGAACCTGGATTCATGAATATTCCTGAATTTTCCTTCAAGGAACACTGAAACAGCATTGTTTCTTACCCTCTGAGTTACTCAGCTCTGTTCTGCTGGCAATTTCAATCGCTAGATATTGTGTGGGTCTGCTTCCCTTACTCTCTGGAGGAACAGAGGACACTGCTGTAAGCTATGTTAGAGCTATGCTCTGCAGCTCTCCTGTCTATGTGCATTGGAATTGTTCTTYAACTTATGAATGTGAGATCAGGCAAGAAGATCCTGAGTTCCAGTCATGAATTTGATAGATTTTTTTTCCTTCTCAATACAATCATAATTGAAATAGTAGTTGTAACATTTATTCATCATAGAGGGGAGCTGTGAAATTGGTGAATGGTTGGCTGACTGACCTTAAGGAGATGTAACATCCTGAAATATCTGCTGAAGAGTTACAGTTGACGGTGAGACTGYGTTTTATCGTATACACAGAAATAAAGATGATAGTAGTCTTTATCAAACACACAGGAAGAGCAAGCAGAAAGAAACTTGATTGAACAATCAAGTGTGAGATCTGATGTTCTTGGTTGGTGTCTTTTTCACTGGGGTCAAAATACTTAGGGTTAGTCTGCATCTCCCAGTTTTAAAAGTCTTCTGGAACTTATGCTCACTGCAGTGGCTTTTTAAATYGAGCCTGTAAGCAGTGACTTATATTAATATAAGTGAGCATTGCTGGAAATCTAAGGAAACTTCTTGAAGCCTGGGGTGGTCAGAAGAGCTAAAATGCGCTGGTTGAGACTGTTGTAAAATGAAATTTGAAAGCATTTCTAGATGTTATTGTTAATGCTTTTCAAAGTGGATTTTGTGAGGCAAAAAGATTTTAAAATTAAAATACAAAATAATAGAGAAATTAAAGCAGTKCAAATATAAGAAAAGATCTCAAAACACATTACCATTTGGCTATGTTCTGTGGGTCAATATTGGTGCCTCAGTTATAATATGCACTGTAATTCTCAAGGCAAACATTGGGGATCAGCATGGTTTACTTTCTTGCAAACTGTCAAACTTTCCCACCTTATATACAGTACAGACTGCATATTCAGAGAAAGCAGCTAGCTTCAATTCACTGTTTGCAGAAAGCAATGGTAAATCAACTTTTCASCAAGACTAGTATATAAATCAATGAACAGTATATTCATTTGAGACTCTCAAACTTGCACAGGAAAGCCACTCTAAAACCAGATTAACAGGGATCCTGATTTATGGTTGAATCAAGCAGCCAAATTCCATTTTCAGAGATCTGAACTACTAGATTTATGAAGCTTATTTAGGTGACAATCTTATGGCTTTCCACTAGTGCTGTTTACTCATTTCTTGTAGGTATGCAGGAGCTGAAAGCAGGCATTGGAGTGTATATGCTCTATATACTCGTAGGGAGCTATTGCTGTGATATATAATAAAAGCAGCTACCAGGTGTTGCAGAGCCATGCATGGATGCTCTTTTCATTCCTTTCATCCTTTCACTGTAGTTTGCATCCCTATTTTCTCCTGTAGCCTGTTCTTGAGCACTGAGCCTGGGACTTTCACAAAGCAGTAGGTCAGCAAGATGTTCAGCTGAACTGTGGAAACAGTTTCATTGTAGTCAGTAAACTTTATTTCATTTTGTAGATATGGCTCAGAGGTATCTTGTTATTGCCATGTTGCCTGTCTGACAGCTGCAACTGGCTGTTTCTTCTTCCTACTAATCGATTAGTGGAGAGCTACACTGAGGCTAGAAGTGGAGCAAGCAGCATAGAGGAAAATTAAAAAATACTTACTTACTGAATTAAAATATGCTATATGTTATGGGCTGTCTGTAGGCAAAGATGTGGAGGTGGCTGGTGAACTACAACTGGGATAAAGGGACTTTCACAGCAATAATACAGGCATGAACACAGGCTGGGTGAGCAGCTGCCATCCCCAAGGGCAGTGGGTGCTGGGGAGGGAGATGAGTGTCTCTGCCTGCCGACAGAAATCACAGGCAGTTGAAGTCATGGAGGCAATATCACCCTAGCTCTCTAGTCTGTGGATGCTTTATATAGCAGCTGACTTATTAGTAACATATGATTTTTTTTTTTTCCCCCAAGATGGAAGTATCAAGAGCTGATGCTTATTGTATCTTGTAGAACAGGAGGTGAGTATGTACAGTTGAAAGTATCACTTTTTTTTTTTTTTTTTTAATCTGAAAGTCAAAAGCAGAAAACTGTTCATTCTACAGGAAGTTATCAATGATCAGCGTAAAGACTACAGCAGAAAATGATATAGTGGTCTGACTTTGTCCTTGATACCAATAACTCAGTTACTCAGTTCTTTGCTTCATTTAGTGCAAAATTCAATAACATAAGGAATTAATAGAAACACCGTACATCCAAAACTTAAGATACCATATGCCAAGATTGCAAAGATAAAATTAGCCATAAATTTCAGCAGAAGCAAACTATATTGTCTTAAATACAAGCAAGTTATTATTAACTTTTAAATTAAACGTATTTCTTTTCCTTCCAGAACAGGCAAATCAAAGGACTTCAAAACTTCTCAGAGAAGAAGAAAAATGACTCTTGTTTTCTCTCCACATATTTGTTGCCAAACTTGGAGGTAGTTTGTCTTTAATTTATACTAGTACCTTGTGCTACTATTGAACAGAAATGCTTGTTTGTGTTTGAGCTGAAGCTGTTGTATAGCTCTGGTTTATTAGCTAGAAATTCTGATTTGGGACTTAACTTCCTTAATATTTGCTTAGTAGACCTGAGCTGCAGGGTGAGTTTCCCTGTCTAGAACCATAGCCTCCATCTCCCAGGGGCTGCCTTTTGATGTAGTCTCTGTTCCTGGCATGTCTATTCCCTTTTTGGTCTTCAGAAACCTAAAATTCTCCCATCTTGCTATTTTATTATAATTTCTCATTGCCCCAGATTCTTATTTAGTTTTAGCTGCCAGTGTTCCTCAGGGAAGGAAAAGAAAGCTTTCTGGGCCTGCTCGTTAATATACATAGCCACTGTTGCCTCTTACAAGAAGAGTGGAAGCTGGTAAATCTGTGACTTTGGATTATACTCAGACAGCATACTATGTTATCTCACAGCAAGATGTACGATATATCTCTTTTCAACAGGACAAGACCCTGGCTGTTGGTAGAAAAGAATATCTGCCACATCGAAGTGAAGCACTTGTGATCAGTGATCTGAATATCTTACAGGCATTTTGAACTTAAATGTTATCTAGCTTAGAGTTGCCTAAGTCTGAGGTGTCCGTGAGGTAGTTTGAGTAATATCCTTTGATCTAACTTTTTGTTTTGAGGGAATGATTTCTGTCTTCTGTCATCGAGATACTTCTTTTAATGCTGGATTCAGGGTTTAATCCTGTATGGTTGCTTTATTAAAATGTCTCCTTGAGGTCAGTTGGACTGTACATTAAATTCAGGACTGCGTGACTTGAGTAAAGACCTTGTAAGAATTGGCCCTTCCCCTCCGTTTATAACGTTTGTTTGACAGAATTCTTTTTTTTGTTGTTTTCCATTTTTTGATTCCTTGTTCAGATAAAGAGCCTTTCGAAGTGCTTTATGAGGCAGCACGACTGACAGCTCTGCACAGATGTTCTAACCCGCTTCTCATGATGGTCCAGGAAACAGTCATGTTTGGTGCTGAGCCCCTGTTTCTTGTAGACCACAGCACTGGTCTGTTCTCCTGTCTGAAGGCAGGTGGGAGGAAAGTAGTCGAAAAAACTTGAAGCTAGATAGAGGTGAAAAATTAGATATCACTTCTCAGGACARGCCTAAGTCTTCAGAGATGATAAATAGCTTGTGAAAATAAAGAATGTATTTCAAAGATCTCTTCCTTCAAATTCTGCCTGATCATACCCTTCCCCATCATCACATTAATCTTTACAGTTGTTTTCCTGTCTAGCTTTTTTCCTCCACCATCTCTTCTCTTTTTCTTGCCAACTTGACAACCCCCCTGTTTTCTTTAGATCTTGCAGAGAGATGGGCTGTCTTTGTTGTGAAGCCAAAGTCTGTATGTCTTGCTGCCACTTTGATTTCTTGGCCTGGAGTACTGGACAGGGTCRGAGAGGATGGAACATATATGCAGCATTTATTTTGAACCATTTAACAATGATTTAAAATAGACATYCTTGATATAAGCCAGACGTGCTGGGAAATGTATGAGTTCAAAGGATATTAATAAAGTAGCTGTTTAGATTTGCTGTTTGTGATATAAAGCAAGTAATTACAACTAGCACCTGTCTCGCYTCTAAAATTGCATTCTTCTGTGGCCTCACTCTTACATGTGTAAATCCTATTTCTTGTATGCAGAATTCTTCTRTTATGCGTGTTGGTGGGTGGACTGCCCGCACTACAACTGCCGTATCATTGCCATGCCTGAGCAAACACCAAAACTATTTGCATGCACGAGTTGGAGTCACTGTCCATTCAGTATGGTGTGGAAGAAATAAATACACTTAGGCAAACTTGCGCTTTTCAAAACCTTGAGTTGGCAGTTGTCTAACAGCGTTAGGAATCTCATTGAATAGCTTGTAACAGCCCTTGAAAAATCTGGGCCAACCTTGGATGCTGGCAAGTGTGCCTAGATTATTTACGGTGCTCGGTGTTTAACTTTGCCTGATAGAAAAAGGAAGGAAGCAGTCTGAATGAATGTGACACTCCCTTATTACTGTAACTTGGAAATGAATTTATGGCTCACTGTAAAATATTTCCTAGTCACTGCTATTAAATGCCAAAATCTTCAAAGGACAGGCTAGTAAGGTCAGATTGTTTTTAAGGAGCTTTAATTATATAACATGCAGTTGAATTCCTAGCAGGATTTCCAAGAAGCATTAGATACCTAATTTCCCCTGGAGTGCACTGGGGAAGGAGAGATTTGGACTAGTCTTAGAAGTATTTATTCTTTGATTATTTGACTCGGCGGTGTCAGTAAGCAAGCTTGGTAAGTAGAGCTTTACAGCGCGTCACTCGATGCAGAGAGAATCCATCTTTGCTATCACAGGAGTCGGGAGAAGCGGTGAATGGGAGCAAAAAAGCACACAAAAAAAAAAGGAAGTGAGAAGAGAGCCTTCTGGAATTATTTCCATTGGTTATTAAAGGAATAACTTGGGCTGTAACTTAATTAAAATCGCTTGCGCTTCTCCAGCGCTTAGTGGTTCGGTTGGGCCCGTGCTTCTGTTGGCCCCACTTCTGTTTTCTTTGTCTGCATCAGACGGGGACGGGCGCACGCCGCGGTGCTCTGCAGCCGCTGCGCTTGTTTTCCTGCCCTTCGCAACTGCGACCCAGCGCGGGAGCTGTCTGTCGTAGGAGGACCAGCAGGGGCTCGCAGGAAGCCTGCTGAGCCTTCTCCGAGCGCTCCACCACGGAGAATCTGTATTTAACACGTCGGCTAAGATATGACAGGCCTGTGCCGCGCAAATCACTACAGCTGCTGCCCCTCAGCTTCCAATTTCAAAGCTTCCCGCTCTCCCGAAAAGGCAGTCACTGTTTTACTTGCAAACGCTAACAAACTCTACAATTCCCTTGGAGCTTTGGAGGTCAGGCTCGCATCCGGACGCCTTAACGGATCAGGCTGCCTCCCCCACCTTTCTCTTCTGTTCTTTTTTCCTGGAGATTGTAGAAGGCCATAAAATGCTTTGATAATTAAGCAGGGAAAAATTTCCACAACCCATAAAACATAAAAGGTAATACTAAGCCCAATTTAGCTTTCAAATGTCTTTCAAATAACTTGTATTTAACACATGGTAAAGATGCTTGGTTGGTGTTCTTGAACAAACAAATCACGGAGCTTAGTTTTTAGTGTTTTGTGTCCAGACTGGTTGTAGCCATTCTAAAAGCATTCCTGGTTCAGGTTTCCACCATAAACCGGAATGTGGGAACTAGCAGAGGTAAAATAAAGAACTGACCTGCAACTTTGCCCAATCCACRGACTGGATGTAAATTGCTCTTTGAAATTTGACATCTTTTTTGCTTGTTTGCTTAATGTTTTTCGGCCAAGACTGGAAGAAACTTGGTAGAGGTTGGCACTTGCAACAGACTTAGAGAACTTTGCAAGCTTGAAGTTTGGAGAAAATTCTGATCTGTGTTTTGAGAAGAGAAGAAGATTTTCATAGAAAAAGATTACGTCAGATTGTTAGAATAGTTTGCTCAGAAATTACGAGAAACCATTCAAAGAAAAGGTCAATGATATCTGCTGGATTCTTCTTCAAAACCTTGAATACAGGAAAAATTAATAGAAATCAAGCAGGGACTCCTTCAAATTTAAGTCACCATATTTCACATACCTCTGTTGTGAATAGAAATGGCCAGGAAATAGCCTAAAATATCCTTTTATGGCTACCCCATAGCTCCCTAGCTTAATTGCCAGTTGCACATGCGCTCTCTCTCTCTCTCTCTCTTTTTTCTTTTTTTTTCCTGGCCCATTGTGTTTTATGGGCAAGGTAACAGGTTTGGCATGTTCCACCTTATGCTGTCTCACGATTGGCATGTGGTTGAGTACCCACACAGTGAGGAGCAGCCATGGGCTGCTGTTGTCTTGGGGCTCTGTGAAATAGGAGTAGCTTGGGCTTCTGCCCTCTCCTTCCAGAGTAGCCAGAAAAGCCAGCATGGCTAAGAGCTCCTTTTTGTAGCTCCAGATCCCATCTTTGTGGCTAGGAGGAAATCTGCTTTACAATAGGGATATCACTGCCAGGTTGGGATACTATGGGAAGAAGGAATTGGCTGRCGTAAATATCATTTGCTGCAGCAGTCCCATACAAGCTGGTGGGTGATGCCTACTCAGAGTACTTGCTGTRGGTTTTGAATCTTCTCTGTATCTTTCAGGTGTGGGAAGCTGTGAGGTGAGATGGTATGGGATGTTGAAGTGGGGTTGCCAGCTGCYTTATCATAACTTGTTCCTGGGCTGTCTAGTTAGTTTGCAAGGCCAGATTTGTTGCTGGCAACAAGTATTCTCAGTGGAGGCCGATATTGTTTGCAAGGTAGAGTTTCACTCCCTCTGATTTAGTCTTTCTGACTAATCTGCCTGCTATAATCATCCATGCTGTAACATCCCTGGTCTGATAATTTGAAGGAAAAATGCAATTGCCTCTCCTGGTTAAGTTCATCTCATTATTTTAGGAGAGGTTATAGCACTGTCAGGCTTAGCTCTTGCAAGCTGCATGAGTTAATATTGTATGCATTCCAGAAAAAGTTCACTTAATGGGAAGCCTAATTATTCCAGCTTTTAGTTAGACAATAATGAGYGGACAAGATTGATATGCGAGTTGGACATTTATTTCCTGAAGCCCTACTAAAATTCCTATTCTAAGTAACCACAAAATGCTATTTCCCTGAAATCAACCAAAATGGTCTCTGACAAGCATAAAATATTAGTATGATACTTGTACACCTCTCTCTCTCTCTCTCTCTCTCTCTCTCTCCTTTTCTTTTTTTTTTCTTTTTTTCTTTTTTAAGGGGCAAGATTCATTCTGCTATGAACTGGCAATTGCCAACCAGATCTCTAGCAGAGTTTAGTGAAATGTGCCTGCCAGACATTTTTCACAGTGAATTTCAAGTGAGATGGAGCTCTGGGAAGGCTTCACACTGGGGAATGTGTGTGAGTATGAGTGTGGGACTCATCACTTTTTTTTTTTTTTTAGTGAAAGATTAACAGAAATAAAGACTGTGCTTCAGAAGCATGTTGAGCAACTGCAGCACACTGGAAACTAAGGTCCAAAACAGCCAGCAAAGCCAGCTAGTCATGTCATGTTGGGTGATGTTTTCTACATGTATGCTCATGCACAGCTATGTAGGCAGGAGATTTTTGTTTTAAAAATTATTAAATGACTTTCAGGAGAAAAATGCATTGCAGATGTTTGTTTGCTTTTTTTTTTAATTAAACAAAAAAGAAGAGCTTTTTGCTGCAKTATGTTGACGGACTGGAGGTTAAGACCTTTTACATCCTCTAATAYAAGTTATTGCTCCATCTTAAAATGAACTTCATATGTTTCCAATGATCCTAGTTCATTTCCTCTAGACAGAAATCAGCATGGTGTCTTATATTCTGAGTGYAGGTAATTAAATGTAGGACCAGGCACAACACTGAAAATTCAGTCCTAGTTAACTTTAAGGAGCAAGATAGTAAAAAWTTTAGTTGAACATAATATGTTTCAAAGGGTTTGGAAATGTGTTGAAGAAAAARGAAACTGCAGTAAAATTGCTTAAATTTTCTTTAAAGTTTTGTTAATAATGCTCCACAGATAAAGTAGCTTAAATATTCACACACACCCATGCTGGTTTACTTTGAGATTTCACCTTTGTATGGGAGATGACCCAAGTTTCATTGTCGCAGTCCAATACAAGTCCCTTTCTCGTCTCTGAAGACAGTGCCAGGATTCCCTTGGAATTATTACGTTAGTTTATGAAATTGGAAAATGTTGAGGTATTGAGGTAGTGATAAGTTCAATAGAAATATTAGTCCAACAGAGGAGAGGCTCAGACCATCGTCTGCATAAGTACCTTGCCATTTATTTACAGAAGACCTAATTTYATCCCAGGGAGGTTAATCATCTGTGAAAAATGATGGATTCTGCAAGAGGTTGACTCAAAATATCTAATTTAAGCCCTTGTCATTCTGACCTTCTGGAGAAGCACACTTCTATTAGGTATGGAGGCTTAATTTCCATTCTCCCCCTCAGTCTCTATCCTTCCGCAATATAGAGTGGTGGAACATATTAATAAATCAGCTATAACTTAAGAAAGCTACGTATAATTGCCAGTTCATAGGCTTTCTAARGTGTTAGGCATTTTTATAAAATGTCACAAATATCTTGATTTTGTTCTTTGGTTAGAAACATTATGCATCTGCTTCACTAATACTCAGATAAAAATATATATGGCTCATATGTCACTTTACACTTTTCAACTGAATGTTTTCATCTGCTGAAAGCATAAACAGAAAAAGCCATTCGACAGAATTTCTGTATCAATCAGCTTTGATTAAAATCTTTGCTGCTTCCATTTTTTTTAAAAAAAAATGGGATTCTTTTTTTTTTCGCAATGGAAAATTTTATAGGTCTTTACAAATGATATACAACAGTACTGTATTCCAAGGTACTTTGAAAATGTCGCTGTCTCTATAATTTCCATGCAGTCATGCATCTTTCTCTAATTCACTAACAGAACCATAAAAGTGAAGATATTCTTTAATGTAAACTCTAAATTAGAGGGGGAATTAAAAAAAAAGACTAAAAAAGGATGTTATTAATAAGCTTCCTTGCTGTACTTGCAAGTGAATTCTTTAAAAGAGGGATCATTCATGCCTGTGCTGTAACAAACTTTTCATTTAATAAACTTCTGACTGAAGAGCTTATCTGAGTGAAATGTTGAGCAGTTAATTGGAGCAGAAGAAATTGGCTGCTGCTGCTGCTCTGATCTCTCCTAGACTCTGCTCCCCTGTTTGAGAGCGATTCCGTGTTTATAGCACGCACAAGACCTGGTAATGTTACAAGCTGTGCTGTGAGCAGCAGAAACATTAAATCCTTCTTCTGTCTGAGAATAAAACATGTCTGATCTGTTGGGGAAACTGAACTCAAGATGCGTGCAATAGTGGAGATGAATTAATGAAATGCTGTGTCAATAAGGATAAAGAGTTACAGGCTTGCAGTTGTGCTGCTGTTGCTCCGGGAGCGCTTTCAAGCTGAGATTAGTGCGCTGCAGAAGCACAGTACTGCAACGATGTAGAAAGAAAACAGCACAATCAGTGCAAATAAAGCTTTGGGATGGAGGAATACTTTTAAGTGCTGCTCAAGTGATGTTATCTCCCAGACGCTCCCATCTCTTCTAGGAAAGTGGGGTGAAATGTTGAGATATGTAACTTGGACACGTAACCAGACCACAGATGTGAATAACTGACCGCTGTGCTGCCTACCCACTGCGAGGTGAAGGACTGCTCGGCGTGCTGCAGTCGTAGCTCCCTGTTCAGGGCGCTTTTGAACAAAGCTCCTTTTAAGACAGCACGTTTTGGACAAGGGAGAACAGCAAGTGCTTTGGAGTTTGGTCCAGTGACATGCAAGTGCTTCTGAAATGCTATGYGTTTTATAGGGGTCCCGAGAGATTATGGGAAAGGGCAATAAAAAGTCACTAAGAGCTTAGATAGAATCTATGGAGAGCAAAAGGATTCAAACTTCTGAGGCATTTAGAGATTAGTTTTACTTTTGGAATTGGGTTTGAAAAATCTAAGACTATTCTAGGAATTTTCAATCATTAGAGTTGTGTGTATATGTATGTGTGTATATATATATTTCTCTCTCTCTCTCCTTCCCCCCTTGCAACAGCCCAAATTTGGTAGCAGATAGCTAGATATAGTACAACTGGAGATAATGGCAACTAGTTAACCTTTTCAGAGCAAAACCACAAAGCATTAAAACTGATGAATTTCCTTTTATCAAATATTTCTTGAGACTCACCTCAGCAAGACAGACTTCTGTTRTTTTCTTTTTTGTATGGAAAGAAGCCGTTATAAATGCTACTAACAAGTTAAGTAATACGTTCAGGGTTGCACAGAGCAGCTGGAAAGTCTCTTGCAAACAGTTCTGGTCACTCTGCAATTACAGCAGAAAATGCCTGAGTCATCCGTTAATTAAAATACCAGCAGATCTTTCATGTCAGGCCTTGGGTTGTGCAGTGCAGGTACATGCATGCAACCTGAGTTCGCTATTTCGCTGCACCCAAAATCTAGCCCTTTATCAGCCTCATTCTTATCCAGGGTCACTATTACCCAGGTYGCTTCATCCTCCTTTCAGATTCCCACTGGAAGGAAGCTTGACCATKTTTGATTGTGTGTGCTGCCTTACATACGATTTTGATAAAGTTGTGTCGAGGAAATGGTGGGTGAAGACCTGTCCCTTTCCACATGCTTTTGTGTGCAGCAAAGCCCTTTTGTGCTGAGGCTTTTCCSTGGTTTTCTGGAATTTTCTTCACTGATGCCATGCAGATTTTGGAACCCTGGAGAACTGGAATTRGCATCCTCGATCAGTTGTGTTCACCTGGTTTGATAGCCCTACCCTGGGAATGACAGGTGATGCTGAGGCATCKCTTTTCCTCAAAGAAATGTTGCATGCGACAGTGTAGTAGGCAGCAAATGATTAATCAGTCTGAAGTAGGTAGCATCTTCTGTGTCTGTAAGAACTTGTGATTTATACTCAAAAACTGAGTATTTAGCTCAAATCTTCGGACTAATGTAAATCGTGAATGTACTGCTTGTTCAAATGTGCAATTTATTGATTTTTTAAAATGAATTTCACTAAGCTCTTAGCATCTCATAGCAGTTACTGTCCAATAGACACAACTACTGCCTTTTGTTAGCTCAACCGTATTTCTCTTAATTCTACTGCTTTACAGTCATGTTTGATGGGAAGTGGTAGAAGCATCTGGCTTGTTATCTATGCCACATACGTTTTCTCTATAACTTTTCATTTCAGTTACCATAATCCTAGCTGTTCTGATTTTGTTGTTGTTGTTCTAAAATTGGACACTTTATTAACAGAGATTGTGGATTTAATCTTTCCTAAAGTTTGGGACCAAACTGGATCTGAGTTTTGATTCAGAATCATAAGGTTTTTTTTTTTTTTGTTTTGTTTTGTTTTGTTTTTTTAATCCCTGAATGATGAGTTTTGAATACTGAAGTTTAAGTTTGAAATATAATGGAAAGTTTATGAGAAGTTTGCCATGTAAAACAGAAACTCTTCTTCACTAATTTCTTCCCTTTGGGGATGGGGAAAGGGAAGCAGAATCTAAAACCTTCAAAATAACTATGTGGCACTTCAGAAGGCAGCAGGTTTAAATCTTGGCTTTAGTGAGGCCTTTCTGAAATTCATTTTGGTTTCAGGGAGGCAAAGAGTTACCCACAGTCTCTTCCAGTATTTTGTTAGGAAGCTAGAAACTTAATGGGGCATTAAATTGATCCTAGCAATGCTCCCTGAAATAAGTCAGTATCTCGGGTGAAATGAAAAATAAGGAACTAGGGTGTGTTGGATAATGCTGAACAATTACTCCATATTTCAGGTGTTAAGTTGCAATAGTTGTTATCCTCAGAAAGAGGTGAGCAAGGCTGAATTGCCAGTCTTGCACTGCATAATCTCCTTTGTTAGMAAAACAAACCTGAAGGTAGCCTGACAGAAGCTACCTTAGTCTTAGTTTTATTTTTGTATAATAGAAGTTGGTAAAACTAACAGTAAGAATTGATTAATCACAACATCATAGAATAATTCAGGTTGGTCTTTAGTCCAGACTCCTGCTCAAAGCSAGGTCAGCTCTGAGCTTAGTCCAGATTGCTCAGGAAACTAGTCTTGAAAACCTCCAGGGCTGGAGACTGCACATTACAGTTTTAGAGCCTTTAGCTGTTGAGCAAGCGAGTTGCCTTTGATTRCTCCTAAAGAACCTGCTGATCGTGATTCATAAACAACTGGAAACTGRACAGATCTGAGAAAATCAGTCTGAATTCCCAGCTCCTGAGGTGSAGGGCAGAGGGACACCAGCTTTTGAGCAATTACACAGCCTTTCAATGCAACTCCAGAGCCATTCACCAGCCCAGGCCATCCATTTGGGGCATGCAGCTTGTTTAATTTGGTGGAGTGGTACACAGGTAGTAGTATTTCTTTTAATATTATTTTTATTTTCCTCTGGTCAGGCCTGCATTCTGTGTAGAGAAAACAGCTTAGCAAATCCAGCAGGGAAATGTCTTCCTCAAATACTGTGATGGGGTGGGGTGAGAAGGGCACTAATGAGAGCAGGTGTGTCTGAGTCAAGCCCACTGCTGCTGCCCAAGAGGTTTGGGGCAGTGAGAAGGCACGTCCAAGTCTGGGGCTGGGTCCCAAGGTCTGCATCATCCCACCATGCCTCATTTTGATTTTTAATTCTGTGTAGATTCAATGCATCTTTGTACAGTTCCTCTCACAGTGTTTGAGGGCCCTCTCYGTGTCCCAAATCATAAGAAATGTTAGAAGTGATAAGTCAAAGCATATAATGGACTGGATGAAGTCTTCTCTGTGATTTTTTTTTTTCTTTAATCAAAGCTGGATTCAAGTGTTGATAATTACTGTGAAGCCTAGTTCATATGATCACATTAGTTTTGACTTTTGCTTAAAAATAAAGTATGTTTTCTRTAAAAACCTTGAAAGTATATTCCCAACATGACTTAATCTATCCCTGCTTTATTCAGGACTAAAGATGTAACACTTTAAGATTCAAAAGCTGGCATGAATGCCTTGTTTCTTCCAAAAATCTGTATTTTGCTCTCATTTCTACTTTTTTTTTAATAGGCTAAATGAAGTTATTTCTAACTGTTCAGTTTCTTTATGTTTATGAAGCATGGAATATATGTGATCTATAGAGGTAAGCAAATGCTATGGTGACACTAGGAGTTTAGGCTCATATTTCAACAGGACACTGAATAATCTGAAAATTAAGGTAAATTTCTTAGACATTCTGCTTTTGGTGTAATTTAAATTTTTGTGGTCTTTTACTGTTAGCTTGAACTGAATCATTTACCTGATTTTTTTTGGCAGATATACTTCTGATTTTTTTTTCATTATTTTGATTTTCACTTGACATCTTGTTGCTAGGTAATGGATTTTTAAAGATCAGGAACTGTGCTCTATTATAAGGTACAARCTTCACCAAAAAAACACTATATATAAATCACAAAAGAACTATTGTATTATATATAGATGCTTAAAAGAGACACCTGATGCAGAAATAAAAATGAATACGCTGCGTATGAAAATCACAGGCGAGTATGGAAAACCATACTTTTAATCACATCAAGGCAGCATATGACATCCTGTTGAATGGTGCTTTACTCTATAAAGATTCTGCTAAAGTCACCGGGCTTTCTCCTCATTAGGTTACAACTTTGTTTAAGTGACAATGATGAGATATTGCTCTTGGATTATGTCTGCTCTACGAATACTTAATATACTCCATGTGCAAGTGTTGAGAATGGCCCATAATGCAGTAACCTCCAGGTCAGTCCACTTCTTGTTCACGTACGATGCTACACACAGGAAAGTTGGGGASAGCCCATCTGGTGTGTTTAGCTGTCCATTAAACTGCCAAAGAGTCTATCAGCAACAGATTAGGTATCTAGATGTCCTCAAGCACATGGGCCCTTTAGTGTCGCAAGAGCCACCTTCTAATCAAGCTTTTGATTTTTTTTTTTTTTTTCGCTTCCACATTCATAGCTGGAACAGAAAGTGTGTCTGAGCTCAGGAATAGTCCTTGTAGACCAGAAAGCATTATAGATCTTTCCATATAGTGTCCAGATAGTTCCTGAAAAAATTACAGGGAATTCATTCATACACTGAATAAATGCATCGGGCAAGTTTTCAGTTTCTGCCCAATAGCAGACACAGCTGTGGCTTTCATTCAGCAGTTTCTGGCAGACACTGGAGTATACTGTAAATTGTTATTCAATAGAGAAGAATTTGGCATATGAATTAAGGTGAGCAATTTTATAGCATTATCCAGAATGGATTTCCTACTCTATGACATAGTCCCTTAGGAATGTTTCCAAAAAGGCTGCTGCAAATTTTCCCTTAGTGAAATTTATCTGTGGTCGGGTCTGTTCATTTTCAGAGATTTTTATCTTCACAAGCAGCTTCAAAACCCTATAAAAATCTAATTGTTTACATAGATGAGAGTCTGGAGCAGTTCAAATTGTACTGTCAAATTAATTTGCATTTAGATTGTGCATTACCAATGGCTCTGAAACACATCACAAATACAAATTAGGCTTCAAACCAAGACTGTGGATACCCCTATTGCAATCCTTTGGAGTAGATGAAATTAGAGATGCCATGACCTGACCCGCAGGTCCTTACCTCCAAGCTAGTGTGTCCCACAACTCAAGCAGTAGGAATTCTGTCCCTTCTAAAAGTCAACGCTGTTGGTTAAAACAAATTGTTTTTGCAGTATGTTGGCCTGGTGGCCATTTTGTTGAAAAGCTGACATCGTTTGTGGTGCCAGCAARTATAAATCTATTGTACCTGACTGTGAGCCTTTTCTGTGTTCATAATTTAACACAAAAAGATGATGTTTAAGTGATAACTTATGCCTAATGTGTTCCATATTGGTAATTATTTTATCACTAAAGCAGTGTCAAGGCACTCCCTTTAGTAATAGTATTTTTTTGGGGGGGGAGGGGGAGAGGGGAGGGAAGAAGATGTGTGCAACACAACACGTTGCAATGAAAAACCATTACTACTGTGGCCTCTTCTGGGGAACTCCATATGTCAAGATGCAAAAAAGAGATATGGAACAAGTTATTTGGTAAGTAATGATTTAGCTTAGATACAAAAAAGCTTTGTATTTCCCTGGCTTCAAGCAAGACCAGAAATAAAAGCACAGAAGAAAGCTGGTTCTTGTTTTATTCCTGGCTTACCTGAAAGCAGGAGCATCCAGATTTCTAGATGATTGTTCTCATGCAGTTTTAATCCAGTTTTAATCCCAAAGAGCCTTAGAGCATCTGCACACAATTCATAGAAGTATCTTTAGCTCAGTTAGACCAGCATGCTCTCTGTGATGGTGGCCAGTATCAGGTGTTCAGGGAAGAAGCTGCTGACAGGACTGTTGAACACTTCCCGACAATTTATCCTCCCAGCTTTTGGCAGTCTGTGGCTTCTTGAGCTGGAGGCTGCTGTATCGTTGTGTTCAAGCGTGTATGATGGACTTCTCTGGTCTGATTGCTGTTGGGCTCCTTTTGCTTTTAGTCTCCAAAGTTGTGCAGCAGAAAGAGCCACAATTTCATTCTCTGTTGTGTGAAAAAGGGCTTTCATCARTTTGTATTAAATCTGTTGTTGGATGGCTTCACATGAAGTTTAACATTTCCCTGCTCACATGCTCTGTGCCATTCAAAAATTGCAGATTTCTATTGTATCTGTCAGTAACCGTCTCCTTTGCAAGCTGAAGAGAGCTAGATGGCCTTCTTCTTCTTTTTTTTTTTTCATTCCTTGTGCAAAAGTCATTCTATACTTCCTCTTACCCTATTGCTTCTTTCTGTACCTTTTCTTCTCTAATGTATCTCTGTTCAGTGACCAGCTCTACCCACATTACTCAAGAGGCAGACCTACCACAGGTTTATACCACTATAAACAAAATAGTGGTGACTTTTCACAATAAATGTAAAACATCATAATATTTCTAATTTCTCTATTCTTTTCCTATAAGCTTAGTAGCTTCTAATACTTTAATGTTCTCCAAAGTCTACTTTTGTGAAGTATCCCTAGTTTCTCTCCTACGTTTATTTTGTGAATGACCATTAATGTAGAGCCTGTCATTCTGCCTGGATAGTTTAGGTTCTTACTGATATGTGTTACTTTATATTTACTGGTATGGAAGACTACTGTYTAGTCATACAGAGATCTTTCTGTAACACTAGGCACTCCATTTTAATTTTGATTATCTTCAGAAACTTTATAYTGTGAATAAACTTTACTCACTATTCAGCCTCTGTTACAGGTATGTTATGGATATATTGAAAAGTAGAGATCATGGACCAGATCCTTCTTCTTTTAGAGATGGCTGTTCATTTTAGCTTTTTTTTTTTTTTTAATTGTGATTAATTATGAGTTAGTTCCTGAGAGAGTTTCTCCCTTATCCATGATAGCTTAGCCCCAGTAAGTGTGTCTCAATCTGTTAAAGGAATTCTGGGAATCCAGATATATTAGATAGAATAATAATAATTAGATCAAATAATAAATTAGATGAAATTAGATCTGTATGGGGTAGATGACGAGCAAGTCGAGAGCTTATGGGTAAGGATTAAAGGGCAAGCTAACATGGGTGACACTGTTGTGGGTTTACTACAGGCCACYCAATTAGGAAGAGGAAATCAATGAGGTCTTCTACAGCTGGAAGTAGAATGATCACAGGCCCTGGTTCTCATGGGGGACTACAACCACTCTGATATCTGCTGGAAAGACAACACAGATAGATAGGCACAAACAGTCCAGCAGGTTCCCACAGAGCACTGATGATAACTTGTTGATGCAGGTGGTGGAGGAGCCAAGGAGAGGAGGTGTGCTGCTAGACCTTGTACTAACTAACAAAGAAGGACTAGTTGGAGATGTGAAGGCTGGGGGCAGCCTTGGCTGCAGTGACTGTGAGATGATCTGGCAAGGAGGAGGCAGAGGAATAAGTAGGATCACAACCCTGGACTTCAGGAGAGCAAACTTTGGCATCTTCAGGTACCTACTTGGAGGAATCCCATGGGTTTGGGCCCTAGAAGGAAAGGGGGATCCAAGAGAGCTGGTTAATATTCAAGCATCACATCCAAGCTCAAGAGCGATGCATCCCTGTGGGTAAGAAATCAAGCAAAGCGGGCAGGAAACCTGCAGGGRTCAGCAAGGAGCTCCTGGCAAAACTCAGACAGAAGAAGAAAGTACACAGAAGGTGGAAGAAGGGACAGGACACTTGGGAGGAATATAGGAAYGTTGTCAGAGTGTGCAGGGATGCAACAAGGAAGGCCAAGGCTGATTTGRAATTAAATCTGGCAAGGGATGTCAAAGACAACAAGAAGGACTTCTAATACGTCACTAGCAAAAGGAAGACTAGAGAAAATGTGGGCCCACTGCTGAATGGGATGGGTGCCCTGGTRACAAAGAATACAGAGAAGGCAGTAAAGACTGAAGCAAATAAGGCATTCAGTAACTCTGCCAAGGGCAGCCCCCAGGAATCCCAGACCTTAGACACAAGAGAGAAGGTCTGGAGAAAGGAAGGCTTTCCTTTGGTTGAGGAGGATCAGGTTAGAGATCATTTAGGGAAACTTGACACTGACAATTCCATGGGCCTTGATGGGATGCATCCACAAGTTCTGAGGGAGCTCATGGATGTTATTGCTAGGCCACTTGCCATCATCTTTGTAAGCTTATAGAGAACTGGAGAGGTGCCTAAGGACTGGAAGAAAGGGCAAGATAGAGGACCAARAAAACTACAGGCCAGTCTGCCTCACTTCYATCCCTGGAAAAATGACAGAACAGCTCCTTCTGGATGGCRTCTCTAAGCATRYRGARGAAAAGAAGGTGATCAGGAGYAGTCAGCATGGATTCAGCAAGGGGAAATCCTGCTTAACCAATCTGACAGCCTTCTGTGACGGAATGACTGGCTGGGGAGGGAAGAGCAGTGGACGTTGTGTACCTTGACTTCAGCGAGGCTTTTGACACTGTCTCCCAGAATGTCCTCATAGGTAAGCTCAGGAAGTGTGGGTTAGATWAGTGGACAGTGAGGTGGATTGAGAACTGGCTGAAAGGGAGAGATCAGAGGGTTGTGATCAGCTATGCAGAGTCTAGTGGTGTCTCCCAGGGGTCGGTACTGGGTCCAGTCTTGTTCAACCTATTCATCAACGTCCTGGCTGAAGGGACAGAGCGCCTCCTCAGCAAGCTTGCTGAATGATATCAAACTGCRAGGAGTGTGTTGTACACCTGAGGGCTGTGCTRCCGTTCKGAGAGACCTGGACAGGGTGGAGCGCTGGGCAGAGAGGAACCTCATGATGTTCGAGAAAAGCAAGTGCAGGGTCCTGCACCTAGGGACAAATAACCCCATGCACCAGTACAGGTTGGTAGCTGACCTACTGGAAAGCAGCTTTGTGGWGAAGGACCTGAGAGTTCTGCTGGACATCTAACCATGTTAGCAATGTTAACTRTAAGCCAGCAATGTGCCCTTGTGGCCAAGAAGGTTAATGGTATCCTGGGGTGCATTAGGAAGAGTGTTGCCAGCAGGTCAAGGGAGGTGATCCTGCCCCTCTACTCAGCCCTGGTGAGACCTCATCTCGAGTACTGTGTCCAGTTCTGGGCTCCCCAGTACGAGAGACATGGAACTACTGGAGAAAGTACAGCGTAGGGCTACAAAGATGATCAGAGGGCTGGAGCACCTGCCCTATGAGGAATGGCTGCGAGAGCTGGGCTTCTTCAGCCTGGGGAAGAGAAGACTGAGAGGGGATCTTATTAGTGTATAGAAATATCTGAAAGGAGGGTGTCAAGAGAATGGGGCCAGTCTCTTTTCAGTGGTGCCCAGCAACAGGACAAGAGGCAGTGGGCACAAACTGGAACACAAGAAGTTCCATCTGAATATGAGGAAAAACTTCTTTACTGTGAGGGAACAGGTTGCCCAGAGAGGTGGTGGAGTCTTCTTCTCTGGAGATATTCAAAACCTGCCTGGACGCAACCCTGTGCAACGTGCTCTAGGCGACACTGCTCAGGCAGGCAACTGGACTAGATGATCTCCAGAGGTCCCTTCCAACTTCAACCATTCTGTCATTCTGTGAAAGTAATCATCCTTATTCACATATTTATGGCTGTCTTCAAAGAACTGTAATGTACATGGGTGGCATGACAGCCTTCTATAGAAACTACTTGTTTCTTTTCTGTTATACTTACCAGTGTATCAACTACTTAAGTTCCAACCAATCTGCCTGACATAAAAACATAGCTCATGTTCTGAAATGCCCTATATTTCCTTGATCTTGTGACCTATTTAAAAAGTTTTGTCTTCTGTGCAATCTTGCGTTTCTCTGGTCTGGGAGTCCTTAGAAGCCAATGAAGTGATAAATCACATACTTTAGGATTTTGTGTATTGGTTCCTCTAGGACTGCTAGGTGAATAGCATCTGGTCATCTGGTTGCTGTTTGATTGACCTTAATACCCCACTGTTGGCATTTCAGCTGGAGATTTCAAACTTGCTTCACACACAAAACATCTCTGAGCTTTTCCATTAAAAACACCAACTCAGAAAATTTGTTTAGGTCTTTTGATACAGTTTTATCCTCCTTGAACTCTCCTTTCACACTTCTGTCCTGTATTAGTCACATTGATTCTGACAAGCTCTTGCAGCTTCTGTGTTTGCAAGACTTTTATGATGAATTGGGATACCTGTAGCAAGTTGTTCTTCAAAATATTTTCTGATTTATTATGTTCTTACATTTAACTTACAAACTTTTGTATTCTTTTTATTTGGTTCATTTAGAGACATGGCTCCCACGGTTGAAGAATATCTTTTTACTTGTAAGAGCTTCTTTTAGTATTTAATAATGATGGATTTTTTTGATCCTTTTTAAGCCTTTTCAAGAGATGATACACAGTTATTTTGAAATGCGATAAAATATCTTTAGATGCTTTCCAAATTGACTTCAGGCTCTTTACCCTTTTAGCAACTTATCTTAATTTCCTTTTATTAAACTTTCTCATTCTTATGTAGTTGCCTAAGCAGTACTGTAGTGGATTTTTTCCTACCCTTCTACTACAGGGATCTTGAATTTGAAAATGTTGTGGTCATTAATAGTCACAGAACCCCTCTACAATAGTTTTTGAACAGTCCTGTGAATTCCTGAGAACCAGATCAAGAAATTTTTTTCCTTGACAGGTCTCTGACTCCACAAAGCAGTCATTTAAACCATGTAAAAATAAGTCAAAAAATAATCCAGAGGGATTCTGTGGCTGAAGCATCAACTTATTTATTTGCTTTTAGATTGATTCCAAGTTTACTTTATTTCATTCTTCCACCAATGCAACCACATCTGTCACATTTAGATTATTTGAATCCTGATCCCACTGATTTATCTTCCTTCTGTCAAAATTTGGAAGTGATTTTGAAGTGAGTTTAGCCCAGGGCTGGTTGCCTGATTTTATATGTCTAGTTTAAATAGCACTTTATTTTCTGAGACTATTTTTCATGGTTTCTTACCTAGATTTCATTGCTTTTATCCCATAGCTTTCTGTGGTATGCTTTGGCAGAAGGATGTTATAGTG
The DNA here is from genome assembly GCF_003343005.1 of Rhea americana. Taxonomy (NCBI): domain Eukaryota; kingdom Metazoa; phylum Chordata; class Aves; order Rheiformes; family Rheidae; genus Rhea; species Rhea americana. The sequence continues at coordinate 3,521,800 of NW_028186956.1, read as the reverse complement.
ACCTTCAATTTATTATGGGAACTGCATACATTAGAGATCTAGTTAACCAGATAAAGTGCTGCAGCTAGCTTTAGATGGAAAGAAGACAGAGATACTGCTTGGAAGGAAGAAAAAGGGAAGAAATTTATCAGCTCCCATCCCACCCRTTCCAATCATCCATCTGAGATAAGGAGAATTCCCGGGACTGGTAGGGCAGAAAAGGCTTACAAAGAAAATGACTGGAAATGGTCAGCCTCGATAAGAGTTGCTTACTTAAGGACTTGATTTGTTTTAATCTCATACTCTAAAAGGATAAGGGACTCTGGAGACTGGTTTGCCTACATGTTTAGAGAGAGAAAATCTGGATGCCTCAGTAGGGAATAGCAACCATGAGAGGGCACAGCAGCCCCAGAAAACCACTAATAACATGTTCCTGAAAACATATCATTTTTTYCCCCTTCATATAGGATTAAATGGGGCAAACTTCTTATGACCTAGTAAAAACTGCTCAGAGATATTTTTGACGGCATGTTTTTTCCTTATGGAGTATTGATTCGCTGAGATCAGCCTGATCCAACAGGGTATAGCAACCTTCTGGTGGGGCCTTGCATTGCTTATTGCCAGTTGACCTCTTGGTTTCCTAAATGGCTGCCTGGCTTGCTGATAGGAGCCCAAAGAGCTCCATAGAAGCCAGGAGTGTGGGGCTGCCAGTTTCAGGGCTGCGTAGGCTCATGCTTTTAATGGTTTAATTGCTCCTTCTTTTTCCTAGTCTGTCTAGAAGCAAGCTTCAGAGGCGTCCCAAGAAACGTTACTCCTCAACTAGCCTCTAGACAGCTCAAGAAAACTTGGAAGTTTTCAGAAAACTGTCATAAGATCCTCTTCCTGGGCAGCTTCAAGATTTGAAGAGAGAAACATACTCAKTGGCATATTTTAGATTCGGAAACTTCTAGGATGCAGGGAAAAACATTGCATCTGAAATCAGTGTTGTATAGGTCCAACAAATTCATGTGTGTACCACTGCCATTGCTACGGAGCATTACAGCAGGACACTGATACAACCTAAACTCTAAGAAATTTTGGGATGTAAATATATTTCATTCTCAAGTTTTCATCTGCATTAATAAACTACAAAAGTGAAGATCTCCCCATCTGAGGAAAATGAATTATGCATTGCTTAACAAAAAAAGTTGTTTTTCTTTCCAATTACCTTTAAGATGCATGTGAAGGTAATGCCATCTGTTTTCAACAGCTCCCCTGGGACATACACAATAAAATCATGTGCACAACCTGCAAAATCAGAGCTGTATTAATAATAACTTTTAATCCATGATCTCACAAAGTTTTCATATGGTATCAAATCATAATAAATGAAAAATCATTATAAATTGTACTTTTAAAGGTATGGAGGTTTTCACTAAGCTGCCAAACTAGCTTATACTGTGATTAGAAGTCACTTTTTTTTTACTCTTCAAATATTTTCTTTATTCCTTTTTTTGGTAATGGGGTAACCATGGCTTGGGAATGTGTATGAAAAACAGCTGACCTGAGAGACACAGTCAATTTAAATTGGTGCTTCAGTCAGTGAYTGCACAATAATTTGTCTGGGTTACAGATAAATCCCTAGAAATCTTAGAGTTGGAAGAGTCTGAGGAAGCAACTGATGGTTGTTCTTTTCAGTAATTTACAACAGTGAGTTTATTTGACAGTATTGTGTATAGTTGCTCTTTCTTCAGTTTGATCAGATGCTTTCTTCATCTGTTGTGAACATTGGTCTTCCGTGCAGAAAAAGAGATGAGAAATTACTGTGTGCGTGTGTGTATGTATGTATGTAAAGAATTTTTTCAAAAATTCCCTGCCAGCTTCTTCAGCTTTAGGAGTGACAGAATTCCTGAGATCTTGCTTCAGCTGTGATTTATGACTGAATTCATAAATTCAGCTTCAGGGAATTTCAGCTTGATTTTGTGTCTTGTCTTCTCCAAAATCTAGCACTCTGACATGAAGGGTGAATTGACAGAGAATGGTATTCACAAAAATATATTTAATGAATACAATTTCTTAATTCTTTGACTTTTCTTCCTACCCCTCTCTGATTGTGCAGATCCATAACTTCCAATGCTAATGATAGAYTGGTAGAAGGGGTTACACTGTGGATAGAATAACACTTCCTGCTAGTTTAGAATTTGAATTATTTCCATGAAAAATTATTAATATATTAAAATCAAGGTGGATGTAATGGTTTTAGCATGTCTTGCATCTACTTTTCCTTGGATAGTCACTGAGCTTGGAGAGGGTTAATAGATACTTGAACTAAAGGTGTATTTTAAAGGTGCTTTTTGTTTTCACAAAGCTTTTTGTTTTTGTGTGTGTATGCCAGACAGTATGTTTTCAGGACTTSGAAAATAAAATACATTGTTTTTGAGCAGTGGCAAGTTCATTTTGGATATATTCAAAGTGATRTTATGTTCAGGTAGGAACTATTGTATATGTTGAAGGTGTTTTTAAAATTATAACTACAGGATTAGTGATTTCCTGTTAAAACACTCTATTTATCAGAATATATTTTTAAAGACACCCTTGACTCTTTTTAGTGAGTGTAGGTCCCTCCTCTATACCCTGTTCAGTACCATGCAAAAAGCAAGACTTAAATTTTCATGACATATGTGACTTTGGAATATAGGTCTGAGGTACTCCTGCCTCCATAATTCTGTTTTTGATAGACCTGTCCTTTAAAATAAGCTTGTCAACTTTCTCAGCTTCTTACTGAAGCAGTAATTCTTTTACAGGTCACAGCATTCATGGACAGCCAGGCTCTTGGAGTCACCAGTCAGCAGCTCCAGTCACTGAGCACTGGCAGATCTTTGGAGTCACCTTTTTTTGAACTGAAAGGAAATGCTCTAGTGTTTCAGTGATAATATATACTGGAAATACTAGCTGTGAAAAAAGAGATTTTCATCTGATTGATTCTGTTTCCCATATTGGAAAAAGGTTTCTCTCTCTTTCTTTCTTTCTTTTCTTTTCTTTTTTTGTTTTAATGTATGTGTATGTTAATAGAAAGGTTAATCTGAGCAAACAGCATGCAGGAATTTGTCTCAACATAAACTTTTTTTTGTTTTGTTTTTTAAATGTATTTGCTATTATAAGTTAATATAATTATTAATTCTATAAATATTAATTCTATCTRAATAATTCTTAGAAGATGTCTCAAATATGAAAACCAATACGTTTTTATTCTGCTATATGATCTGAATATACACTTTCATTCTGTGATCATCATCATATCACTAATGAAATCAACTGTTGGCATAAACAATTGCTATTACAAATATGAAATTAATATTTTTGGGTGCACTCCATTTTCTTTTYCCCCCCCACTGCCCCAAAATACTTGTATAAAATGATCTTAGAAAGTATAGGGATGCCACTGAGGAGAACAAATTGGTTTACTATTTGAATATCTTATTGAAAATGCTAGGTCATTTCAAGTTGTGAGTTGATTGTGTCGGGGGTAAAAGAAGTACTGACATCTTTCTCTGGTAATAGGTCCATTCCCCATCTCCCTGATTTGGTTTTCTGATTGTGAAGAGAAATAATGCATTTTGGAGGGGAAGCAGGCTGCTCGTGGCTAGGAGAGTACAGTAAGTCTCTGAAGATCAGCAGTACCAGACTAGACCAAATGTCTCTCCAGCCCAGTGCTGCCTCTGTCAGTGGTGGCAGGCAGGCACATCGGGGAGTGAGCACTGGGGAAAAATCTTTAATATTTCCCCCTCAAATACTGTCTCAGTTTCTAACTATTTTCTGCTCAGGGATCTACTGATCCTCTTGCACTTTCTCTACTCAGTAGCTCTGAACAGATTTTTGTTGCCTGTTCTTCCACTGAACTGGTGCAAACTTCTTGCACTGGCAATGTCTGCCAGCAAGGACTGCCTTAGTGCTACTACATGAAGAGCTGTCTGCAGGTCTGTTTTGAACCTGGTTCCTGCTTGTTTCATTTGAGCATGTGTTGCATGTACCTGTGGAGAGAGTGGACAGTCGGTCGTCTTCCACCCTCTCCATGCCCACTGTGACTTTGTTGACCTTGGTCATAGCTCCTCTCTCTTTCAGAGCGAAGACATTCAGCCTGCCCTCTTGCTCTTTGAATGAAAGCCCTTCCACAACTTTTCATAGCCTCATTGTCCTTTTCTGAACATTGTCCAATTCTACTTCTGTTCCCCTCGAAAACAAGAATCCCAGAAAGGACTGCTCACAACATGAAAGGTRTGTGTGAACTGCAGATTGATACTGCAGGAACATAATGATTTTTCTTTGTTCTATAGTCTTTCTTCTGATTATTCCTGAGATTTTCACTTTGCTTTTATGGACACATCAATCATAAAACTAAGCATATGTGTTATGCAGATATGTATCCAGAGTGGTAATTGGTAGTTCGGAAACTGTCACCGCCTGCGTGGGGCTACGATTGTTTTTCCCCATGCGCATTGCTTTATATTTACACACAATGAATTTCAGCTGCTGTTTTATTGCCAGACCATTCAGTCTTGTCARACCCTGCTGTAATTCTTCCCAATCTGCTCACATTCTTACTCTTCTGCATAACTTAGTGTCACCAGCAATCCCTACCTCACTGCTCATCCTCTTTTCTAATAATGTCTGAAAATAGTAGTTCATACCTCGGCACTCAGTTCAGTAAAATTGAACTGGTGACCTTCCTCCACTGTGAGAACTGGCCACTTACTCTTACCCTCTGTTTCCTATCTCTTACCTGATTTATGCATGCAAGGACCCTACTTCTTACCCTGTAGTCACTTACTTTCCTCTATCACCCTTTGCTAAGAGACTGTAGAAATCTTGGTCCTTAGCTTTCCTTCTGCAAGCCTAAATTTTACCTCCAGAGTGTCCATCCTTTGCCTATGTCACTGATACTCAGGCAGACCACCCCCACAGGTTCYTCCTCCAAAGAAAAGCTCTTCCTCCAAAGAAAGGCTCTTCCTCAAATCCTGTCCAAGTTTCCAGTGAAATCCCTCATGTTTATGCYTGTAAGACAAGCTCCCCTGTGGTCCTTGCTGGGGTCACACGCTGCATTTGTTTATTTGCCTGATGACTGAATCTTCCACTGCTACAACCTGCTGTTTCTTATCTGGTCTTTGATCTTTCCCTCACTTTAACTTCCTTTGAAGAAATTTGTCCTTGACATAAGAATGTARCTTCCAGGAATTTTCTGTCTGGCAAAGCTTTGTTTTGAATTGGAAGAGGAAGCCCTCTTCTGTCGCTTCCTCTTGAGAGGCCTCCCAAGACTCAGGTGCTGTTTGTGAGCATGCAGTTCAGTTGTTGTGGAGATGGCTGATAGAGTGCAAATAGATATATGCCGCTTTGCAGGCATATATTGATGAGTAGGRTAAAAACCTAAGTAGATCAGTTTAATATTTTTATAAAACCATTAGCAAAAGCCTAAACTAAGCTCCAGACTTGGAAGTTTCATGCTTCCAGATACTCCTKCTGCACTCAATTTCATCATCTAGAAGGAAATTGTTCCCATATTTTGTATAGGAGACTTTCAAAGATTGTAATAYTTCATTTGTACCCCTACTCTGTTGATTTTCATCCAGCATAAGTAACGTTTTCATTCTGAATGCTCCAATGTGCACATTCTTTGAAACACAAAATACTGTGATATAACTTGTCATTTCAGAAGAAACCTACTTGTTTTCARGTACAAAAAGAATAAGCAACTTAAGAACTGGATCTTTTTCTTTCCTTTTCTTTTTGCACTAGATTTCTAAAAGAGAACCTAATGGTATTGCTTTATATGTTATGGCTTTTGTTTATGTTATGTATATGTTATGCTATATGTTTATATGGCTGAAATACGTTACAAATAGTCTTGCTGATTCTCAACCTAGTTATGAAGTTGTTTAGGGTAAAGAAGAACAAGCTGATTGTTAAAACAATACCTGGGAAAACTTCATTCCAGATGAAACGCATCACTTGTATGTTTTGGAATCCGGTCAACATACATTACTGCGCAAACATGTGAAAGCCTAGGAGATATCAGCCAACAGTTAGTTGGTGGCTCTATGCTGGCTGGTCTGGAGCGTGGTATGCAGGAATGGTGGTTTACAGCTTATTTTGGGTCTCTGGCAAAATAGCTCAAGGAAACAAAAACTAGAATTCAAATAATAAAATTGAAGAAGTGTCTGTAATATGATGAGTACATTATTCAGCAGGTGAGTGTTAGATTGTGAAATAGCTTTGAAACAATAAATCTCTGAGTGTTCTCTGATGCTCTGAGGGGGGAGATGGGGAAGAAACAGAAATAGGACAGCCAGACCTTTTGAAATGAAGCAAAATGAAGCACTCAYGCAGAGATGTCAGCAAAGATACTCTGAGAGTTAAATATCTGAGATAATTCAACTATTCTTGACTTAACAGGAAGCAACCGTGTTTTCTTATGAAGACTGGAATAAAATCTAAATCATACCCAGACACAGCCCTGAGTACTGCAAGAACGGCCTCCAAGACCTTTTGGAGTCAAGGCTGCTGCCTTGTACCTGAGTGGCTGTGACTGTCGGTGCTCTGCATGGTTTGGAGAGAAGCTGTTAAGTGGCTGCTTACTCTTGTGTGAGCAGACTCTAGGCTGTTGGAGTCTTAGTGTCCTGTGTCCTGGCAGACTAGGGGGTGAGGAGAGGTTGCTTGTTTCTTAGTGGGGAACTACCTTTCAGAGAACAGCTCTGTGAACAGTCTGGTTTAAGGCTCTAAGCTACTCAGCTGTGCTGTAGATTTGATAGGTGGGCAGGCACAGGGAATGAAGGCTGGAGATTCTTTCCTTCTAAGAAGAAAAAAAGGAGGGGGGAAAAAAAAGGAAAAAAGAAGAAGAAAAAAGGAAAAGCCAGGGGAAGAAGCTGCTGGCTGAGTGCCACCCTGAATGGCCTCCTTGTTCTCCAACTCTCTGGACCTAATTAAGTGATTCCATTTCTACAGGCAATGGCCAAGCCTAATGGCAGCAAACAGAAGATAGTTAACACATGGGACAGGCCTGTGATGTGGCTTTCTGGAATGAGAGATTGCAATCTTGGGAGGAGGAGAGAAAGGATGAGAAGGAGTAAGGGGAACGAAGGGATGGAGGTCCTCCACAGAGACAAAAGTGGCAGACACAAGGAGGAGTTTTGTTTCCTCCCAGGAACATCGGGAAGAGCTGGAGAGAGTTTGATTTCAAAGTCCAACAATGAAGCTATGGCATTTGTTTCCAATTCAGCAGGAATGAGTGTATGGTTTGAACAATTCTTTCGAGGTTCCTGGCAGGGGGATTATAACTCATCTCAGCTGGCTGTTTTAGGAGATCAAATGACACAAAAATTTTCACTCAAAGCCTAGGGTATCCTGCTGGCAGCCAGAGACCATGCACATCTTCATGGATTCGTTATTTGCTCTAATGTAGACCAAGAGCTGCGTGCTGTGTAGAAAACTGCTTGCTTACAAAACAATCTTATTATTGCCAGATGTTGGCTCCCTGCCCTCTTTTACATAATTCTTTTTTCTTTACTCAAGATGTTACAATTTAAAGGTGCTTTAGAAGTTTTATTTTAAAGGCCTTGATAATGCTTCTTTTCCTTATTCTTTTTTCTCTTGTACAGAGTGGCTCTTCCTCCACCACATGCTGTAATTTGGTGTGTGTGGAATCTGTTACTGTGTATAACTCGAAATAGCAAAACTCTTAGCTCTACCACTGGTTTGATTCAGACAAGAATAAAAATATCCCTAAGGCTGTGCTGTCTGCATCCTGCTGACTCACCTATGTCAAATATAATATCCACTTTYGTCTCAAATGCTGTCCTACATAGTGAATATGGTTTTTTTTAACTCAAAACTTTAGGTGCAGGTGGGGAGACCTTCTCCGGAGGTCTCTGTACTCAGCTAGAAGAGGAACCTAGGCAGCTCATTTAGGGCATAGCTTTTAGGCAGACAAAGTAGCATGGGCATGATGGCACTGTTTGGCCTATTTAATCACTTCACTCATTCACTTCCCTTGAAAGYAGAGCCCAATCCATGATTTCTTTTGTTATGCAGTATGACTGTTGTATCTCCTACTCTCTAGCCAGGAGATTCAACAGTGCTTAGAAAAATGTAACAACTTAAGTGAAATAATGTAAAAATCAACACTATACATCTAAGATTAGACATAATCTAATCTCACTGGGGAAACAGTTCCAGGGTATTTTACTATGCAAGTTCACAGTCTCCCAGTGACATCTAAAACACTTAAAAACAAAACAAAACAAAAACAAGAAAAACCCCAACCCCTCAAAACCAAAAAAACTTGGAATACATACCATTGTAAGTTATAGAATAAACAAATGTTGGCAATAGCTGTAGGAAATATAAACTGATAATATAAAGTTGCTGTCGTTTGGGARCTAAGAGCTATTCTTTATTTTACCTATTTACTTCCTTCTCCAWTATTTTAGACAATGGATAGGATTCATTTTACAAAGCATTGGCCTGAAAATATTGTAGTGATTGGAGCAATATGAATATTTTGCATAAACTTCCTGCCTTTTGGGCACACAGCTGAATGGTATAGAAAAATCTGATTTTTCCAGAAGCCATTGTTAGATAAGAGGATCTGTTTACCCYAAAATATGACTTTTGTTCTGTGCTATCCTACTGTTGTGCCTGTTATTCTGGCATTCAAAGATCCTGATCTGCAGAATAGGTTACTAGTACGGACTACATAACTTAATTAATTTCTGAGCATTTCCCTTTTCTGTATGTGAAAGCGTATTTTTTACGTCTGGTGGAATATCATCTGTAACACAAGAATTTAAAATACTTCTCCTGTTTCAGAGTCTGAATTCAAGGGCCAATATTAATTATRTGCTGTGCTGTGACTTGTAGGATCAGATGTTGCCTTCTGTTTGCCTGTTAGAGTAAARACTCATTGTATTATGCTTTCTGGAAGAGCTAGTTGGCAATAAGACCTACTTGRAATTAGGCATTTTTATCTTGATACGTACATTAATATTTGGAAGTGCATTTTCATTTGACTTAGAGTAAAAGCACATTGTTTTAAGATTTCATGCAAAACAAATTGCTTCAGAAAATTACGATGTATAAATCAGCGAACATTTGTTTTGAAATGTAAGYATTTCAATGCAAGCATTTCAAAACAGATTATATTTACAGTGTTTTAAGAATGTGTCTTTYAATATTTCTTCCATGGTGAATGGACTATTTGTCTCAAATGTCATGACATAGTGTAAAAATAATTTAAAAAACMCTCATAAATCAAAATTCCCTTAATAATTAGAAAATTATTTGAAATAAAAAAGTCATGATGTTTCTCTATTGGAAGTATTTGCACTGAAATTGATACATTTTTCAAAATCCTTCACTTACAGAGCAAACATTTGGAAAACATGCGAGTGAATGCTGTTAGCAAACACTATTTTTTTGGAATAGATACTGCTTAGAAATGCAAMAGGCAAGCACAGCCTTGTTGACTAACTTCTCTTCAATACAAGGAACTATTGAATGAAACAACTTGTTATTTTTCTGCGAAACTTTGTTGTTTTTCAACAGAGGTAAATACATGTAGCAGCAGGCACTAGTCCAATTGCTGCACTGAAAGCACAAGAACAGACGAATGAGATCTTTTTTCCTCTGGGCTCTGTATTCCTCAGATCTATCTGTGCTTCCTGTGTGCATGTGTGTGCGCATGTACCCACAGGTACACAGAGGGAACTGCAACTGCATCACGTTCTCTGAAGTGTGCTTATCCCACCACGTGGTGCTAATAAAAGTCTCAGTTACACTGATAAATAAGCAATATCTACRTGTATAATTGAGGAAGGGGACACACAATACTCATTTAAGCCAAGCTGGGGACTATCTAGCTTTCAGATTAAACCATGTCACTTCTGGTCCATATTAACATTCAGTTACTACATTATTAYGGGAGAATGAATATGCAAGGTACCAGCATAAGTGATAGGCATCAGTTACTCTCTGATGGAGAAAGTGTGCAGGAAAAGCAGTCTTTATTTTCATAATGTGTTCTTGTCTTCATCCAAGAGTGTTTAATGAATTCATAACATTGCTTTTCAAAAGTATAGAGTAGTGAATGGAAGGGGAAGAAGAAGGGAGGGGGACGAAGACTTCTGAGTTTTATTATTGAGCATCCATTTGGCTTGAGTAGATCTTTTCCTTTTATTGTATCCGCAGTCATGATATGGATGTAATAAGGATTAGCTGATGCTAGCATATTTGTAAGATTACACTAATACTGTTGGGATTATTTGATGAAAGGGTCTTGATGAAAGGATGCAAAGAGTCTTTACGCAGAAAAACAATCACATTAAAATTACACAAACTTGCTTTATTTTGTCATTATAGTAAAACAATACACTGAAACATAAGTTCCTGTTAAAAGGACGGTTTCAAACAACATCTCTGAAAAAACCTTTATATCTAAATTTTTCCAAAATGATCAACTCTTTTCTGTCATTGGAGCCAAAAGTAAATCTCTCATGAGTTAGGCAAATGCTAAGAGATTTTTCATCACAGTCCAAATACTTGCTTGGTCAGTTTTCAAACTACAACAGAGCTGAAAAATTTCACAGTATTTATTGAGGAGAAAGGCTCATCCATTCTAAAAGCTACTGATTAGCATGTATTTGGCTATTGAAAAGGAAAATGGAAACTATGAGTGATGTCACTGTGATCTATTTTGAGTGTACAYAGGTCTGTATGATAGAGGGAAAAAGCATTGTGGGCTGTGATAGCAGGATGTTTTTACAAGAGAGAAAAGGAATTTTTATTTGGTGTACCTGYGTGGCAAACTGCCCTCACGATGTGCAGATAATGAAATGGATCTGAAAGCGAAGTTTATAATTACATTGGGGGTGATTGAACCAGTTCCTTGAGAATCAGGAAACTGCTTGGCTGGTTACTGAATCAAGGGTCATTGAATCACAGGTATTCTTAGAACACTCTGCAATAGATACTTATTTCTTTACTATTTGTAGTTTAACAAAAGAGGAAGAGCACTTCAGATGATGGGTAAATTGAGCAATGATGAATCATAGCAGTAGTGAATCTCTCATGACTTACTTATTTTTTTCTAGTTTCTTTGGAGACGGCAATATCTTTTTACAAGTATAGTTTTCTTTTAAAACTAGCAGATCTCATTTGAAACTTGAAAGAAATAATAGGATCTTCTTGTAGGATATAATGATGTACCATAGSTTCAGAGATTATGAATGAGTAATTGGCAGCAGGATGGCTCTGCCCAAAAGCAGATGTTAGCTTTTGACATCCACAGCTGACCTAGTTATCCATGGTCCTTCAGAGCTGCCTCTGGAAACAGGTGTTTTCTAGAGCAGTCCTGACTTTTTTTAGATGCCCATCTTAGGGTGAGATGAATCATAAGCCAACTGTCCACGCCAGGCCTGAGGAGTCCCATCTTTTCCAATGCTGGCCACAACACACATTCCAACATATGGATAAAAGTCGTATGTATTAACTCTGTCCAGGCAATGTGTGAGATTTTCCTTGGAGGGCTACTTGGTGAGAGAGGAATCGGGGACAGTGAATACTCCTGATTCATCCTTCAGCCACTCACAGCTGGAAGTCCCTCWCACGTTTCAATACCCTGTTACTTCAGGGCTTTCCTGACTGTACTGCAAATAGGTAGAGTGAACAGAAAACATAACAGCAGATCAAGACAGTTCAGTATGAGTTGAAGAAAAAGTTGTCTGAAGCTGAAACACCTTTCCCACCAAGATTGTCCCAGAAGCTGTTGCTCTTCAGAGCTGATCACTGCAACTTCAGGGCAGCCTGGCATGGTTATTTGCCCCAATCACACTCACATGTAATCGTGGCTCTTGAAGGATTCATCTTCCCCAGTGAAAAGCTTACGTAAGCAGAAGCTACCAGCACCTGTGTGGGAGGTCCCAAAGTAATAAGGAATCATGCTGGTCCAAAYGGTATAACTCTGAATTGGATAACTGCAGTGGGAATATGTTCATTTTCTTTGGATAAGATTAGACTAYTTTTCTCTTAAAAATCATGATAAAGTGGTTTATTCCCTCTGTTTTCAAACTAAGCAGTAAATTTTGTCTGAATAGAACAAAATYTGTGTGTGTGTGKGGSGGATGTTACACATGTTCATCATTTAAGAGAAAACTAACTTGAGAAGGATGTATAGATAACACTGTGGATTTCTGTCCTCACTACCAGACCTAGTCTCTGATGTTGGTAATTGATGTAGCAGGCTGACTGAAATTGAGAAGGAGGAGAAGAACTAAACATCACAACTCTGAAGTCTTTGAATAACACCCAGTCTAGTGATTTGCTTCCTCTTTCTCTCAGTAGGATTTGGCTTTTCCAAAGGGATTGCACTGAATAGCTTGCRTGGCCTGCTGTTAGGGGGTGAATGATTAAATCAGAGGGACTTTGGTGAACTGTGACTGACATGATGCAAAATACGATCTTCCTATGTTTAAGGGCTGAAGAAACCTTCTCAAACATCCAGCATGATATTCTCCCTAAGAAAAGCAGTATGTAAAATCTGGCAACAAGACCAACAATTTGAGTTAGGTCTTTTCCTTATTTTTTGAAGAGACTTTCAGTATTCTGTGATATTTTTGGCATGTCCAGACCTCATCCAGACAAGGGTTCAGGATTCAGCAAGGGTGCACATTTGAATCTGAAAGTGAGAAGTACTCTTGAATCCCATAGTCTAGATAGAGTTTTATGGAAATTTTGCTTTTCCCTTGTTTTGTTTTGCATTTTGTCAGTTCCTAATTTAATTGCTGCAACTTATTTGTGTGAGTGCTTCTGCTTGGTAAAAGTGACCAGTGGGAGGGATGGGATGCATTAATCTCATAATGAACTTTGAAAGAGAAAGCATTTATCTTAGACACTATTATAATCTCACGCTAATTGTACAGAAGTATGATTCTGCCAGCATCAGTGAAGCTGCAAGAACAGACTTCTTGCCAGTGAAAACTCTTAGTAACAAAGCAGCATTAGACTGGGATATTTTTCGCTGGGCTGGAGAAAACTAATGAAAGGCAACAACTGACCAAGCAGGTCATGGAGTTTCTCAGCTACTCTGTGATGTGCGCAGGAAATTGAAGTTAGAGAACAAGACTTATTTTGAATTTTATTTTGAAATTGTGCTTAGGATGCTGAAGTGCAAAAATATTCAAAGMAGCACAGCGGGAACTGGCAAGCTCTTAGATTCAGGTCAGACCACAAGGTCTGGTGGTATTTCTCTAGTAGCTGTGTTTGGGAGAGGTTTGCTTGTATCAATAATCCATTACTTGTCTGTCTTTGAAACCACTGTCTTCTCAATCATTTAACTGCAACAGTCTTGAACTGGAAGTTCTTGGGATCTTGCTATTGCCCAAGTTGCTGAAAGTCTGGCAGTATTTTTCTGAATGCATGTTTAGTGTGGGCAGATAGAGCCAAGCCAGGACGAGCAGCAAAACTGTGGAGGATTCTTCATTTGCATTTTATTTCCTTATTGTTAGCTGAAGAATAAGATAGGCCATGCTGGTTTTGTGTGATGAAGAGAAAACTACAGAAAACCTGGATGGCAGCTGAAGTTTTGACATAGCTGTTTGAAAATGAAACAAGAGCAACCCAACAACCCAGCTTTTGCTGGATACCATCCATAACCCTCTGATCAGCCTTATATGTTGTGGGCTATGCATCATGCATGGTAAAAATATCTAGCTGTGCTTTCCTCGCTTGTATTCTCAGGCAGCTGGAGGCTGGATAATAGCATGCTATTAAATACAATAATAACTTCCAGCACTGCCAGAATACAACCGTGTGTTTTGAAGAAGAAAAATAAGAGAGCTTAAATGTTTTAAAACTTTCATCTTTTGGTGGGAAGAAAATGATCTCTTTTAAGTAATACTAACTGTCATGTTCTCCAGTTAAACATTCAGGGTTTGGGATCTTGTAGGGCAGAAAGCTGAAGGTAAGTTTGATATCAGTGTAATGAAATTARTAAGTTAAAAGCTTATTCTGCTATTATTTCTAACAGATTACTGACATCTTAAGCTGTGTATGGCAAAGTATGACAAAACAAAAATAACCCCTAATTGAGACAAATAAGCGGATAGAGATTTTGATAGAGCTCTTAGATCTAAGGCAAATTTCTTCTTCAAAATCTGGTCTTCCACCTTTTACTTATTATTTTTACACTGAACATGTTTGCATTGTGTAAGCAATGGCAAATTTAACTATTATGCATGCAGTTGTTGAGGAGAAGCAGCCAGCAACATTGCACAATGCTTTGCTAATACATCTGAAGCAATGTCAAAGCATATTTAACAGTCTAAATAACCATGTGCTTTAAAAAACACACTGAAAAATTGCTTTCTTCGCCATAGATTTTTGTTCTATCACAAAGTAAATTATAACCACTTAGATTTTGACTAATTCCAGGAAAACTGGAATCGATATAAATGCTCTGTTCTTTGAGGGAATGACTTAAGCATAACTATTTTTGACTTAGATTTCAAATCCTAGATAAAAGCAAAAGCTTTCAGAGCTGTAGGGTGTCCTTGACAACAAAAAAAACTTTTCTTTTAATTAAAAGATTGCTATATACAAAGCAACTTTTCACAATTTCCTCTATTTTTGCTAGCAAAAAAGACCAAAGATAATCCATTTTGAAAACCTAAGAAATAACTAAGAGTTCCCCTTGCCCTGGTTTCTCTGCCTTCAGACCTACAAATCACTTTGAACTGTGTTTGATCCCTCTGCAAATAGGAAAAATGCACCTTGACTTAAAAGTTGATTTTTCTTCTTGTGCCCCCAGCCTTGATTTTACTTTTAGGAGTTGATATGAGGATCAGGGTTTGAATATCATGAGTTGCAAGTAATAGAATTTATCCGTGGGCTTTTAGAAATGCTGTATATGTTATTTATGAGTTAGTAAGACTGATAAAACAGTAAACTAATGCATTGATGACTCTGCTTAGCAGAAATGTGTTTCACAAACAAACCTGCAAGCCAGATAAAGGTATGAAGTGTGATTCTATTTCTGTGGATAATGTAATGTGCTTTTCAGTGATTTCAGCTGCAAAGTACCTCTATACACACGGTAAGATATTTCCACGTTTTGTGAAAGATTAAGATTCCCTGGTGGTCCAGTTTCTCTTTGTTCGGAACAAACACTGACTCAGTCTGCACACACGCCCAAACTTACCTGAATATAAATTGAAATCTGCACTTTTGTTTGTTTTTTTTGAACCCAACTAACATTCTTCTGTAAGTTATCTTAGGCAGTATTTTTTAGTTTCATTTTCTATGTAAGAGTATTGTATTATGCAATGTAGTATTTGCTATCCAGAAGGATGAGCCAAAAGTCTTACTGAAGTAAAGAGGCTTACAAAGAAAAAACTCAGTGAAAACAGATTCTTACACTATTTTGTTCTTTCTATTATTGTTTATCATTTTTAGAGGTAGGTTCATTGGCAAATTGCTAGAAATGTGCCTTTTTTTAAAGGTGCTGGGTTCTCTTCATACCCTCACTGTGCTTTTCAGAAGTGCTTTATGTATACTAACAAACATTGAACTATATTTTTTTCTTTTTCTCTTTCAGGTAGTTTCTCAGAAGTACTTTTCAAACCAATACAGTTTTTGGAAAATATGCAAGGTATGATTCTGAATAATACATACACTAAAGACAACTCTGAGATGCTTATAGGCAAACAGTAAAGTATGCATGTGGGATATCAAATCTGATCGCTGYTGTTTAATGAACACAGGTAAAATGAGTATGACGAGTGGTGGTTCAYGATCAACTTACTGTTGTCTTCTTCGATTTCAGTATACTAGTATTTTCATTATGAGATGCCATTTTATAAATAACATTATCAATGTTGGGTATGAATTACAGTTGTGGACATAGTTTGGAAACTTACAGCCATGAGTCAGACAAATCATCCAAAAGTTGCGTAGGAGTTTTGCTCTGATTTCATATACCAGGTTTAAATCTAAATGTTACTTGCAACAGGGCAAGATTTTTCTTGACAGCAGAAGATGTGATTTTCCAGCTGGGACTGAATGTGTATGCTAACTACTGCATGCATTCTCCTGGTGATACAGGCCCAGTTCCAGTACTATTTCTGTACACAATAGTCCTATTGCATCTGCCTGCAGGGACTAAACCTTTCACAGACAAAAAATGCCATTAAACAAATGTCTTTTTGTCTATGRAAATTGAGTTATTTGTGTGCATGATTGTTATTTCTGGCTATATATGCAGTGACAAAAATTTGTATGAGAGAAAAGGCCAAGGCCTGAAAATCAACAACTAGACTTTATCTAAACTAACAGATTAAATTTTGACCTGGTATTGAAGTATGGTGTGTGTGTGTGTGTGTGTGTGTGTGTGTGTGTGTGTGTGTGTAAGACACACTATCCCCATTCCTCCCTGCAACTTTGGGTCCATTTGCCCCTTTCAAAACATTTAAGAAATAGGTAGAAGTCTAAAAATGATTGAATTTCAGTTTCATAAGGATAAGTGATTGGCTAAGGAGATCCTGTTACAATCTTCAGTGAGGACAAAGTAATCAGCACAAACTGATTCCACCTTTCAAGGTAAATCAACCCAGGAGAGAGATTGAAAGGACTGCACATAGTCATTGGGGAAGCTTAGACCTTGGCTCACAGCTTTTTAGGCATCAGAGAAGCTGCTGATCCCAAACCAGTTGGAAAGACACCTTTTTTGGTCTGGAGTTTGTGGTGTTGCTCATTACTGTTGTTGCTCAGCCTGTTGGGCTATTTAGTTATAAAGAAACACTGAAAAGACGTGACCTGCAGGGGAGCGGTTATTCCCCAGCCAACAAGCTGAGGCTCTGCTCAGAGCAGGAACCGTGATGTTTCTTTCCTACCGTGCCTACAGTGGTCTGAAGTGTCAGCATATACAAATAAGAGAGCTGCAATTTCTTGTATCAGCCASTTTATCTCAAATACACATATGATTTTTGCTGGAAGTGCTTATACTATAAGGAAATACAACCATTCATTTTAACAGAATAACTGAATAAGTCMTTTCGGTGCAAGAATTTGTCTTCAGAAATGAATCCTCAGACATCAAACCTTACTTTCAGCTAGGACATGCTTTTCTTTTCAGTTAATTCTCCAGTTCCTTCTATCTTTCTTTTCCCCCTGRTTATCTCAGCAAGCAGGGAAACTTGACTTGTCAACGCTTGCCTCAGGTGTAACACCCATTTGCATATCCACATTAGGACGGTGCGTTTCTGCATGAATTGATCCTATTTCTTTTTGCTTTCGGAATACCTATAAGCACCCATTCATTTGTCAAGGGGATATTAAGGCAGTTATGTCTCAGTTTTATTTTCTAAAGAGCTACCTCTGACAGTCACCCTCGGAAAGGACCATTACCATGATTAATTTAAGGCATGGACACTATTGTGTCTTTGCACACCTAGTGCTTGCTTCCCTCAGCTTGTCCTTCYGAACCTGTCAGGCAATCGATGGCAGCATCTGGTGCTGTGGGAACGTTACCCCCGGCTGCGCCTGCGTTGTGGAAGAGACACTATAAAGGTCACTAAAATTGCAAGTATCCTTTGGTCTCCTGGGASTGCAGAACTCACAGGCTGCAGCACAGGGTGCTGCTGCTGATCTCCAAGTCACTTACTTAGCTACCGTTGGAAGTGGCTGCGTGGCTGTAGCTAGGGACGATAATCCCCCTCCACTTCTTAAGGACTCCTTGAAGAGTCGTGTCCCAGAGCCAACCTTTCCGAGGGCTTCCTGGCCCTGTTTGTCACCTCAGGGGGTATTTGCCCTTTTAGTTATAGGGGCTAACAGGAAGTAACACATCAGACTTTTACTGCTTTTTTGCTGTCATTTTTGCRTTGTGGCTGAGGACTGTAGAGATGAGGTAATTGCAACAGCCTCCACTGAAGGAAAGTTTTTGGAGAGACAACATGGAGAATAAGCAAATATCACTCCAAACTGTGCCAGTCGTTAGCCAGTGACTGGAGGGCCTGAAAGACCCTGAATGCTTTTGGAACCACATTGCGAGGAAAATAACGACAGCGCTAAGAAAATAAAGAGAATATTCCAGGGCTTGCAAATTTCTGGCAGATTTTCATTCAGATGCAGAAGCAAAACAAGTCTGCCTACCCAGAACTTCCTGAAGAAACGTCTACTTCTTAGCACCTCCTGTGAACTCAGATCACAAGGAGCCAAAGTGAACTAAGCGTAAAAAGATTCAAAAAACCCTACCGTCATGATTAAGTGAGACATTACATCCAGTGGGGAAAATATATCTCTCAGCCATTTCCCCTAAACTGTTAATGCCTTCCTTCTCCTCTTTACCCTGTGAATGTGTCTTTAGTGTTAACACTTATTAATGGCTATGAGRCTCTGTCATTATTTTTAATAAGATATCAAACCAGAGTAGTGCGAGAAAATCTACTTTGGAGACCGGTGTCTGGGTCAACATGACCCWAGGCTTTTCTGAGAGAATCCTCCGGGTATGGAATACAATGTGTCTTTGTTTTATTATTTACAAAGAAAGTGCTTGGGAGATTGGATCCATCCTTTTAGGACTAACTCAGGCTTTTGAACCCCTAYCATTTTTTTCCTCAAGTCCATGTGAATTAAGTGGCCCAGGTAGTTCTTTTTGTCTTYTACATTATTTATTGGGAATGCTTCAGCGGATTTGATCTAACTGACTGAATTAATCATTTGAAGATTTAGAAAAGCCTATTTTGAAAGGCCATTGAAGAGGCCAAGAAGATATAATTGTTGTTTAATTGAGGCCTAGCTTGTTGCTACAACAATTGTAAGAGACTTATAGAGATAAGGTCTTACTAATATTGGTATGGCATGCTTTTGACAACATGGAAGGACTGGGATTCCTAGTCTGAATCACTGGTAGGGCAAGATCATTAATTAAAATTAATCATCTGCTTCTTGATAGATATTCAGGACATTTTGGTAACTGGCCCACTTCTCTCCCTGGGCACCCCTGAATACAGATGTGAAAAAACAATTACTTGAAATTACGCTACCATAAAAAASAGTCAGAGGGTAAAACTTGGAGACTGGGAATAAAAAGGTAGGTCTGATGAAAGTCTAATAAGAAAACTCTCAGCTTCCTTTATATGATTCATTCATACACTCAAATACATTTTTTTTGATTAAACATTCAGGAAATAGATCCCTCTGTGCAGTTTTATTCATGAGTAATTCCTCATTTAGTGTCTGATTTTCAAACTGGGCTCGACAGTTTTTCTTAAGCTAACAGGTTGCRTAGTATTTCTTGGTAAGAGAGGTGTAACCCTCAAAGATGAGTTTCTAAGTGTGAATGCTCGCATCAATAACTATTTGAGGTTACTACTTAAAATATCCTTTTCCAAAAAATATTGCTGACACAAACTTGCCCATTGGATGGTTTCCCAGAAATTCAGCAATGTATGTCCAGCAACAGAAATGAAACACAGTGTGTTTGACTGGGTGTTTTCAGAAAAGGTTTATAATAGTTGCTCTCCATGGCTTGCAGGAATCTCGTGTTTCAGCTGACGATATTGCTTTTGGGAAGACAATAAACCCAAGGCTCTTTATAAAGTGGAGGTCTTCCTCRTAGATTATCTTAGTGCTGACCCACAGACACAGGTTTCAGTTCTGGTGCTTCTCAGGTTTCTTAAGCCAAAACTTATAGAAAATGACCCAGACRCTTGTGACTTGGCAGTGTGACTACCCTGAACAGAAAACCAGCATGGACCCAGCATTGTGAAGACTTTCRAGCCTTCTGCTCCCCCGACCCAAAGCAATTCTGAAACATCAGCCCTTCATAACACTTTCAGGATACACACCCACATGAATGATAACATCTGTTTTGATACTGCAAACAAAAAATAATATTTCTACAGGGAAAAAATCACAAGCTCTGTGGTAAGGTTCTTGGTGTAAGTTAGTGCTACTCTTTTGGGTAGGAATCTCAACAGTGAAAATTTTGTCTGAAAAAAAGGAAAAGGATAAAAAGAGGAAAAAATCCATACTCCTAAAGTGCTGTCATTTGCGCCATTAGATGTGGCTATACTGAAGCGGCTGAAGAACATCATTAAGTTCAACTGTTTTTTACTGTCTTCAGGAATATAGTAAAAAGCAAGTAGTAAACTCTGCCAGCTGTTACATTTACAAGATTTTTGCATTTAGCCTCCTCTCTTGCATGCCTTTTTTCTTGATACTGCAAAATCTTATTTCAAGCTTTGTTTAAATCCTCCTACCTTAAAATAAGAAATTGTATTGTCAAGTCAGATATCTGACATATAGCACAGATTCCTATGCTCACCAAAAATCACCCAGCTGGAATAAAGATGCTCCATTGCTTACCAAATCAACATTATCAGAGCTCTAAGAGATAACAATGAATACTCTAACAGGCACAATGAAACTGTCCTGAAATGCTCCCTGCTCCAAGCAAATTGGGTAAAAGCTACTTAGGTCTTAGTACTTCCAAGGTTATTTTTTACCTGCTTGCTTTTTTTCTACAGAGACATGTCTACTTCTGCATTTCTCTTTTTGAGTGTATTATACAGAATCACACAATTCATTATAGGGATTTAATTTCTTGATGCCAAGAGAATGCACTTGACATTAGGGCAACCAGTCTTAAAACATTAACCCATGGCATTTTGATTTACAGATCCCATAGGCTGTAATCAACTTGTTGCACATAGTAGCACTGAAATGCTGCCCCTTTGTAGAAGTAATAGCTTCAGTCATGGAAAGTCATTATGTGTATAGCAGCTCAGAGGTAAAAACTGAGAGACACCTTCAGAAAAGTTCTCCACCTTTTCTCCCTCTGAAAATGTTCTTGAAAGCCCATAAAATTGTGTGGCTTTTGCCAAACGACCTGTGAAATAACCATCCACAGCTGTGGTGGTAAGAAACATTACATACCGCTGGCACTCACACCAATCCAATGAAACTTATTTAAAGTGAAATTCTCAGGCCTAGATGACCTGCACATCATGAAAGAGCATGGCACACATTTCAGAGGAATGGAGGATCACTGCCATTAATAACAACAATTACTGCAAATAGGGAATAGAATAGATTTCTGGTAATGAACCTGAGTGAAATTGCAGATGATCTGTTTCGGGTATTATTCTGGCATAGCAACAGAAAGTTGCATGCACAATATAGATATTCTCCGGCTTTGATAGCTCTGATCCAACTTATTCTGTGGAGGGGATCAAATTACACTTTTAATTGTAGCTTAGTAGATTGTGGTATATACTTAGGACTCTGTTGAACCCCCTTTTTATGCAAAGAGCAAGGCTGAATTGTGGAGGCTGTTTAATTACTAAACTATACCTCTTTTTTGTTTGTTCAGCATATCAGATCTGTAAGAGGGAAACTATACTCTTTGAGAGGAGAGCTGATATATTTGATGCTGTTTTCTTTTTTTTCTTTCTCTGTATTTTTCCATTATCATTTCTTTTCCTCCTCCTTGCAGCCCTCCTAATCAGCCAGAACCTGCTTTAAGTTCCATGGCTGTTCCTTTGATGAAACCAATGGCATTATTTGACACTGATCACCAAATCAATGATTAAGGCGAACATTAGACATGTTGTATTCCGAGCTCARTGTTACCAGCTGAAAGCCATGAGCCAGGATGCAGAAAGAGAGGGAGATTCTCAGTTGATCTGCTGCCCTCAGTTTATGTTTTGTTTGCCTCMTGGAAGTTACCTTCAAGAACATCTTTTGTTCATTTAAATTCTTCTAAAAAATGAACCATTAGAGTCTGCAGTTCATAAATGTGCCTAGAATGTTGTATGTCATAGCACATGGGTTTCCTTATTAACCTGATTAGTAGAATGGAGTGGAAAATAAGCCTTGTATACAACACAAGTATTTGAGTTGTGTTGCTCACTGTTTGTTTCAAAAGTGGTAAAGAATGCATTAAAGATTCTCCATACTTAAATAAAACTCTGAATGACATTTCTTTGTAAAGTGCCCATACGGAAAGATAGGAGAGAGAAAGACAGAGCTGCATGAACAGAGACCTCTGTCAATGTTACCTTCCTGGGTCTTGCAGGATCCTTGCAGATCTTGCAGACGTTAATAGAATAGGTAGGGCGATAGGGTTGGTAAACCTGGAGAGTTTTGCCACAGAAACAGAACACATTTCTTTCATTTGAATCACAGTTTCAGAGAGCAGTCAGTCAGACAGTGCTTTCCTTTCTGATCCCTGGGGAGCATGTACTAATGAGTGTAGCCCTATGCTTCTCCCTGTTTCCCAGGTCCAAAGACAGAGAAAAAAAGAGTAGGTCTCCTCTCTGACTTCAAGTACCTTCTCCCAGGCTTTTCTTAGGCTAGAGAGCAAATCTTGGTAGCCAGCCCCAGGAGCATGGTTCTCTGTGGGGTGATCTTGCTGTTTCACTCTTCTGGAAGCAGTTTTTCTGGGAATGAAATCAAAGCAGTGTAGCAGGTGTCCTTCTGTTGGAGCACCCATAGTAAGCCCAGAACTACTTTGAAGCAAATGTAGAGAAAGCCTTAGTGATCACTACTCATCACACAGAGGTTGTAAGGCTTTCTCCAAGTTTCTCCTTTGATGAGAGTGAGTTTTAGACATGCACCAATTACTTCTGGTATATGCAGGCTGTCTACCAGAGCAAGTTTACATCTCAGCTGAATTCAGTTTCCTCTGAAGCAGAAATCCTGAGTAGCCATCTCTAGTCACTGGAGTAAAGTGGCTGTAAGCAAAATCTGGATGGAGTTTTTGGATCTAAGCATTTTTCCTTTGACTGAGAACTATATTCATTGTAAGACAATGTTCTCCTGTTGTCAAAAAAAAAAAAAAAAAAAAAAAAAAAAGATGAATGTTTTGTACTGAAATTTATCTCCTGTTTTTGTCTTTCTCTTACCTCTCAGACTGGTGTAATTTCTAGGTGGCCTAGCCCTGGGATGTGCTTAAGTACTGAAATACTACTCTACCTAAATGCATGTAAGTAAATAAGACTACACAACTCTCATATCAGAAATATAATGCAAGTTAGATTTGTTGGGACTTAAGAGAGTCCAGGGCTCATTTCCTGTCTCTGCTCCAGGCATCAAYGTGAAGCTGTTTTGTTTCAGTTACTGGCCTTCCCTGTGTTAACTGTGCTGGAGCTCTTTGGGAATTGTCTGCTTCAGTCAGGATTAAGTCTCTTTTGTGGAGAAATTAGCAGCTTTGGGAGTAATTGTGTGCTTGTTGCCAGTGTAGCATCCCTGTTACTGTCACTGGGAGGTTGGCCAGATTGGGCAGGGCACAACAGAGTCTTTGGTGGTGGTGTCCACATAACAGCTTAGCTTGCTCTTGTGCATCAGAAATCTCCAGCCTTGTGTCCATGTGTGGAAATCCCAAGCTGTCTTTAAGAGCTGATTCCAGAGCTGGAGTGTGGCACCTTCTCCTAGGAGCTTTGGGCTGTGCTCGGATCACCATCCTCGTACCTTACCTGGTGCTGTGCAGATGTAAAAAGGTTTGGAGGTTTTAGCCCTACTCAGGATGGGCTTTGGAACATGCTTTGCTGATGTAAATGTCAATAGGGAAAGGAGCTTCTGCCACCTGGGTTTCTTACAGGTAGTGGGTTAATGTATGGTGATTTTTCTTTCTCCCTCCCAATGCTACTCTCTCTGACTTCATAAGATCAGTAATAAAGAAGTAAGCAAATGACAATCTATACAAATAGCCCAATTTCTCATCAGATGCATCTGTGCTCTGCACTGGCCCAACTTATTCTTGTGGCTTGGTATTTTAAAATATTGCTTAATAAGATACAGATTGGGATTCTGGGATGTGTCATCCCCTTTCCCAGCTCTCTCGCTGTTCTTTGAAAGCAGGGTCTTCTCTGCAGGCTCAGCAGGTCGTGCTGTGGTAGACTTGCTAAATGGCTGGGATTTTCTCCCCTAGAAGAAGAGTCCTGGCTCTGGTACTGCTTATGCCTTTGTCTACTCACAGCTGAATGCAAAAGAACAGTTTATTTCCATTTGGAAAGTGCTTTAAGAAGCACTCAAGGTTCTATGGAAATTCAAAGTACTCGTTGCCATAGAGCAGTACCACCAATTTAATTGAAAATTTTCTGGATTATTACCAGAAAGACTGACCAAATTATCAAATTCCTGGTTCGTGGGAAATTTTGACATTTGGTTTTGTTCTGATTTGGAATGAAACCAGCTATTTTGAAATTAGCCACAAAAGACAAATTTATAGGGGAAAAAATAGGAACAGAAAACAATGATACATGGTATTTCCAAAGCAAAATATTCTTCCCAGGACCTGCTTCTTTCCAGCCTTGTTGCTGTCTGTTACAGAATGACATGTCAAGCCAGGCCTCGAGCTGGAAACTTACGTTTTGAGATTGCTGACTGGTCTCCCAGCACTACCAGACTCCAGGTTCAATGGCAGCTAGCCTAAAATCCCTGTGTCCCAAACGGCCCACCAGGCGAGCAAACCAGGCAGTTTTCCAGTGGAAAACTACCTGTGATTTGATGCCGATTCATTGAAGCAGATATGTTTTAACATGAAACTTTCTAACTTTAATGAATCGATGCTTTCCAGAGACATGTTGTTAGAAGCCTCGTGACCAGCTCTAATTGCCACTTGGATGATTGAATCATTACTGACGAGAGTCCCACAATTTCCTGACAATTTCCAAATATCCATAACCTCCTGACAATCACCAGAGATCTTGAGCAGAAAAACACACACAAAAAATGTATTTTGTTTTGTACTCAATAAATGTGAAATCTGTAGTGCCATTTCTGGGCAATCATGTTATGAAGAAAGTTCCTGCCTTCAAGGCAGCAATGCTGGAGATGCGCACTCCTCCACTTCAATCTTACGGCTAAGGGATTAGCTTACAGCTGACCCAGAAGCACAGTGTTACTACCTCTGAGTGAGAGACAATGGTGTAGTTGCCCARTGAAGCATGATGTCAAGGTCTAATTAGAAACAGGAACTTGCTTGCTAGACCACTAT
Source organism: Rhea americana (assembly GCF_003343005.1). Taxonomy (NCBI): domain Eukaryota; kingdom Metazoa; phylum Chordata; class Aves; order Rheiformes; family Rheidae; genus Rhea; species Rhea americana. Next base: position 3,496,803 of record NW_028186956.1, on the reverse strand, counting down.
TTATCCTTGTTCTTAAAGTGTAGGATTTCAATAGTCTTTTTCGTTGCTTTTATTATTATAATGGAGAAGGCTATTTATTGGGTTTTCTACTATATGAGTGTTTGTATACACAGAAACTTCCTGCTCCTAATGAAATGGAGCCTCTTAAAACAATAATAATAATAAAAAAAAACAACTTCACTCAGGGCTGAAATAATTGTGGCCAGAATCATACTTCAGTGAAAATGATCCCCTTCTGAACATGCCACTACAGCTCTCTGCAGTCTCTCTGGTGGGGATTTTTCCTCCTGCATCGGAAATGTATCTCCTTGGACAGCAAAGTGTCATGGTGGGCCTGTGTTGCAGAAGGAGCCCATCCTTGGTGTGTGTGTGTGTGTGTGTGTGTGTGTGTGTCTTCAAACTAGAAGGATGTCTGCCTCTGGAGAGGGTGACTGGTGGTGAATGGATCACAGAGGAATGGAGCAAGGAAGTGCAAGGGCAGGGGAAGGAATGGAGAGAGCATCCTAGCACTGCAAACCTAGGTTTTGTTTCCAGAAATGTAGAGTGTTTCCTGCTGATTTTTTTTATTGTGAAACTGCAAACGTGAACTCAAAGGGACTTTATTTTCCCCAGAATTTTGGGTGTAGCTAGTTCCTTTTCCTCATCCGGATTTTGCTCTTCCAGTTTCTTTGCTTCCTTCCTTGCTTCCCAGATTGAAAACAGATTTCAGCCTCACATCTGAAACAATTCAGCTTCAGATCTGAGCTTCTTATGTGGAACTTGTGTYTCAGGATAGCATCTTTTGCTAATATGTCTAATGTTGCTTTTACGTTTGTCCTAGAAAAGCTATCATCTCCTAAGATTTCTTTCTAAGCCTATCTGTAAGAGTTGCAAAGACTCAGGCCTGAAGACCACTTGCTAGATACAGGTCAGTATTGAAAGCAGGTTACAACCACATTGTTTTCGAAAGGGTTCAAGATAAGAAGAAAAGAAGTAAAGCTCTTAGGGTTCCCAGAAGTAGCCTCGTCATCTTGGCATGGATGTGTATTGACCACAGTAGCATAATGTAGCAGTGGGTGAAACAGATTTGATATTGACAGTAGTCTAATCACAGCACTACAGGGTGGTCAAACTATTCTGCTTTGTATTTGCTTGCAATAGCCCCCAGATCTTCCACATCTATACAATATAATTCACTCTTTAGAGAGGTGTTGCTTCATCTGTCCAACTCCTTTGTGGATGTGGGATGAAGCAGGCATACAGCGCCATCTCTTCTATGCCCCCTCTGGAGTACATATTTCCCTGACAGCAAGGTATCTGATTTGTGCCTTTCCATGATGGAAGAGGTCCTTTGCTTTCTTTGTCCCTGAAAGGACTGGGCCCAATCTAAACTCCACTATAGCCAACTCCTGCTATTTTATCTTGAGAGGAGTTTCCAGTGGTAGTTTCATCATCTTGATATGAGTACATATATATTACTGTAGCAGAAGTGGCCTTTGGTCATAAAGACACAAAGCTGTATGCTGCTGAGCCAAGAGACTGAGTGAAACATCTACCTCTTGGTGCATTATCTTCCATGCTCTTTCTGCCTCTGCATGAGGAAAGCAGGAAAAAAAGTGTGTTAAAGCATTATCCTCAGACTATTTCTGAAAGAGGACAGAAGCAGCTCCTGCTCAGTGGTATGCAGTGGAGTGTCTGTGGTTTGACCTCCTTGCAGAGGTGTTCCTATGAGGGGGTAGCCAATMAAACTGCAATGTTACTGACTGTATTTCAGTCTGCAAATCCTYTCTGTTGTATTTGTTTTGGCTGCTTAGTTAGGAGGATGTGCTGTTCGTGAGAAACTTTGCAGCTGTGCTTCATTTTGTTTAGTGCTCTGCTTATGTTATGAGTTGCATCTAATCTGTGGAATGGGTGTTGGCATAGATGCCCAGATTATCTTTTTGCTCATCTTAGRTTAGGTCACTTGAGGAGAAAGGATCACCACAAGGATGTGTGTGGCAGAGTACAAGTCCTTCATCACTCTGCTAACTGCCCAGCAGTGCTATCACCTTTCTCCCACTCTAGGGTATCATACCTGAGAGCGACCTCACGTGTGCCGGCCCCTCCTGGTTCTGGGATGAGAACACAGCCCAAGGTGCCTGTAGTGAGACATARCTCCTCTCAGCCAGGCTTCTTTTGCGTAGTGTGACTGCTTACCCTGACACAAGTGCTGGTGAGGATGCCTATGTTCGCYGGACTTGTGGGCCCTCATCAGCAGCTCTGACAGGTGAACTTAGGGAGCTAAAACACTCTTGAAAACATTAGAGATGCAGATTTGGGATTTGCCTGCTCAAATTTCCATTTGGCTWATGTATGAAAAGGTCATTGAAAAGTAGTTTCCTAACTCTAACATGGTGATTATCATCTAGGCCAGATCCACAAAAGCACTGCTAAACTCCCACTGAAATTGAGTAGGATATAGGTTCCTAAAAGTCCCTTGCATATCTTGCCTTTACTGCCAGGATCTAGTACACATTCTCATATTAACATTTACAAAATAATGCATTTCCTTTCTGCTTAATAACACAGATTTAATACCTCTCCCTTCTACTCTGAAGATACCAGCCTACTTTTCTATCAGATGGTCAGACAGAATAAGGAGCAAAGTATTGGTTGTCGAGTTATGTTTAAAATGAATGCTGCTGAAAAACCTGGTGAACTAGAAATAATAGGGAAAAGGATAACTAAAGAAAGAGTTGATTTGGTTTCAYTGAAGACCTCTTAAGATTGTTTAGAATTATATTCCCTGTCTCCATTTCTGCAGATAAAACTCCTGACAGTAGCAAGGTTGATTTGAAGATACAGAGGCTTCTCTTTTACCTCATTACAAGGATAACCCAGGGTATCCTAAACAGCTAAAGCACTCCTGGGCTAGCTCCCAAACATCCCAAAGATGGGCTGTGTAATACAGTGCCTGGCTGTTAGATACACAGTCTCTTGAGTAAAAATCTCCCCCTTCTCTTGACATATTTGAGTGCAGCAGGGAGCTTGGAGCTGCTGCTATGCTCAGTTGAGGGCTAACACAGGTTATAAACTTTACACTCCCACGGTTGATACTGCCTGAGTGGTGTCTGCCCCTACTACTCCAAGGTCTTTGTGCAGCCTTGGACCCAYGGCGGGCACAGGACAGGGATCCTTGCCATGTATAGACATGGCAAGAGGCATGGGGCAAATGCCTCTGTATCTCAAGTTCAACCAAACGCTTGGTGCCAGATAGGCCTGATCTGGCTCTGTGCACTGACTGGAGATAGTTTGCCAGCTACCTTTTCTAGYGTCCTTGTTCCCCTTGTCCTGGAAGCAATCAGAGAGCTAAAGGGCAGTGAGCACAGGAAGGAGCAGGGGTTACCCGGTGCAGTGAGCTGAAGGCAGSCTTGTGAGGTCCTGCTCCGTTTAATGCTTAGACGTTTTAGTCTGCGGATTGTCTATTTCACATGCGAAATCCTTACCTCAGGCCAGGCACAGAGAGATCTTTCCTTTCTTAGGAAAGTGTCCTATTAACAGGTTAGAAACTTTCTCCCTCATGATCTTTATTTTCATCTCCAAAGGACCTGTAGAGATGTATAACACAATACAGAGGAGCTTGCTTGACATAGTCTTTCATTGGTTTCCTAGGCTCTGAGTTGTCTGATTTATTTTGTTTTGCTTTAAACATTATAAGTGTTGTTAGAAGAAGCTTCAAGAGCAACAGCAAATGTGTCATGTGTACTTTTTAAAATTCCATCCAGAGGGAAGGTGGTACCTTTGCATWTCTACATGATGGCTGACAGTCCCACTGATTTCTACAGAACAGTAGAGGGATGTATATGTAACACATCAYTGGGCAATACAACTCACTGACTAAATTCTGTTGATGTAAATCWGGCCTAAAATGCACTGAAGAGAACTATAATGAGAACTAAAAAACTCATATGTATTTAAATGAGCTTTGGGTTGGGATAYACATGGCAGTTTTTCTGGATGTCTCACTGRGCAGCTTTCAGAGGACTATGTAGGAGTGGACCATACATCCACAGCAAAGGTGGATCTGACCTTAGGGACTGTGGGATCTGTGCCTAACTGGATGTTATAACTTGGTAGTATCCTTCAGGGCCTGATTTCCCTCCCGTGCCAATGCACACACTAGCACCAAGCCTGGCACCACTACGTGCAGCCAGGAAGGACCATGCGTCTGCTTTCAGTGGGATTCCTACCAGCTAAGGCCTTGGGGTCACCCTTGCCTTTGGGAGGGCTCTCCTTCCAGGAGTTTTTTGGTAACTGTGGAAGGGGTCTGGTTTCTCTATCTTCTCTTGAAAGGGCTGTGAGAGCAATGAGTTTTATGCGGACACTGCTAAAACCAGTCTCCAGTGATCAAAACAAGCATCAAACACTGCTCTAAGATTATGCTAGTATGCCACRCTCCACATGAGGTGAAATCTGTGTGTTGGCTTTAGAGTAAAGGCTTTTCAGATAAGGTCAATACATGATGTAGGATGTCAGATTTGTTTAGTTTTCTCCAACAAAACAACCCTTTTCCCTTTTAATCTAGAAGAGCCATCCATAATGACTTGCAGGATTGGGCTATATGTCTTGGGGAAACAAAACAGCCCTTTAAAGAGGGGCTCACTGACAGGCCCTGGAAGACTTTGATTCACTCTATGGAAACAGTCAACTGATTCTCTGTTCAGAAGCTAATTGATATAAATGATAGAGGAGTCAGCATCTTTCCTCAGCCTTGCATTTCCAAATATCTCCTGGAGCCAGACCAAGACTCTGCACCATGGGTGTTTAAATACACTTGTCCCCTTTCTCCCATGCTATAAGCAGAGTCTGGGATACAGGTTGTAAATCAGGTCCTATGGTGATTGATCCATGTGCCAGCAAGTGAAGCATAAAAATAGCAGTACGGTTGAAAGGACATAAAAAAAGAGAAAACAGACTATTATTATTTCTGAGCTCAAGAGAAAGAGCAGTTGAATCTGACATGCAGGCCAAGTCTGAGTAGCCCCGGCCTTTTTACTGAACACAGACAAATGCTTTAGTCTCTCCTCATCGGCTGTGTGCCTCCTGTAGACAAGGAGCTGGCCCCATTTTCTGGCCAATGAACCTGGCACCCAGTGGTTTGATCCRTTTCAGAAACTTGTTTGGAGCCTTTTTATGTGCATTAAATCAATTCCTGCATTTCTCAACATGTGAAATCACATATTGGCAAGCAGAATTGCAYCTTTACTTTCTGTGATGCCTTCATAAAAGCTGCTGACATGCCAGCCACACATTTGAAGCATATTTACCCCCTTAYGTTTTGCTGGGGTGGACATTTCTGTGGGTTGCAGAATATTAAYGGAGGTAAAAAATTAGTACCTTTATTACTTTGACAGCTTAATTGGAAGTCAGAAGGTTCTGTCTTTTTAATGTTTAAGTAACAAGAACTGCTGCTTGGGCAGCAAAGGATTACAATAGGATAATAATGTTTTCATTAAAATAAGACAAAAATAGATATAAGAAGGGAAAGTCTGCTTCTAACTTATTTTGTCACTGAATAAAGTAAGATAGAATTAATAATAAGCACTTGAATAGCTTGTGTCTCTTGCAGGGCTCATTTATCTGCCATTATTTTATTACAAAGGTGCACTGTATAGAACTGAAATAACTGGAAAGATTCTTCAGATTCGAAGTGTCTTTAAATATTGTCCACATACCTAAAATAGTCCTCAGGTGTGGATAGAATGATCTATCACATGGAAAAAGTAGAATTTAAATTTGTTGGTAACTTTCCTTGTCTAAATCGAGCAGAACTCCCGTTTTTCTTCAAAGGCAATTTAACCATTTCATTTCTCCTGTTGGATACACCTGGTAAGCCTCCCCAGCACCATAACACAGACACACAGACACACACACGCACACGGAGTCTGTTGGGATTTTGGAGGAGACATTTGTCACGAGGTTTTGTCATTACTCAGATGGTTCTGCTGCTGTTGACCTCACCCTTAAGAGAATCAAAACTGCTTTTGTTTCTGAGTATGACACAGTTATTTCATTATAGACATCAGCAAAAGCTTTCTGGTTCGCCTCTTCCTTTGTGYTGCTTCAGAAGCGCAAAAAGATCTTGCTGACTCTGAAAGGCATAAAACAAGACCCGCTCCTGTGATTGGACGATTTCTTAAGATTTCTACTTTTCCCACATCCGCTTCATATTTGTTACTCTTCTTCTCCCACTGCTCCAAGACTAGTTTTTCCTTTTGTGTCTCACTTCAGAGGCATTTCTCTGCTGTGTGTTGTATATTGTCACCACCAATGCTTTCTAGTGAGAACTTCTGATCACTTTTTATTCTTGGAAATGTATCAGGATTCTACGAGACCTAATAATAATTTGTGCTGTGCCCATCAGTTTCTCAGAAAAAAAAAAAAACTTGCTGAAAATGTGATGGTTACATACTGCTGTATATCTCTGAATATTAACTTCACGTCATTTTCAATGTATTATTCTAGAGGCATTTTCTAATGACTCTGCTCTTATGAACAGTTCAGTATGTGGTTTGAGATAGCAGTCTGTCCTTCTGCTAGGAAAATGATCTCTGCTTACTTTGACACTGAAAGCAGATACTGTGGGGTAAGGAACTAGTGAGTGCCCATCGCTCCCGGGTAACAGTTTGCTTGCATCCTCTTTGGCCAGAGCATCTGTGGTAGAAGTGACATCCTTTACCAGACAGTGGAGCAGAGTTTTCTTAGTTTAATTTATTTTGTCATGTATGTGTTTTTATTGGGCCAATGCTTTTATTGAGCTAGTCTCCATATTAATTAAAATAAATTTAATTAATTAAATTGATCCTCAGCAAAGCAAAAATTAATGTAATTATCAAGTACGTCAAAGAGTGAGCAGTCAAAACTTAGTACATGCCTATCAGCATTCATATAATAAGCCCAAAGTCCTGAACAACATGCTGCTCACTGAATACTGTGACAAAAATATACAGTATACACTTCTTCATTTACTGAAAACTTAGGTCTTTTCTGACACATTTAACTTCAAAGCTGTTTTAATGTGGCACAGACACTTAGTTCGAATTAGGAGTGGCTTGCTTCAGTTTAAAACAAACTTATTCAGCCTCAGGGCTCAGATACTTGATCATATTACAGCCATTCAATAAGATGTCTTTCAGTGGCTGAATCKGCAGTGAAGCTGAGTCAAGCTGAAAGAGGATGAGGTCTGCCTTTGCTTTGGAGTAAGCAAATGCATTTTGACAGTTACACCAGCTTGCCTCTTGCATGGTAACATGTCTGTGTGTCTAAAGGCTCAATTAAGTGAACCGAAGTAATTGCTGCTGGTCCAGGTTAAGAGACTACTATTCCCTGAATTTGTCTATGCCATTGCTRTCTGTCCCCTCACCTTGCAACCTGTTTAACTTGTTCTCAGTAGCTCTTAAACTGGTTCTGTAAAATGATGTGATCTGGAGCCAGCTTCTTCCTTCCCTGCCACCTCCAACAACACTTTTAATCCAACTTCGATGAGCAGTAGCTGGAACCTGCACCTTATACAWACCTCTTGCTGTAAACCTCTTGGGCATAGTTTCATGCAATTGTTCCTAGATTATCCAGCTCAGATAATAATTTCAACTTTATCATGTAGTCAAGTTCATAGAGTAAAGTGACTTTCTTGCTGTGTCCAAGTGGTCTGTAACCTTTGGTGAGGAGTTAGCTTATCCAGGGATCATTTTTGACAGCTGAAGCAATAACCTAAATAAACTCTGCAATGCCAGCTAACTCCTCTATTTTTTTCTTCTCTATCAGTACAATATAGTTTCTTTCCATGCTGATACAACTGCGTCTATTTCATGTAGGTTTTGTCAAAAGCAATCAGCTGATGTGAGATAAATATTCATGAAAATCTAAGACCACATGAGATGACTGAGAACTGGCGATCAGATTTATGCATAGCAAAAAATCAGACCTGGAAGCCACAGAAAAAATATACAAGCCTAATTGTATTTATCTGAGTGCTTCAGACTGATCACTATACCATGGACCATTCAACTACAGTAGAAACCAAAAAGAGGAGGAACAAGCTGGAGAAATGAAAACAGAAAAGTGTATTTGTCATATGGATATGGGGCAGTCCCCTTAACAAAGTTCAGAAATGGGGTAGATATATACAAGCATAAAGAGATTTACTTTCTCAGTGTACATTAGCTCAGCTCACTCAGCTAGAAGACAGAAGCCTACCTGGTTCTCATTTTATGTTTATCACCTACTTGGTGCTTTATGCTAAGAACACTTTCCTTAATTGTACCCACACAGTCACTGTCCAAGATTTGATATGTTTCACTGGTGTTGCAGATACCCACCTCTGAGATCAGCAGCATCTCTAAGTATCTTGCTCCTGTATCTGTTCCCCATACCATTGCTTAGCCAATGGCAGTGAAGAGGAGGTGGAGAAGAGGGATGTAACAGGAGTGATTTCACTGAATTGCTGGTGAAGTTGCTCTTCTTCTAAGTGGGGCCTTAAGAGAGCAGCTGTACTTAAACACCTGCTGTGTAGGAGTCTCACCACTGATGAGATGAAGGAGCCTCATTTCCTAAAACAATTGACTTAGTACCTATGTAAGGCAGTGTAAATACCCCTCTTTGTTTTGCCAAGTCAGGAACAAAGATCAGAAATAGCAGGCAGCTTTCAAAGGAAGCTCTTCCTGAAGCATGGAGAGAAAGGATGTGTGGGGTTCAGCCACCCTGTAATTKAAGATTACAGGGTGTGGAAAAGCCTTAGGGAGCACATGTACGAGATGGTCACTCAGATGGCAAGCTATGTAAGTTGTTTCATTGCTTGTGACCTGTTTTCTCTGAAATGCCTGTGTTTTGATACAGAACAGTTCGCATGAGAAGGCCGTCATTACTTGTTACTGCCATCGCTGAGTCTGGAGGGCATATATAGTGTCTGGAGACTTCCCAGACTTGCCGAAGTAGTCTCCCTTCACCTGCAAGGCATACCRGAAGAGGGGACTATTGCAGGACTCCTCCATCAGGCACAAGGTGCTTGGGGAGGTCTGGGGAAAAAGGTCCCTGCAGAGACCAGGAGCCTTAAGAGTTGTCAGCAACTGGGAGCTACTAGCCTGTCCCATAAACTGCTAAGAAGCATCACTTACTATTTCCGTAGACTATAGATTATTACATCCTGTTTATAAACAAGATTTAATGCTAATTGATGCAAATCCTGTGAAGGGGAAGTAGCTGTCCTTCAGATCTATCTTTGCGCTCTGCTCCAGGCCTTGTCCCAGACTGCTGTGTTGTCTGTTGTGCCCCGTGCAGACAGCACTGCTGCGTGGACAGTTTTCTCAGCAGCAGATGTCAAAGTGGTTCCCAGATGCTGCTGCTTGCTGGACAAAAACCAGGCCCTTTATATACAGTTTTGTTTGCTTGTCATCTAGGCCTGTACTGCCCCCTTCCCCTGGCACACAGTCCAGCAGAGTACAGCAAAATGCACTTGCTTGTAGAGCTCTGAAGTCTTTTTTTCGCCTGCAAACCTCAGTTTGGGGGAGAGTGGGCCAAACTGGGAACTGAACTGAAACAGCTATAACTTCAACTTTCTTCTGGCTCAGTAAGTGAACAGGCTAACTCACACTCTGCCCCCTGGACAGGCCTGTGATTTGCATCACTGAGCTTGCTATAGGTCACTGAGATCGCAGAAGTCTACACTGATGCATTTACTCTCTGAGCTGCTGGGATGGTAAGGGTTAAGCAACTGAGCTGGAAATCTCATGAGATCAGGCTTTTCTAGTGGGAAGATTTCCCATACTTCCTGCTTTTTGATGTGCTGGAAATACTTTATGCTCAGCCTTTCTTGTGGTATCTTGGCACTACTTCTGTAAATAGTTGAAGGGACATCATCAACATAACAATCATGCTTCTGTCTCAAATGTTTTCATTACTCCAAGTCACGACTAAAAGAAAAAGAGATTAAAGTCCCTTTCATTCAAGCACTTAAGCATGAACCAGCTTTTCTAAGTGTTGGCCAGATCACGCCCTAGAAAATTTAGGGTTTGGAATTAAAACTCTCTTGGCTTTGCTGACAGTGCTGGTAGAGGAAGATTTGAAAACTTATACCCTTTTCTTTCCATTGCAGTTTGCTTCCCCTTCAGTTGTACAGTTACAGCTCTTTGAGTTGTAACTACCCCCCTCG
>NW_028186956.1:3434310-3485933 GCF_003343005.1 Rhea americana | reverse complement strand
TTTTTCTTTTTCTTTTTCTTTTTCTTTTTCTTTTTCTTTTTCTTTTTCTTTTTCTTTTTCTTTTTCTTTCTTTATTTTTTCTTTTTTGAGAGAGGCTCATATATGGGAAGAACTGAAGGGAATAGCAAACTGGGGCAGGAAAAAGCACTTGAGGTGGGGAGGGGTGCCCAAGCTCGGAGACTTTCTGACAGAAACAGTCAGTATTGCTTGCTGATGCTTTGCCTGTCTTTAGGCTTTGCGCTGAAAGCTCAAAGGCTAATGTATTTTCATCATCACAGTTCCTCTCAACTCACAGGCCTAAAAATGGAAATAAAGTTTCTGTTCTCTGCATGGAGATGATCGTGTGTGTTGCATATTTCATTTGCATGTGTAGTCTRGTTTTATTTGTGTGGCCTTTAGTAAGTAGCATCTTGTATCTTCACAGTTGTCAGTAACCTCTGAAACAGTCCATTACAGGACCACCAAACAATTATGAAAATCCTGAGAGTCTCCCATGAGAATCTGGATCTGGCAGCTGAGGTAGAAAAAGACTCTGKTCATAAAATTTACATTCAGATCTGAACTGAAACTTAGCCAAAGCTCAAAGCTGTTTGGAGCCAATGCATTAGTTTAACATTATCTTCAACCTAAAACCAGTCTTGGAAGTGCATGAAATTTATAAGCATATGAGCAGGCATGTGCTAGTGAACACATGCTCATGATAGAATAACTGACACTAGGATGGCATTTTTTAGAGGCACTGGTATGCTTGCTGGGTTTGCTGATCAGGAAAACTCATGCACAAACTGATATATAAACATTCATGTTGTGAAGCACGAATTCTCAGAATATGTACAGTGTGCAAACAACTGTCCTCAAAAGTTCATGCACCACCTTCTTATTTCACTTTTACCTCTTACTCCGTTGCTTGCCTCAGCTCTGCCTGCAGAAGCTCCTCTTGCAGAGCTGATTTGGACCCTACACCTGCAATTCACTAGCTGGAGTGACAGGGCACATTCCTCAGGGGTTGCCTAATGACTGTTCCACAAGGTACAGTCAGGATAGGAGTGGATTAGGACCCTTCAAAAGTCAGGAAGTTTCTGATTTATTTTCATTTCAAATAAACAGCTTTAGCTTTTCATTTCTTCACTTACATTAATCATGCATGTCATAGACCTGCCACTTGGAGAACTTTAAAATACTGCAGCCACCTCAGGGCTGCCTGTAATGCTGCCCTCTTGACTTGGATCCCTGCTTATTCAGGTTTCCTTCCCCACTATTTTTATGAAGCCTATAGGAGGTGAGCCAAATAAGATAGTTACTTCTTTCACTCCATAACTAAAGCCTCTACCATGTGGTGTACCAGCTATGGGGGAGAGGAGAAGGATGAGGTGGTGCTAATCATATTACTAATGCTACCTCTAGTCCTTCTTTCCACCTTTTTACTACTGTCCTTTTAGCCCTTTGCTTCCTCGTATCTTATAATACTTTTAAAGTGAGACTTAGAATAATTGTATTTGTTTTACAAGCTGTTTAGCAAATTTGCGCTGTGACTAGTGTAGCAGAAATCAGTCAAGAGGATGTGCTTCTCCCTGCACAAATATATACCCTCAGCCCAGCTTRTAACTTTAAATGTAATTGTTTTAATTTAATTTTGTCTTTATTTAAGAAAAAATTAGAAGAGCATAATTTTTCAGAGAATGACACTTGTTACAGAGCAACAAATAGGACCAGAGAAAACATATCCTCCTTGAGCGCAGGGTCATTTTGATGTCTATGGAGGAAATATGTTAGTCAAACGCTTCTGTGATGTAAATCCAAAATTCTCTGGCTTTACCTGATAGTTGAATCTGAATGCAAATTGAGCTCAGTTCAGCCTCAGGTCTTGTATCCACTGTATTTTTCATTGGCTTAGAGGACAGGGAGAAAACAGGAGTTGGTTCCTCTGCATTATGTTCTATTTTTTTATGACTGGAGCCTCTTTCTSTCTTAACTATCATCTCCATTGTCTCATATGTAAAACTTCTAGAGAGTAGCTGAGTTTCTCAGTTTATTCATCTATAAAATGCATTTGACAATACTTGTCTATTCCTAGTATGCTCTGATGTTTGGAAGAGCAGAACTCTTCCAAATCAAAGCTAAAGAAGCAGTATGGCAAATTGAAAATGGGATGAATACCAGGTTTTAAACAACAAACACATAACCAAATGAGAAAAAAGGAATTCTTAATGAGCAAGGAGGCTGTAATGAAAAAATGTCTTAAAGAACCTGTTCTTTGACCAAAGATATTAGTATTCTTCCTGAAAAATCTGGTATATCACAGAGACTRATGCCTTGGAAGTGCTTTTAAGTGATTAAGAGTTACATGTCTATCAGTAGAAAAATTAGGTCATTTTTATATGATAGGATATGTACACCAGAGAACAGTGATTCTAAAAAAAGTTTTGGGTATAATTCAAGGTTTTAGTAGCTAAGAGGAACTATTCYGACCCTTAGATATCCATCAGGTGTAGAAGGTCAGGTATCCATAATACCTCGGTCAAAGCAGCACATTCCACTTTCATCTTTCTTTCTTCAGAATAATCTCAGCAAATTTGAGTAAAATAATTTCAGGTGTTCAATTAAGTCTTAAAATGAAAGATTTAAGGRATTTTATAGTTTACTCATGAGAAGGTTAAGAAATGGTGTAGTCACAATCTGTAAGTATTTGTACAGAAGGCATTCAATGACAGTGGGCTCTTTAACTTACAAGGCAAGGCATAGCACTCAGCTGAAAGGACAATATGAAGAATCCAAAGTTAAAATAGTAGATAGTTGGTTTACCAGCTTTAAATCTCTAAACAAAGGGAAAATATCATCCTAAGACATGGATTGTCATTCAGTCAAAATGGATTACCTCCTGTAATACAATTATACAGTAATATTGTTTTGCTATTTTTTGTTGATCAGTAGGTGCTCAGATGAGACAATCATAATGATTATTTTTGGCCTCAATCGTGAAAGTCTGTTATTTCTTAAAAATCAGCACCTTTTCTTCCCATGTTCTAAACAATATGAAGTTGCCAAAAGAAGCTAAGCTTTTATCTCRGGGTATTAATGCTTAAGTATATACATAAAACCTCTCTCTTTTTAATTTCCTTTTATTATATAGATCTTAATAGAAATAAGCCTTTCCTAAGAGTCTATTCAAATTACTTGTTGTTACTTGATGCTGTATTTTTAATCCCACAACATATGGAAAACATTTTCATATGCTGAAGAGATATCATTTTATAAAGTTAAGATTTTGCTTACGTTGGTGACTCAGAGTCAAAAGATTATCCCTTTTGGGGTTCCAGTGAGTGACAAAATGAAGCAGATTTCCTTGTGCATACATTAAAAATATGCTAGATATATGTATGTTTGTGATTAGTAGCTGAAAGTCCTGACCTCTAAGCTCCCTGATTGACTAGGGTGTATTTCTCCCCACCACAAAGGGCCAGCAGAAGGCCTATGCACTATTAAACTTCACTTCAGTGCAGTTTTGAGCATTTCCATGGAGTGTAGGTGGGCAGCAGTTCTGAATGCAGATTTCACTCACTGGAAACACGTACATTTCACAGTTTAGAAACAATTTTACCTACCAATGAATTATTTTCTTTTATACTTTTACCGAGGAACATTGTCACATAATTCCACTACTGAATCCAGCAAATTTTTATTAAATTACAACTTGTGTCTTAGAAAGACATGAAATAATGATTTAAAGACTTAAAGGTACAACAAATTCACCACATCCCTTAATATACTATTCCAWTACATAATTGCCACCATTTATTTGCACTTTGAATTTCTTTAGATTTATCTTCTAGCTATTGAATGTTAATGCATTTTGCTGCTAGCTTCAAGAATCATCATCATAATTTGAACATGTATCAGAGAAAAAATAGCTCAAAAGGAAAAGAGTGAACAGCAATTCATATATCTCCTTTAATGCTTGTAAAAGGGATTGTCAAATCTTCATGCCTGGTATCCACAGTGAGCCCTATGATAGTGTTTGAGCTGAAGAGAGAAATACCATTTCTCTGAAGATGGCGACTACCTTAAACATTGGGTTTATTTAGTTTTCCATATTGTAGATTATGATTCATCAACAGTAATGCTAGAGACTTGCACTGTTTAGCAGGACCAAGCCAGGACTTGACTTYCATCTTGCTGAAACAAATAGTAAAATCAAAGTTCTTACAAGCCCCTTAGATAGGTTAGAGACTTTCAGGTGAATATATAGCGACTTGGCTGTATGTGGGCAATGCAAACGCAGGCTGCAGCAAACAAGAGTTCTCTAACTTTTTCTTCAAGATGTCTTACAATTGGACTGAAGGTCGCAAGCAATTTGCTCATTATTAGAATAGAGTCACTAGACCGGGGCCTCTTCACATTGACTCGCAAAACCCTTTCATGCTTATCAGCGTACAGCTGGATTTCCTCTGCTTTATCACACTACCACTTTTCCTGTATGGCTCTCAGCTTTGTTTGGAGTTCCCTGTGCTTGCTATTATATGCAGCTCTCTTTGATGCTGATGATAGATCTTGCAACTGTGCTCTGTGAAAGGTGCACCTCTCCTGAGGTGTTGTATAATTGCAGGATCACTCTTATCTAATCGATCTTAATGTTTTCTAATTTTTTTGCCCTGGGGTCTTGCTTGAGGCAGACCGTAAGACAGCCATGATGATTTCCAAAATGTTTTTTAAAAATATGTTGAAATTCCTTATAGTTTTTCACATGGAGCTTTTAATGAAGCAAATYGTCTAGGCTGTATGTCTATTTAGCATGCAGTTTCCCTTATGGTATGTCGCTTTGTAAATGCAGGAAGCTGTCCATTAGTGGAAGAACATTTAATTGTATTTGTTATGATAAGGAGAGAACTTGGGACAATTTTATGTTAATAAAACTTTTCCTGCTAGGCTATTCTGTTTGGTCATTGTCTCCTTCTGAAGTGGCAAGCTTGAAATGTGTGCTCCCTTGTGACTGAAATGTTGAGAAAACTGTCCAACATATCACCATACACTGTTCTGTAATCTTATGAATCATTTCAGTTTGATTGATTCCAGTCTGTATTTTTCCTTGCTTGTGATAGTAGTATTTCTTGATTTGTTCCTTGAATATTAAATGTCTTCCACATGTGTTTTATAGTGAACTGATTTTGTATTGTCATTTTAAATTACCTACCAATTAAGATAAACATTTTTTAAGCTAAACCATTTTTGCCATTTATTTTTTCAAAGTTGTTTTAAATTCCTGCTCTAATTGATGCATACGTTTTTCTYTTCTCTCTTCATTTACTTTTTTTTCCTGGTTGCTACTCTGATATATCTGCCTGCCTGTTGTTACAGCAGGGAATTCTGGCAGAAGAAAATTCAGCAGTAGTAATGGAATGGGCAGGGGGCTASATGGTCTCATTAATGGCTATAGTATCTAGGAACGAAGAAGTGAGGCCTCCCGCAATACCTCAGTGGACCTGATGAATAGAGGTTTGAGATCTTTGCATAGCAAATGAAAGAAGAAAGTACTTCAGCAAGCAGGACTACCATTTTTTAAAGGTATGGCCCACACCGAGATAACTTTTTATGGGTCCTGTGCTCTGTCGTAGTTACATGTCACCATCAAAAATCACAGGTAGTGAGGGGAGAGGTTATGAGGGTCCAGTTTTACTCTGGACTTTTAAGGTGTCAGATTGCTTTGTACAAGCCTCTTTAAAAGTCATATTCTTTTAGGATAAAACTAGATGGTAAACATCTTCAGATAACCCTCACGGGTCTGAACAGACAGATTAGTGGAGGGTAAGAATCAGAGATTATTGGGGGAAAGACTATTGGGCTTGTATGGTGCACTGATGAGAGCGGAGGCAGCACACAACCTGGGGTTRTGTGCGTGAAAGTGTGGTGCTTAYGGTGTTTCCTCTGGCAAGTGCTGTTGAGGAAGCGCCCAGGGACGTTTAGATCCTCGCAGGCAGCTCCCTCACCCATGAAAAAACACAATGCATTGACGTTAGCAGTCTTACTCCTTAATCGTACCCTCTCCTACCTCTGCTACAGCAGCAAATACTCACTATGAATTACTTAGTCCRAGTTAATTACCGGAAAGTGCAGATGCAGCTCTCGCCTGCAAGAGGCAATGAGAAGCCTCTCTGCCAGAAAAGCCCCCTCGAGCACCAGCATCCCCTGCTCTGCAGGCAACGCCGCGCTCCCCACCGCCCCGTGCGGGGACGAGGGCCACCTCCTTCCGCACCCGCSGGCAACAAAATGCCCAGACCGTAGCTGCTAAGCGGAAGGGCCTGGCAGGACTGCAGTCCTTCCGCCCTTCGAGAGGGAGCCTCAGTTTCAGAGACCGTATTTCACAGCCTCCTCATGCACTGAGCCCTCCCTGATTGCTGGAATTAAGATTCAGAAAGTTACTGAAAGGAAGCTGATGGGTAGACAAAACACAGGCAATTCTTCTTTGTGTATTATTGCCTGTGTGTCATACCATTGTATCTTATGCGGGGAAGAGAAAGGGAAATTTGATCTACAGCTTGGCCTTCACACTCTCTGGCAACATATTAAAGTGAGCAATCTGTATAAATATATTCTACAATTTCAAGCTCCCTGGTTGTGACAGACACATCATGCTTAAAGTTAGCTTTTGGCATCATTTTTTTACTGTTTCTAAAATAAACTTGAGTGCACACTTCAACTGTTTAGGTGATATAATGTTCAAAGGCATGGATCAAAATAAACCCCTTGGGTTGCTGCTCTAACTCTTTGGCATTAAGCACTCTCCTAACTGCACATTGTAAAATATTGACCATTCAAAGTATTCCCTTCCTCCTCTGTAATCTCTCAAAGGTCAATATAGACCTTCACTTCCAAACACAGCTAGYCTCGAGGACTGAATGCATTACTTACTGTCATGTGAATAGAGGTGCAGTCAATATCTGGTTAATATTTGCCATATGTAATCTGGGCTATGCTTTTGTGAAAGCTGAAAGCTAATAAGACTGTTTACAGAGCAGAGGGGGTTAAGTGTGCCACTTTTTTTTCCATTTTTCCTCCGCTAAGAGGGCTGTATTTGCACTTACTGAAATCAAGACTCGTTGTGACCTCAGCTGTCATGGATTAGCTGAGTTTTTATTTGTTTTTGAAGGGTGAATATAGACAAAGACAAACCATCTAGTCTCAAGTGGACAGAAAATAGAGACATGGGTCCTGGGCTCTGTAGTAGTTACATGTCACCGTCAAAAATCACAGGTAGTGCGGGGAGAGGTTATGAGGGGGGCAGTTTCACTCTGGACTTTTAAGGTGTCAGATTGCTTTGTACAAGACAGATATGTACACATACCACAAAAAACCCCACTGAGATATTAGGCATCAAAATACTTTAAAAACAYGAGGTTGACCTCAGTGTCTGACTGAAGAATGGTTAACAGGTCTGGCAAACYTAGGGCAAATGCCCAAGCCRTAGGTGACTGCTCGGTTACCTAGCRGGGAGGCTRGGAGAGGCCAGGGCCGCTCAGTTATCCGTTAGCATGGTGCAAGGGCTGCTATATATATTATACATAAACAACTGTGGGCACGGTTCTGGKGATGTGTCATGTGAACATTTCAGTATGGGCTCTTTGAAGTCTGGAAATCAGACCGGGGTTGCTGGAGGCACCCTTGTGATTGAAAATAAAATGAATCTTTGAGCTCAAGAAGCGCTGCACAGTGGGCTGGGAACCCGAGTGACCTCCTTGCGTCRGTTATAAGGCGTGTTTGACAAGTGGACTGATCAAATGCAATTCCTGATGCTCTTAATGAAGCCAAACTTTTGATCACAGCTTTTTCCTCAAACTGCTGTTTGAGAGGTGAGATGATACACATTAGTCTCATTTTTGCAGTGATCAAATACGAAAACCTAATTCGTAGGACACAAATGGAAATGTTTTTCATTTCTAATGGAGGAATAAGTAATCAACTTTAGAGAAACATTGTGATAGCAGATACTTCAGCACTTTGTGAAGTGGTGATCCTTTATACTATGAAATCAAGAGCAAGCGAGGATTTGCATTTTGTATAAAACTGGTGTGATTTAAAAGGATTTTTAAAATCTCATGACTTTTTAGTGACCTCTTTCTCTCTAATTGGACTAAAAGAGTAATTCAATCAGAAGATGATGGTTGTTTTAATACACAGATTCTGGTTTCAGGGAAGTGTTTACTTCCTTACACACTGGACATCTGGAAACATTCCCCTGCCACATTTTATTAGAACATTGAAATCACCTCGTTAAATGATATGCAGAGATTTAGAAAGCCGGGTAATTGCTAGGAGATCAATCACAGATTAAGCTTCCCATATCATTTTAATATGTTCTCATTTACCACCACAGACACTTAATCTAACCATTGACTATGACATTTAAATGATTTTCATCAGGGCCTTGCAGGTTTTCTGAGCTTTCTCCTGATGAAATGACCCCTGCAGCATTTTCCTGTCTTTGTTGTCGAGCAAATGAGTGATAAGCAACAAAGCACATATGCCAAATTACTATTTTAATATCAATTGTTGCTTTTCTCTTAAAGCTAAAATAATAGAACTGGTGCCTGACAGAAAATATCAGCTGTTTATTCACATCTATTCTCTCGAATCACTTCATGAAGTTTTATTTATTACAATACGCTRTTGAGTAGGTAATGTGGAGAGTCTCTAGTAGTGGCCAGAAAAGATCTGAGGTGGATAAAGAGAATACCAGGGAGGGGTTTGGCGGTGGAAGGAGGMCGAGCATCCAAGGAGAGGTAGGAAGTGCAGTGGAAGGGGCCAAATGAGGAGGCATAGATACCATGATGAAGGTGTGCACACACTGATAAGACGCACAGTGAAAGAGCATTCAGGGTTTCAGAGACGGGCTCTGTGGCTCTGAGCACTGCAGAGAGAGCTGAAACTTTTCTCAGAGACTTTCGAGGGTGCTGCAAGGGTGGTGGGAATGAGCCAGTACCCTGAGACTGAGAAGGATGCAGAGAGCAGAAAACTGCGGGTGCGTGAGTGGGGACAGGTCCTTGCTGTTGGACAAGGTCTGTCCATTCGTGGAGTCCACGAGAGCCCCAGGGGAAGAGAGGGGATGCAGGTGCAGTCTGAGTGCAGTGAGTGTGGCAGGAGCGAATGGACAGGCTGGGCAGCAGCTTCAGATGTTAGCAGGCAGGTGGGAAAGGAGGTAAGAAAACTGGGGAATAAAACTGAGACAACCATCCCTTTGAAAAGGTAAGTATTGGGGTGCTCAGTGGGCATCCAAGGAGCAAGAGACTATGCAGTCAGGGAGTTGGAAGAGAACCTGCAGGCTCAGGAAGGTTCAGTAAGTGTCAGACATTAATAGGAATGAAAAGGAGAATCTTACCTGGGAAAAAGCTAAAGTTAGCATAAAGGTTAGCAAAAGCTAACCTGAGAAGTTAAGACAGCTCACTAAATTCTAAGAGAGAGGGGGAAATGGCCAAGGCTTTCATCAGTGGGATAATTCAGTATCTGAGAAGAACTTAGGTGGTGATCAATGTGTTACTGGGAAGCAGGAGGCCTTTTGTGCAAAGGGGAAACTGCTGGGAGTTTTTGAGCAAGTTATAGCTAAAAGACTTGTGAGAAAGAAAAATTACAAGGTAAGAAGCTCGCTTAGATTGACACGAGCATCCTAAAGGTATTGAGACAAAGTGCTGGCACAGCTGAAAAAGCATGTTGTCTGTGATGAGTGGAAAGTGTTCCAAATCTGTGCTCTGTTCCAGTTCTTTTGCATTCTTTTTTGCAGAAAGAGCCAAGAGAATACAATGTCTATATGCTGGATCTATGGTCTGCAGCAAAATTTTCTGCTTCAAACGATATAAATTAATGTACTTACTATATAATATATTCTTTGTGTTCTTTCTATGCAAACTTGAGTATTGGCAAAAACCATTAGTCAGTTCAATTTTCATTCACACTTTAATCTCTGGGTTTGTCCCACTCCAATCTAATGGTGTGTGTTTTTGTCCCTTCCTTTAGCAATTGTAAATAGAAAGCAGACAGGAAGTCACTAAAGTTGACAAAAAGCAGGAAGAAGAGAAGAAAAAGCCCTGAGAAAATGATAGACTCAAATGACACACTCTGATCTCACTGTAATGAGGAGGCTTGTAAAGACTTGCACTCGTGGGTCATTTCCCCCCAACATATGGGGTGTTTGCTTTACTCGGTAAACAAGGATCACAGCACTTGTGGTTTTAGGCAAATAGGTTGCGAATACGTTTTCATAACTGAACTGGCATGACATTAATAGTGTTTAATAGCTCTCACTGTTTTTCATTCCTTTTAGCCTTGGCTTTTTAAGTGTTGTCTAACTATTGACAGTCCTGGAAAGTAGTCTGATATCACTTTTCCCTTGCTTTTTTGGGCCATCAAAAGAGATACCTACTAGAAAAAAAAAAACACAAAAGCTTTTTTCCATGTCCAGCTAACAGCTGTGGAGTTTCTCTCTGTGTGTGAACACATTTTACGCCAGTTTCTGGTGTTTCTACCCGGCTCTGCTCTGTAAGCTACAGCCTCAGTACTGTGCTGGGATGCCCAGCCACCCACACTGCTTGCACGTGGGCTTGCTCTGGCTGCAAGGTRCCTGGCTGGCCTGACAGGGAGACTCAGGTATATGGCAGGAATCCAATCTGAACTCAATCTCTGCCCCTTTTAGACAACTTTGATGTAACCATCTTGAGCCACATATATGGCAAATGTAAATCTGCACTTGGGCATGGTTTATGCAGAGAGCAGAGATGTAGTCTCTGTTGTTTCATCTCCATGCAAGAGCTCCAGATACCCACCACTCATATTCAGTGTGAGTGGCCTCTTCTGAAAATGAAAGACCAGTCCCTACCTGCCCAGCTGAATGTGATCTAGGAACCTGCATGCAATTTAAGCCAAGAGTCCTCTTTACTGAAGAGGCAAAGTTCCTGTTTCYGACAGGTCTGTGTTTAGTCCCTTTTAATGCTCTCCATTACTGACTGCCCTTTGATGTTACTCTCGATATTTGGAAAGTCAACATTAGTGTTTCTGCTCCTTTGGTCTTTGTGGAAATGAAAAATATTTTACTGCTCTTGCTAAATGGCACACTTCAGATGTGCTTTGGTAATACTTTGCAGGAGTCTTGTGAGTCCTGTCACTTTTTTCAGGGTCCTTAAACTTACTGATTAAGATAATTTTGTTCCCACTTTGAGACCTCAGGCTGAATCCAGCCAAAGTGAATGCATAYATACATCTACAAAATGCTCTGTGCGTGCATCCAGCTTTGCCTGGATAGATACCTTTGTGGCAGCTTCACCTTATTCCTAATCTYACACATGCTTATTCCTGATCCAAGRGTCCCACTGTGCTCCCATGTAGCAGGTCCATGTTCTTTGTCCCTGGAGAGCACCTCACCTGGCTTCATCCCGCAGACCCATCTGGGCTCCCTGCTGCATCGGGACTGCAGCTTCTCCTGCCGCAGAGCTTTCATTGTCATGGTAAACAGGAAGCTTGAATATCAAGTCAGTTCTCACCTACATGCAAATTCTTTTGCTTTTGGAAAATGCCCAGAACTGAGGCTGTGTCAATATGTCTGACTTTAGGGCTCCCTAAACAATGGTGTGAAGCCTGCAGGCAGCAGTAATTCACAGTAGCGGGATATCACGCTGCTTATTGTCTGCAAATTTTGCCTAATCTGTGCAATTTAGGACATGAGCCATATTTTATGGGTGCTGCTCTTCCTCTGCTTTTGGTCTTCAATAAACTTTGCTTTTGTAACTTTTGATGTTCATTTTGAATTTCAGATTCATCTTTGTCTGAAACCAAAAAGTGCCCAGTCAAAGCCAAAATCCCCCTCTTTCTCAGGCCTGAAGGACAAGGCTGATGGGAGGGCAAGGAGCAGWGCAGGAGGGAAAGGGGTCAGAGACSAGACTGACCCCCTTTTCACAAGAGGGGACAGAAGGGARTAAAGCCACTCTGAGCACTTCTCAAAGCCGCCTGCTGCCCTCCCCTGTTCAAATACTCCTCCCTGCTCTCAAGAGGGGGAAAAATAGCTCTTACAGTAGCTTTTCTCCAGCCCTGAGGAAACTGGATGCCATCTGATTAGAAAGCATTTTAATGCAGTCAGGCTGGAACTGGAGAGAACTTTTCCTGTAACCATCCATTAATTCTTCCCAGGGTTAAATCACAATATTTAGCAACACCAGAAGTGCACTGGTGAGGGAACAGGGACTGGAGTTAGTTCTGATTTCTATCTGTATCTGCTGTTGTGTCACACTGGTTTCAGCAGAAATGTCCCTCTGTTACAGGCCACTCGAACTGGCTCAGATAGTGCAATGGAAGTGAGAATACCAGAGAAAAAGGTAATATATAATTTTGGGGTGCAGCTAAGGTCAGAAATGCTCTGGCACAGCTCGTTATTTGAAAACTCAGATTACTGTGGTGTGTGCTTTTCAGTCAAGCTTTCAGAGACATCACGTCAGTTGGGTTTAGTAAATGTTTCAGCAGTATTTTGAAGTTCCAATGAAAACAGAGAAAACCTTTGATGTCTGCAGACCCTTTATCCCGCTCCATCCTTTTCAGTGAGGTTGTTTAGTCAGAGCTCACTGAGGCCAAAGAGACGCAAGGTGCAAAATCCCGAGTCTACTGAAATCAACAGCAAAGCTTCCACTAGTTACAGGGAGGCTCATGCCAAAGTATGTCAAAGAAGCCAATTTTAGTTTCTCTATTCCTCAAAATATTCTGTCCAGAAAATCAGAACACCATTTGTTAAAAGAAAAATGTAGATCACAAATCAGGATGAGATGAACAGTAAGTGCAATGAACCTATTTTTAAAATTYATTTATTTTTATGGGAAGGATTCCCTTGGAAAATAAGCCATGGGAGAGAACCAAATAGGATATTTTTTGACTGCCCAGCCTGAAAGTCTCTGTCATCACAAAAGCAGTATTGGCAAAAGCTTTCTGGCTCAGTAGACAGGGATTTGCCATATTGGCTTTCCAAGCAGCAAAATTGAATTTTTCAGCAAGTGTTTTGAAAATGTCAGTTTGGTTACACAGGTATTTTCTATACAGTAATCATTCCAGGGAAAATTCTTATCCAGCAAATCTGTTTAGTGTGCTCCTTTATTTTCCTTTGTGTTTTGTCTCCCAAACATAAACCCTAATAACCACTCCCAGGTGGCTCTCAAATTTAATAATGACTAGGTTCTGAGTCTCTACCATGTTACCTTTCTACTTGTTTCTATATATAGTGGAAAACAAATGAGGGCCAAAGAATGCATTGACACAGATTGGGGATTTCTGCACCACCTGTGTGGGTGTTGAAAGGCACGAATACTGTGCCTGCAAAATTTTAATTCCAGTCCAGTTTCTAATACCAGGATGTATGCATGATTTCTAGTCTCTTTTCCTCTCTCTTTTTTCTCCCCTTCCCTTTCTTTCTCCTTCCCTATGTTTCCTAATACTTTTCAGTGTTTTGTTTACACTTGAGTAGCTTCTTTCTTTTATTCCTTTTTAAAACCACTTGATTTATTTTCTTTTTCTTTCCCTTTTCTCCCTTTTCTGTTTAGTTCCCTTTATCTTCCCATCCCCCTTTCTTTGCCTTTTTCTCCTAGTTCCGCCTCTCTCTGTGGGATCTACCCTTATCCCCGAATTAGTGTGATAACACAGAAAAAACTCATTTTCAGAAGCTCCTGTCAGTCTCGGGACAAGCCAGCCAGCCCTTAGCCAAACACAGCCCTTTTTGTCTGACATGTGCGGGCTCACTCTGGTTCAGTGCAGTGGCTTTGTTTTAGGTGTAGAGAGCACGTAGGGGCTGCCCGGCAGGTGCATCTTACAGTCAGTGTCACTGAGCAGTAAATTCTGTAATTACAGGTCAGAGAGGTGGAGCTCTCCTTTGATGTGACTTTTTTGTTGTTGCAAGCGGATACGATTTGACTGAGATATCAAATGCAGATAGCAGTAAAAATTTAATTAACAAATCAAAGCTTCTATCTGGGGTTTTAGAACTCAAGCCAACAGGTTTCTTCAATCTAAAGAAATCACAGACAGAGACAGAGGGGAGAAAGCAATGCCTTTGTAGTGTATTCAGCTTATGACCTTTTTTTTTTATAATGCTTGCAAAGATAAAGTATTTTAGTTGTTACTTTTCACTTTGGAGAAACTTTTAGATCTTCCTCACAAGTAGGGATATTTTTCACTGTCTGCTTAATTTTCATCATTTAAACAAAAAAAAATGTTTAAAGACCAAAATTCTAAAATGCAGTAAAAAAAGAAAAAAAAAAAAAATAAAAAAAAAAAAAAAAAAAAAAAAAAAAAAAAAAAAAAAAAATTTCAATGTTCACCCTCATGTTGTACATCTGACATTTCAAAACTGAGAAGCTGAGTTTAAAATGAATGCACACTGTATTGCAGAGAACACAGAGCCTGCTTTTGGCAACTTTGTGAGGGCAAATTGTCATGTATATGCACTACCTGTGTGTTTATCTATGTATCTGAGATTGGTCTAGGCATATTTGCAAGTGTGAGCACAAGGAACCCAGTTCAGGAAATATATAGTAATATTAGATAGCACTTAGGAAAGCCTTAAGTACAGGAGTGCTTAAGTGTGGTCTTAAAGACTTTCCTGAAATAAAGTTAAAGAACTTGAATCAAAGACTTCTGGGATCAATGTAACATCACAAACTGGTGCTTACAAAAATGTATGCTTAGAGATGCAAGCCTAGAATTTTAGTCTGCAGCTTTTGATTTCTGAGCTGACTGCTAGTGGGACTATTGAAATGAAGTATGACAGAGCATGATGAGGAGGGCGAAGACTCCTGGTGAATTTATAGTGCAGGGCATTTATGGTACAGTTACCAATTCTAACGTATAAATTGTCAAGCTACTGCTGTTGCAAAAGCATCAAAAGCTTTCCAGAGCTGCACCTGGAGTCAAAAGTTAAAAAGAGAAAGAAAAAAAAATGCCATCTTTGTGTTTAAAGTACACAAATTGACTTCTTGACATTTGCACTACTAATTTTGATGCTTTGATGGAAGTGATCTGTTACTATACTTTAAAGTCCTGAATATCACCTCACAGGGCTAAGAAAAGAGGAATAAAGAGTTCAAAGTGAATAATTACCTGTTGATGATGTATTATATTTAAAGACTCTGGCTGTGGATTAAAGCTAGTTCTAGAGCTGTTAATAGCCTGCAGTAAACAACTAATGAATCAAAGAAAAGGAGTAAAAGCAGCTATAGTTGAAGGACATTCCCATTAATATCAGAGGCCAGAGTTGAAGTGTTAAATGTGACACAATAAAACACATTCGTTTCATACCACAGTGTAAGAATTTAGAAAGATGGTCACAGGTGAATTATTAGGAATTGTCCTTTGAGCTTTGTTTTCAAAACACTTTGATGCCATGCACGATGCTAGATTTCCTACCCCTCTGGTTTTTCTGCAGTTTTTCTGCATTTTTTACATGGTGTAATGAGGAGAATAGATCTGGATGTCAAGAGCTGACCATGCAGCACTGGTGCCTCACCACTGGAAAGAGCGTTCTTTCAGACAGGAGAAATAAAAACTTAAAGAAGGAGGCATAGAACAAGAAATGGAAAATGGTGGAGAATAAATAATATGTCTATGGGGTTTTCTGGTTTTGAACTATTGAAAATCTTGATAAAATAGGAAAGTGATTTAAAAAAAGGAAAAGTTCTTTGAACATACTTTATCTAAATAAATGAAAGAAGAGTTTCAGTGTGTGGTCTTTCCATTCTTTCCCATCCTCTCCCTGTGGTTTAAGCTACTGGCAATCCTCACGTAAGCAAGGGTGGAAGGCCCCCATTTTGTCCAAAATGGAGCCCTAATCTGAGAGGCATCCAAAGAAGGAATGTTGCTTTTATTTAAAAATGTAGGAACTGAGATCATTTGTGGAATCCCATTTTTTTCAGGGAATAGCCTTTTTCTCTTTGAAAAGTGTTTTAGAAGAAACAGAACACTCCAGGTTTGCAGTCCATTAGGCTGATACATATGGCATAAATGATTTTTCACCTCCCAGCAGACTCAAGCTTTTAAGGCTGCTATATCTTCTCTGGGTTCATATATGGGGGTTAGGAACTGACTGAAAATAAGGGAAAGAAAAGCGTGGAAGATGCATGTCCATTGAAAAGCTGGTATGCATCTCAAAGGAGAGTGATTATTTTTAAGGCTTAAGAATCAATATATCTGAAAAAAACAAAACAGAACAAAACCTTACCAGAGAAAACTAATGATGCCCTAGGAGTAACCTACAGATAATCTTTGTCATTCTATGCTTCTTGTTGGATTGGGGCAATACTGTAAGTGTCTGAAGTAAGTTGTAAACCAGCCTGGCCATATAGCAACCACCACATCTAGTCTGCAAAGTGTTTGAATCATTAGCTTTAAGTTAAGAGAGCAGAATTTTGTACTCTATCGATTTCAAAGAAGAGTCTCTGGGTGGACAAAATATGTGCTGTTAGCCTTGGTCTGTGGAAACAAGGTTCATGCGCTCAGTGCCTGTATGGGAGAGGCAACAGAAGGAACATTGTGTCATCCCAGGATCTCCATCCCCACCAGGAGGGAAAGCTTGTGCAGGAACTTCTGTCTTAATCACAAGATGCAAACCCACAGGAATCAATTGCTTTTCAAGAACCAAGATTGTTTCTTCTCTACCAGAATTAGCCATCAGTTCTGTGTGGGGACCTTCTGATGGCATTTTTCATGGCATTGTTCTCACAGACATACAGAGTTCTCATCTCAGGGAAAGGACTGCTAATGAAAAAAAAAAAAAAAAAAAAAAGAGGCATCTCTGAGGCAGCAGAAAGAATGTGAAAGAGAGAATGAGGCAACATGTAAAAAGCTGAAAAGGGACATGGTGTATGTATGTGACTGATGAGGCAAGACTTTCCTCATGACATGGCTTGCTGTTGAATGTACACTGTCCTTCGTGGAGGTGAYTGCTGAGTGACTTGGAGCACTTGTGTTTTATCGATACCTTCACTGGAAAGTGTTCGTGATATGACAATTAGAAGACAAAATAGAAGATAAAATTGTCCCTAACTTCATTTGAGAGCCAGTTTTTCCCCATCAAATGCTTGAATTCATGTCATCTGTCTTAGAGTTAGCTGTCTTGTCTGGGGCCACAGCTCCATGGGATGCAGTGAGCCACTTTAACATCCCCTCACCACTGAACCAGGGCAGTCCTTCCCTCCCACCCTCATCATCTCCTGTCTTACTTGTCCTTGGCTATAAGCTCCCACTGCTTACCTTGTGCAAGCTCACTGTACTCTTCCTGAGCCAGTTAAATGCATGAGTTCAGCAGACAACTAACTCAGCAAAAGACTGAAAGTGCCTCACAAAAGTGTCTGTTGAGCACGGAGCTGCCTCAGAGAAGGTGAAGACAGGACCAGGAGTTCCCCAAGAGGAGGAAGAGTGTGAGAGAAGGGAAGGAAGGCTGAGACCTGCCCTTTTCTACACATATGAGCTAAGAAACAACATTGTAAGTATTTGCCTTAGTTTTCTTTGAGTCCCCAGGCAGAATGAAGCTGCCTTAGACATCCTGAGCTGTCTAAGCTGAATCACTCTTTAGGAGCTTCTATAGCAAGAGCTTGAACAATGAACACGGACTTGAAACAAACCTTTGGAAGCTTAAAGTAAAGTAAGGTAAATCCTAGCTTTAATYCTCAGCACTTCAGATAAATGTTTGTCTTATCTCTTTATTCATGGTGTCCCAAACACTTGAAGTCTCTGTTTCCCCTCCGGATGAGTGAAAGTGCTCACTCCTTGCCTGCTTGCTCCTCCTGTGGTGCTAATCTCTCCTCCAAGCTATGTGCTTTCTCACAGCGTAGCTTCACAGTATGATCTACATACATGATCTACATGATCTTCCTGCTGGGCTTTGGTGAATGAAGTATTAGTGACAAGACCAAACAGGAATCATGTAAAGTAAGTACTGTGGTTCATGCTGCTGAGTAGCTGTTCCAGACTCTCCACCAATGCACCCAAAAATCGCTAGGCTGATTATGGCTGGGACACATTTTCAGACCTGTGTTCTTCTTTGCACCCATAAAAGTTACAAACCAACTTAAAGTGGAGAGTGAGACCGAAGAGCAGAAGAGAGGTATGTSTGTACCTACCCATATTTACTAGGAATAGGTGGCAGAAGTCAGAGGCCAGAGTGTTTCCTGCATTAGTGCTGTCTGCTGCGTTGGTATGTGTCCTTAAAAAGTTGAGGGAACTTCACATCTGCACAGTCCCTCTCACATCTGTGTTTGCACTATGTCTAGCTTTGGCATGTATGTGTTGAGGGAAAAGCTAGGTGAATCTTTCAAACGGATTTCTTCACTTACCCACCTCAGACACGTACCATGCATGTATGCAACAAAGTTGTCTGTGTGTGGTTCTTTAGTGGACCATACATATTATTTTCATAAACTGGCCATTTCCATGTACTGTGCTATCCTTATTCTTCATATATTTTGCTGCTTGCTCTGAGGATTGCATTTTACTGAGTGCTTTGTGACTGATTTCCAGATCTCTGCAAATTCTCAGACTCAGTTTGCTAAATGGAGCTGTTATAGCATATTATTTGTATTGTAGCAATGCCTGGAGGTCCCTTTGTGCTAAGTGCTGTCTGTGGCTGGTACATGTGCAGCTGTTTGTCCTAATGTCCGAGACGTGTTCTCACACCACCAGTCCTGCCTTTCCAGTGCGCAATGTTCTGAGCCATCATTAAAACTTAATACGTTCCATTTGGTCGTGAGAAAACTGTCTTGTTTGGGGAAAAATATATTATTAATCCCAAAGCAAAGATGCAGGCACTTTTTGGTGATGGGGTTGATTATTTACAAAATGTCATTCCCGACTTCCCTTGTTTGCCAAGTGTGAGTCATATGTTAGTAATTGAAAATGAGCAGTGTGGATCTCTTCTATAAATGGCTGTTTGAAAGCATAATTAGTAATAAAATAAGGGGGCCAAGAGGTCCCCCAGAATATCTAGTGCTGCATCTCTTTTAAAACTATTATCACTAGCAGGCAAGACTTGTTCACCCTCCTTCTTTTCCATATTGCTTATTTTCCTTTAAAATCTCAGGCCTGTTCCCCATTTTTGCTTATGTTGTACCTTAGGGGAACAAGATCTTGCTCCTTCATGAGGCAGCTATTTGAGATCTTTCTATGTTGTTTCTTAACACACTTTGCACTAACACTCATGCAAGCCTTAGTTGAATAATTCCAGTAGTGACATGCAATGATTTTCAAGGACCTGAAGGAGAAAGWAGTTCTATGAAACTTCATCATTCCTATGGACTCCAACTCTTCATTTGCGTAACATCACACATGGTCAGAGAGCATCACAGGTAAGGAAAAGAGTCAGAGGCCTGATTCTGCTCTCATGTCACTGCTGCTTTAATGTAAATCTGTTAATTTAYCTGGCATACTTCCTGAACACATCGATGAGGTTGGAGTGAGTCTCAACATACCAATTTTGAGAGATTTATGGCAGAAGAGTTTGAACGTGCAAATACTTTGCAGGTGTGCAGACCTGCAAAGTCTGTTGTTGCCAGATTTGTTTGTGTGAGGAAGMTACTGGTGTGTGGTTATGGAGGTAAGAATGAGCTTTTAAGAGATGCAAATAGCACTAGATCGTAAGTGGTAAGGACAAGAAAAAGTAGGTAAAGAGAAAGGTGCTACCTTTATGAGGTGCACTTGGAAACAGCAGTGTGGGGTTGGTTTGTTTGATGTTTGGAGGGGCAAGATTGTTTGTTTGTTTGCCTGGATGGTTATTCACTTTTTTTGTGCAGGATGAGTTGGAAAATGGTTGAGGTAAAATGATATATAGGTGGATGCTGGAAGTCCAGCCTTCTGGTAAACTGGCCTCCTCTGTGATCCAGAGGAGGTGTGGGTTGCCAATACAAAGTTATCACTGCCCTTTTTGGGACTGTTGTATATCAGAAAAACTGATTTACATCTACTGCTTTGCCTGTTCTTTCCAGTGCAATGCTAGCTGCTGTGATCCACCCCCAGGAAGTATTAGCTAACTATTCCAATATGTTCTGTATGAATATAGCCTGAAACAGAAGTTCATGCAAAATACTCCCCAAATGACATCCTGCTCCAAATGACAACCATGACAACATTGTTCCATGCTTTCCATGGCAAGGTGGGCAGCTCAAAGAGAGCAGAGTTCAGTGGGAATCATTCCACTGACCAATAAACTTTGGCTCAGGCCTTCCAAGATGTTAGGCATTGGGTTTTCCCCAAAGGTGAGTATGGCTTAGGATGCTCTTTTATCCAGTGCAACCAGGAATGACCCCAAACTGGAGATGTCCTGGCTCAGGGGGTGTTGATGCTGCTTGGCTTGGGAACAGAGCCAGACCTTTGGCTTTTCTCTTTGTCTGAAGTTTCTCAGCCTCCAGGATGTGGAGCTTTCCCAAGCCCTTGAATGGGAGAATATAGGTCAGTCTTTCCATGTGGAGTCAATATTTGTTGAACAGTTTTTTTTTTTTTTTTTTTTTTTTTAACTATTTAAGAAGGAAAGAGAAGTAATATTAGGTCACTTTTAAGAAGAAGGTGGGATGGAGTTATTGTTCTTATCTATTTAATATCTGTAGAAGCCCTGTATATGGATTCTTGTATATCAAATGAATGAAAGATCAGAAGATCTGATTCCTGCTGCTTCTCTGAACCCACAATTCGAACAATAGTAGGTTTAAATTCAAGTGCTTGACTTGTCATTTATGTGCTTTGCATCAGGATGGTTCAGCATCACCGGCTGGTAGGAAATCTAACAAGCAGTGCTAGTGGGGCTCAGGCACCATGCTCACTACTGTGGAAAAAAAAAGGACGCAAAGAAACAGAAAGGAAAATACCCCATACAAAACAAGAACTGCTTTGGTGATCCCAGGGCTGAGCCATTGCCATTAGGCTCAGGTTCAAAGCAATTTCTACACTTTTTGGGACATGAAAAAATGCAACAGTAAGGTAGATAAAATTAAGTAACTTCCTCTATTTTTATATTCATCTCTCTCATTCCTTCCTATTAATTTGCTGGTAGCACAGAGCCCAGGACAGTGGTTATAAACCTCTAGCATAGGCCATCAGAGCCTGCAGGTGATGGATCCAAAATGAGAGGACTTGAGCTCTTCCTCTCCCCCCCAGMTGCTGCTACCACACGAGCTACATTATGCAGGCAGCAGAGGTAGAAGGATGGATATGTGGTGCTGGGGAAGCATGAGGAGTGGAGGAGTGGGAGAAGACTCGGATCAGGCACGGCAAAGCTCATCATCACTGTCCATTAAGTGCTTTCGCTTATATATCCACAGGGCTCATCCCTCCTAGTTTGTTTATTATTTTGATCTTTTGCATCCATGCTGTGTTTGTCTGCTGGCCAGCTGGCTTGTGTGAGAAGAGGATTCCTGGGGGGTCAGTGTGAGGCTGGTTTAGGCGCTGGAGGGGACTTAGCCACATCCCCATTCTCACACTTGGCATTGACATGCTGTGTGATTTCAGACCAGGCACTTGCTGTCTTTGCCTCCATTTCCCTTTCTGTAAAATGCTGATGGTGATGTTTACTTCACAAACTGCATGACGTTGGACAGTTGCAAAACTCTTTAAGAAGCAATAGATTAAACTAATTAGCCTTGTTATGAAGGACCATTATAGGAAGGAAAAAAAGAAAGTAGTAATAACTTTGTTTTGTTGCTGTGGCACTTAGATTATTCTGTTTCTCTGTTCATCTTAAATGGCTAGTCTTGTAGGGAAGAATGTCAATCAGTTGCACATTTTACTTTTCTGTGTTAAGATACAAAAGAGACCTGTAAATTTGGTGTGGTAGTGAGCATTCATTGTCTGAACTAACAAAAGATTAAACTAGCATGTGCTTTTATTAGTAGTCCTTGCTCTGGCTCTGGTATCTGACATTTTACCTTGCTTTCTTAGTGGAAATTTAATAAAAAGAGAGTAAAAATAAACTAATAATCTCCTTGTTTCCCCTCTTAGTGCTCAGGCTCTTTTCTCCTTACTCCTTCATCATCTCCAAATTTCTGTAATATTTAAATTAATTTAAAGTAGTGAATGGTCAGCTTGAGTTAGATACTAAGGATCAACTTCTGYTTCAGTTTGAAATCAAGGGCAAATTTCTCATAGACTTTAATAGAAATAGAAGATGTCTCAGTGCTTCACCAAAGATCTTTAAACTGAGGATGCTCATTTCCTCAGAGGATATACAGTGYGTTCTTCAGATTATAAGCTGATTCTTTAAATACTCACTTCATGTAAATGAAAGAGAGGACAAAATCCTTTTTTTAATTTAACTTGAATAACAAAAGGTGCCTTCTTTGTTTGTGAACAGTACTCATTAAGCCAGGGTCTTATAGATTATTACATATATTTTTGTCCATATGGGAAAAACATATAGGCTAATTTTTTTCAGTCTAATATTACCATCCTAGTTCCATCAGTATAACCCTAGCCAAAAAATTCAAAAAACAGGATAGTTTCTTTGGCATTTGGAGACTTCTGATATCTATTTTTTTGCAGAGCCTACTGTGAAGAAATCAAGTTTATAGCTGCATTACATTTGATATGAGTTGCTAGCTATGGAGACCTTGACAACAAGCTGTCATTCATACCTTTTGCTTGGTGGAGGTGGGTGTATGAAATCTCCTCATTATAAAAGAGCCAAATCACTTTCCTTTCGAGAATCACATTACCGGGCTTCATGCACCTAATGAAATTCCGGCCTTATGTTTGCTTCAAGATTGCCTCCAAGATGTGAAAACGGAAACAGATTTAATGCTGTGAGGACCCGAACTTCAAAAGATAAGGCCTCTGCACAGTGGGGTGCACAGCCAGCAAARCAGAAGGAAAAGGACCCTTTGGAAAGCCCATCGTTACATCTTTCTTAACTCATGCAGTAATCGCCATGGCTTCCTTTCCTTTTTCAGTTGTTTCCTTGTGATTCACTGACTCTCCTGCACCCAGGCTCACAGATTTCACGGTTCTTGGCAGCCCACCAGACTCTGAGGGAAGAAGAAGGAACATATGTGTGAGATGAAAAGAGTGAAAGCTTTATGGTGTCAATTCTACTTTCTCTTCCTCATGCAGGCACTTGTTTATCGGTATAGCTTTCTTTAAAGATCAAAAATAAAGTCCTTCTGGCTTTGGAGCAGTAAAAACTACGTTTTTTACTGTAGAAATGTGACGCCATAAGTGCTAATACAAGTCKTCTTATTTTGATTCTGTGACACATAGCAATGGTACTGCTGTCTTGCCATATTTAATCCTGCCTTGTTAGCAATACTGTACAAAAGCTTTAACACAAACTCATCTTAGCAAGTGACAGCTATGTGGCATCAATATCAATACAATGAAGTAAATTACCTCCTCTTCTTTCCTTTGTTTGCCTTTCATTTTCTATTAGAGTAGGCTATGAAATGCTATAGACTATGCATTTCTCTGAAGTGACTGCAGTTCTTCAGTAGCCAGCCTCTCTACACTTTAGCTGTGAACCTCATCATGCTCCAAAAAAGACAGAAAACTACTAGGARTATCAGCTGTGTCCTACAGTTTTATCTGGAATCTCAGATTTGTCTAGAGATAAAAATATTTGCCTTGGCTGATAGTCTGTAAAAATAAATAATAATAGATAGTAATATAAATAATAACAATAACATTATGCTTTCAAAATGTGTTTTTCTAACCTTGGAGTCTGAATAGCATCTAACACGTACATTTAATTGACTCTGTTATTGTTTGAAAAGGTTTGTATTACCCTTAAGACTAATAAGTAGCTATAATCACAAAGAAAATAGACTCTCAGCTAATGAGTTATGGGGGTGGTGGTGGGGTAATTAGTCTCATTTTGCTCAGCCAACCTAGTTGAGCACTATGGTATGGGCAGATAAGGTGTTAGCACCTCTTAGGAAATAATTGGGAATCCAAATGATTCAAGCTGACCTGTTTTACTTTGCAATACAGTGAATGAAGAACAAGCCCATCGCTAGGTGCCAAAGCAATGTAATTCTAGTATGTTTTTCAAGCATATAGCTGAAGGTGTGTAGTTCATGGCTTTGAAGCTGTTGGGACATTGTTTTTTTCTCTGCTTTCTGCTTTCCTTTGTTTTTTTTTTYCCCTCTTTTTTTCTTTACTGTGTTATTGTGATTTTGCTTCTTCCAAGGTCCTTTGTTTGGAAGCAAAGCAAACACTGGCTTTCTTTTTTCCTAAAGATGTATTGGTTGAAATAAGGGCTCTAGCCACCTAGCTCCCAGAGGGCACATCACCCACTCTAAGATARGTGTCCAAGATGGATGCATGAATCACCATTCCACTTTTTTTTTTGCTGATTCTCCAGGGAGTTTGGACAACTGCTTAGGACTAGATGAGCACTTTCTGCATAATTACAGTTAATTTGCTTCAGTGAGACTTTTCCTGAGTAAAGCAGGGTTTAGCCATAGGTGTAACATCTTTTACTGCAAGGTTTGATATGTACACTGTGTTAAGACTAACGTTTATTATAAGTGTGCTCTGAAAAAAGCACACTTTGAATTTCTAGCTCTTTAAAGGTCGGTAGAGTGTAGCAACAAAACAAATCCAGTTTGAGATATTTTATTTCAGAGTGTGGAGCTGCTGAGATTTTGCTATGTATTTAGACATCGCATCTGAAACTAATTAAAAGGAAGGTGAGTGATAGCTGATGAACACAGATTTCTGGCTTGTATTATACTGTCCAGAAACATTACATGACTATTCCCAGCTGTTCTTCCAGCATGGGGTACCAGCTGTCTCATCAAATTGCACCACAGAGTAAGAATAAAGAAATCTTCTGTATTCTCCTGCCACACGAAAACAGCCAACAACAACAACAACAAAAGCCCAAACAAAAAGAGAAAGAAAATCTTAAAAGCCATTTCTTCCCCCATCTGATTACATTCTACCTTACAGGAAGCAGATGTAAACACAGTGCAAGCTCATTCCAGTTTGCTAATCACTAGCTTTTTGTTTTTGCAAACGTATCCAAACTGCTAACTTCATTTGCACAGCATTAAGTACTCAAAAAAAAATCCTTCTCAACCAGACTTTTAATATGTAGCGTTACAGATCTTGACAGCAGTGGAGGAGCATACCCTGCCTGCATTCTGGGGACGCTTCTGTGGGTGTGTTAACCAGTCAATCAGAGCAGTTTCCAAAACAAACGGATATTTTTGAATGTCATACACATCAAGAGAACACTTGTATTTTTCTAGTATATGTCTGTATCTTGGTTCTGCCTTTTACAAGAGATTATGATACTCAAGACGTAAGGTCAGATTTATCCCAGAATTTAGGTTTCATAGGGACAGACCTTATAAAAGCCAAGATCAGCAGAAATAGCTCCATTCTATTTTCCTTTTCTAAAATTGACTGGATGTAGTAATTTAA
Source organism: Rhea americana (assembly GCF_003343005.1). Classification (NCBI taxonomy): domain Eukaryota; kingdom Metazoa; phylum Chordata; class Aves; order Rheiformes; family Rheidae; genus Rhea; species Rhea americana. Next base: position 3,460,526 of record NW_028186956.1, on the reverse strand, counting down.
ATGTATAATAACCATAATATCAAAAAAAGCTGCAATCCCATATATGGAATTGACTAGAAATGAACAACCTGCTTTCCTCAGCCAGCTTGAGGGACATCCACAGATCTTTAAACTATACCTTAACTCACTTTGAATTTTAGGAATATCAGGTGCTATTTGATAATTAGATATGGAAAATAGGAGTAAAATATCTGGTTGCTAATGCTACTGGGGCTTACAGTGTCATAAATCTAGAGTAATGTCACTGAAAACATTTAAATGCTGTTGCTGTAGAGCTGATGGAAGGATGGAGTTGGACGTTTTTAACCTGATCAGACCCTCACCTGCCACAGTCTTTTCTACTGTGCTGTGCAATGTCCAGACATCAGTATTTTTTACCTGGAGAACATGATACGATAGTATCTTCAGGTAAAAGGAGTTCTTATATTTAAATATATTTGAAGGCTATATAGCGTGGAAGAAACTCATGATTTGAGCCGGAGTGGAGTGGGTGGCTAAATACTCTAAATATTTCTGGRGAGCTTTCTAAAAAGATGAGCTGACAGCATCTTACCTTAACTACTACCCTGAATGCTATTTTGTGCTGTCCTTGAGCAAGGCTGCGTGGGGGAGGTAATGCTTGTCAAATGACTAAGAGCTAGCAGTATTTAGATCCCTACCTCCCCTTCATTTCAGTTAAAATTAGGCTCAGAAATGCCTGTGTGGATCTGGGCCTGGTGAGTAGTGAGATATGGCAAGGAGTCAAAGCAATCTGCAGGGAACAGCGGGGCGGCTGAGCAGCCACAGCAGGCACGAGGCAGCTCTGCCGAAGGGCACCGCGCAAGAGGCATCGCCTGTGGCTGCACCACTGCCCTCCTCCTCCCCGTATAGGAGTCCGGACCCACATACAGTCAGCATTGACTTTATAGGACGGATGGGAACTAGAGGCGGCCGGATAACTTGCACAAGCTGTCACATCAGCTCTCTGAAGACCATGTTTTCTTAGAAGTTTTTCTGGAAGCTTCTGCAAATTTGTGGCAGGGTACTTTTTAGGAACATGCAAGAAGTGAGGCTATAAGCAGTCAGCAAGGACTTGGACAGCGAACAAAGGGAGCATCCAAGAAAGAAGACTAGTATTAGCAAATATAGGTCAGATACACAAAATCATTTGTCTGCAATGGCCATGCTAGCAGCAAACCAGCTGCAAACATATGCAGATAACATGCTGAGTCTACTTCAAAGACTCTTTATACTTCCTTAACTGGACCAAAGCAAGGCACTGTGGGTGCCAAAATAGACACAAATCGTTTAAGAACGATTTCTTAGACCAGCATTGCATCTTCCTTTCAGAGTAGCATCTTACAGTTGCTAATAATTATCTGGGTTTGTTGCTGTTACAATTAAAAAGCTCAGCTATGCATGGTGTATGGTTAAGTTTCATTTTCAAGCCTAAAGGAAGGGAGAGAAACTGAGGGGGAGAGGGTGGGACATGCATATTAGCTGGAATAATCTGTGGCACAGGGCAACTTAGCTAGAGGGCCATAAAATATCCAGCAGAAGGATGAGGAAGCCASTTCGCATATTCAGCAGCTGTTATAGACGATGTCTTGGAAGTTTGCATTACGGGCAGCTTTCACACAGCCACTGTCAGAAAGCCACACTTGAGGTGGAGGGACAAGGAATGGAGAAGACTTGCAGAGAAGTTCAAGGTAGGCCTGCAAAGCCAGGAGCCGATCAGCTCAGGAACAAACAGCGTGGCCACTGCAAGGGCCATGTCTCTGTTAGGACTCCTCAGAAGCCACAATCTCACTTTGCAAACYTTTTGAGGCTTTGATGCTGGCTTTCTATGCCACTGATGTGGCACATTGTGTTGTTCTGCCTTCCTGGGTTTTGGAGGCATTGAACTCCCCTTTGGAAGACCCAGGGACACTGAAGTGTTTTAGGGTTGATGAAATTATGACATTTTTTTTTTTTTAGAAAAAAGGAGATAAAAGTCTCTTTACAACCCTATTTCAGCTGTAGTCTCAGTATATCATCCATAATGGATACAGSTACAGATTCCTTACCTTACCAGAAACAAAGGTGCCGCAAGAGTGGTGTGCTAAGACAGGTAGCAAAAGGGTCAATGCTTTTGACTGCAAAGCCTGAGGCAATGCCATCACCATTATCTGTTGATTTTGGAGCCACTTAAAAATGACAACTCACCTCGGCTCAAGCTAAAAAAAAAAGTCTAAGCCTTTTATTTAATAAGAAGACAATTCTGTGCATTTATAAAACACTTCCTRGGATTGTGATTTTTCCTAAGCTATGTGAGTTGCAAGTTTGTTTTTCTTTCAATAGCTGCAGCTGTGACTCCAGCTGTCSCTCCTAAATGCTAAGTTATTTGTCTCAGGAAGCCTGGACTGGCCTTTCAAAGGGATTTGGGATCAACCCCTTTTGTACTTCATTATCTATGATGATGTGAAGTGGTGGCCAGGCGATAAATTGCTAAATAATCCATTCTTTAGGTAAAGGGCTGGTAAGTAAGGCAGGAAGAAAAGAGCTGTGGAGGAGGTTGGTCTAGTGAGGAAAGGGCTGTTGGAACAAGTTGACAGGGGCTCCTGTGGAGTGTGATTAAAAAGAGTAAGTCCTAGTACAGCAATACAGATGGATGTCACAAGTAGTTCAAGACCCTTGCTGGTGGGTTAATGGTTGGCCCATCTCACCAGGGCTGGGAGTTTCTCTTGCTTAGCTTCTCATGCATGCCAGCTTTGTTGCTTGAGAGTGAACACAGACTGCTGATCTGGTGTCTCTATATGACTTCAGTGTTATTATCCTCAGGTGAATAGTGATGGTTGGTCCTACAGTAACTCTCTCTCTCTCTCTCTCTTTTTTTTTTTTTTTTTTTAGGGGAAGCAAAACAAATTTTTTGATCAATGCCAATTTCCCACACATTGCATGTGTCTAGCTACAGCCAGAAAGGCAAGGTCATGTACAGCAGTGTCATGTTTCTCTCCTTCTCTCTAAAGAAGAGCTTACTAAATACAGTAAGACTTCAAGGAGGTACACCGAGACTGTGATCTTATTTCCCTGACCAAAATCAAGATATTAAACCTGGTTGCTACACTTGACTTTTTAGTAAAATTGCTGTAGATAAATGTTGTAGTTTTTGGCAGTATCTCTTATTCTATGAGTACTCAAGACAGTAAACGCTTTTTAGTAAATGTAAGGTTAGCAGAAGCCAGCCCCCTGACCTTAGTTAGCCAGATTATATGTTTAAACCTGCTAGAACTTAGCTCCTCAAAAAGTGGCCTATGTGTGAAACTTTTTGTAAAGATCTACACTTTCCTAAAATGAGCTAGGAGCAAACAAGTTGATTAATCAGTTCAATTTAAAGGAGCAGTTTTCCTGTGCAGCCAAGGGAAACAGGCTAATGGCTTTTTTCCTCTTACCTAAAACCATTTCTGACAGAACTAGGAAGACTGGGAACATTTTTGGCCAGTCAGCGATGGCAATGAGCATGAATTATCTGTATGTCGGCTGGTACTGGAGTGAGATTGGTCTCTTGCCATCATTTTTGGCAACAGAAGCCACACACATAAAAGAGACAATGCTGGAGTCAGGCACAGACTGATGGGTCCCCTGTGGCTGTCTCCACACCTATGAAAAGAAAATACATGATTTTAGCAATGACGCACCAATTTTAGGAACTGTTCCAGGAGTTGTCCCCAGAGCATCCAAAGGAGATAAGAGTTAAGCGTGTGCTCCAGGAAACAGAAGAGCAAGCACACAAAATATGTTAAGCCTGGGAAGCCAGTGTGCAAGGATGCTGAGCACAGATTAAGCTTACCAGGAACAAAATACAGCAGATATGTTGGGGCTTTCATAGCTGGAGATTAATTTAGATTCCTGTATTGTACTTTAAGCAAGGCTGGACCAGGTTACCAGGTTCTGTAGAAGAAGGCAACCACTGCAATAAGGGCAGTCTGGAAGAACTTGTACCATCTGCAATAGACAACTGCAAAATATCCAAAGATACAGAGAATAAATAATTCAGGTAGATGCCACAGTGCCATTGGCTGATATGCTCTCTGAAGGCTGATCACGAGTCACCAGCTGACCTGAGAAGGCAGCACTTATTCCTACATGAGCGGTTTTGGTGACTTGACTGTTGCTAGGAAATCTTGCCTGCRGTCACTCTGTGAGAGTAACTTAGGSGAGAGTTGCTTTAGTGGTKTAAATAGGGTGTGGAGGTAAAGTGGGACTTTGAGGACTTGCAACAGCATACTCAAYAGGCCATCTTTTGTGTCATTCAGCAAAGGATCATTTTCCACTGTAACACTGGGTCATTACCACTATGTTTCACTACCGATAACTACTTGCTTGTACCACTTGTAACAACATCTTCAATCCCTTCAGAGACCTTTAAGTGAGGTGTAATTTGGAAGGACACTAAAACTTTTTTTTTCCATTAGACCAATGAATGGAACRGAAAGGAAAAGAGCAATAAAAAAGGCAAGCTTTGGGATTATTCAAGATTTTCAGCTGAAAAGGAACATGAGGCTAAGAATGGTCTGAGAACTATTGCTTTGAGGATGAAAGAAACTAAAAGAGYTTCCAGTTTATTCTGAAATTTGCCAGCCACTTCCTCAGCAGAGCAGCTTTCTTTAAAATCTGGATTACATTGCGGGTACATCCTCTAAACTGAAATACTCATAGCAGCACAGTCTGACTGTGTTGTAAAGGTGGGAACAGCAGAATGGAGGAGGGATAGGAATAAATTCTCTCCAGCAGGGGAGGTGAGGGCTTCCTCCAGACTGTGTAAACCTCCCCAGTCTGAGGCAYAGCTCTGAATCTGGTTTTCTGTGTCAATGCTGTTTTAAGGAGTTCCTGCTCGCTTCCCGCCCACAGAAGCTTAATCAGTCCCCCTGCAAAACACATCGCTGAGCTGATTAGAGGTTTTAAATAACCTTACCAAAAAAAATCACACAACAGGTAGGGCCTGTTAGCTCAGGCATGGTTATACTGTTTCCAGTGCAGAGTGTCTCTACAGAACTTGCACCTACCTGATCAGACCCAGCTCAGGTCCCAGCCCCATGGTGTGGCATAGAGCAGCCCACCTCATCCCACGTGCTGGCCACATCTTCGAAGAAATCYTGGCTGGGCCTCTGTAAGATCTGGTCCATCTTTATCAGGGAGCAGGTGATGTTAYTGTGAATTTAAAAGACACCTGAGGTTGTTTATATGTCTTTAAGAGGATACTGTCTGCTGTGGGGCACTCTGTGCAATTACAGCATGTAATGAAAGTTTCCAAAATCCAGAGATACAAAGAACATGATCATGCACTCACGTGTATACTCTTACACTACCTCACAGGAGTGTATTGAGAAGAAAGGGTAAGTTAAATTTCATGTTCCACAGCACAGAAGTCTTTGCTGTGGTCTGAACTGCACAGGGGATTTTGCAATTCTCACCCAGGGAAGTGGCTGTGCCCACGCTTAATTGCAAACCTAAATTATCTTGACTTCATGTGCTTAAGGATTCTCCTAACCAGAGATAAGCCAAATCTATCTCTGAGGGTCATGAGTAGCCCACAAAAATGAACAGAATTATAGTAGCAGGCAATGATACAGTAGTCTGTACAAGCGGGATTGCCTCCTTCCCGCCCCCCCTCCCCTCCCAGTTTGGTTTCTTCAGCATCAAAAAATATGCCCAATAGTAGTTTTGCTGATTTCATTAACAGTTCTGCAGAGGACCCCACATAGGTTTATAYTGGCTTAAATATAAGTTGTTGATAATTTGCAATTTGAGTAGACTCTACCACTTTTTATGAGAAGATATCCACCAAAAAATAGTACTATTAAAAATATGATGTCTGTAGGGTAAAGCCCCAGTGTAGGGTTTGCTGAGGTTATTTCAAAGAAAACAYAATTACTGCAATATTTGATCCAAAATTTTTCACATGTGGGAAAGCTTAGCTAAAGAAAGAACAGTTCAKGCATATAAAGATAGGATACCCATAAAAATATGCACATAAACTCATGGTTAGCAGTTCAAATGATCAAGTTAAATAGTTAGAGCTAACTTGTTTCCCTTTTCCACCATTCAGTCTGCAGCTAGGAGACGTGATTTGAACATACCATCCTACTTAATCTGCCTTTTGGAAAGGCTTTCCCCAACGTGGTTATCTTTAGAGCTAGCAYGTATTCATATGGTTGGAATAGTTTATTTCCTTGTGATGTGTTTTTCTATTGTGGCTTTGTCTTTTAGAAAAGGGCCTTAATGGCCTTGGTCTTGGCAGGACCTCACTATCTTTTTCAGTACCATATTAGCTTATCAAGGCTGGAATTTGCTAGAGAAACTTTGTTGTAATATATGTCTATATTATGTCTACTGAGCCTTTTAAATGTACTGTAACTTCAGTTATCAATAGTATAGTAGTTCCTGTACTTTAAATTTAAATGCTGGGAAGTTTGATTTTTATTCTCTGGGTTCATTAGACATTCAGTAAGAATTACTTGCCATTTTTTWWWAAAAAAATGATTTTGACRACAAAATCAAAACCAAAAAGTCTGTGTGTAAGTTCATACTGAGGTCTACATGCCCACAAATTGGTGTATGGCCAGCTTCACCCTGTGTGGCAGCCTCAGCATTTTCCTTGCGACAGGAAGGGAACCAGTGATAGGTGGGTGCCCAACCCAGAGGTAAAAGCTGCCCCTGCCTGGCACAATAAGGAGCAAACATTGCTCTGCAGAAGTTGTCCCTTTTGGCAGAGGATGCTGCAGTGGGGTGTCCTGATGCTGGAGTGGGTAGGTAGCGGTAGGCACTGCAGCAGGATGGAGTTAAGGGCATGGGAAGCCACCAGCTGCACAACCAACTGCTTGCTGGTTGTACCCTGTTGTCACTGGTGTGGTGTGACCTGAAGTGAAGCATTTCCAAACCTTTCTGGACAGGTACATCAAGAACGAGTACGTGTTAATGAATCTCACGAGGTAATTAACTTCACTGAATGGGCCAAAGTAGTTATTTTGTTACAGTCATGTTAAAATCCTGCAACCCACAACCATACTTAGCACAATTTGAATTTTTCATAATTCTTTGGTTTTAGTTGAGATTCACTTTTGCTTTCTATTTCTTAGCTGAGTTGCATGAGTATAAATACATCGATTTGTCTTTAAGGATGTGATTCAAGACAGTCCAGAGATAGTGCAGTACAGAACACCAGCTGCAGAAAAGATTTTAATGCTCATATTAAGTTGACCAATCCTATACTGCTTCTGTTTCCTCATTGCTGTTTTTCTTGGACAGAATAGAAGGATAAGTAGATCACTTTCTGCAATGTCTAATTTGTTCAGTGAAGTCTGATACTCCCACAACATTCTTCAGCAGATCTTAGTTTTAAAAATAACAGCCAAATTATGTATTCCAAAGTAATGCAGGTGTTCATGAGCTGTTTCATTGAAAGTCAATGTGATTTGGGATTTGAACTTTAAGAAATGAGACATCAACTTGTAAAATAATCTAAAGCCTTAAACTTTATCCTCAGACTTTTTTATTAATGATGTCCTGGAATACTATTTATAAACCAAGGGCTATAAGCATTCATTAGGTTAGAACGACAATTCTGCCAATACTTACTTTTTCTCAAGAGCTATACCAATGTGCTAGACATCCAGGCAGACTGTGGTGAATGATCTACAGCCAAAATAAAATTGCCTAGAACAGCCTCAAAAGAAGAATCTCAGTTGACCCAGCTATGCAGTGCCTCCCAGGACCGATGATATTGTTCAGTCAAATGCCTGGCTTCAGCAAGGTAGGCACTCAGCAGATGGAAGCTCAGGGAAATTGAGGAGTGCTTGAATCACAGTCAAAATCCTCTTCCACTTTATTTTGAATCCTASCTCTTTCTCCACTTCATCAAAAAATGTCTGGTGCCTGCATTTCAGGGCCCTTGCTGCCTGTATGCATCAAATCTCTTCAGTATGCCAATGTGTTTATCTCCTTCGCTCAGCCATTAGCAACAGGCTGCCATCCTTTTCTATTAGCCTGCCACTGTTCCTTCCTACAGTGCTGCTTCTTATACAAACAAGATACTTCCTGACCTTTCCCAAAGAACTCTGCATCCTGCTGTGTTTGTCTCTAGATAGCTCAGAGCAATCTGAAGCAGGGTCTGAGTCTTATTCTATTTTTTGGACATTCAATGCAATGAAATTTTTGTACAAATAACATCACTTCCTCCAAGCTCAAGAGCAGTGCACCCCTATGAGTAAGAAGTCCAGGAAAGGGGGCAGGAGACCTGCATGGGTGAGCAAGGAGCTCTTGGCCAAATTCAGACAGAAGAAGAAAATACACAGAATGTGGAAGAGGGGACAGGCTRCTTGGGAGAATTATAGGAATGCAGYCAGAGTAYGYAGAGATGCTGCGAGGAAGGCTAAGGCCCAKYTGGAATTGAGTCTKGCAAGGGATGTYAAGGACAACAGGAAGGGCTTCTTCAAATACATCAGCAGCAAGAGRAGGACTRGGGAAAATGTGGGCCTGCTACTGAATGGGGYGGGGRCCCTGGTGACAAGGGATACAGAGAAGGCAGAATYMCTGAATGCCTTCTTTGCTTCAGTCTTCACTGCTAAGGGCAGCCCTCTTGAATCCTGCAGCCTGGACGTGAGGGAGAAAGTCTGGAGAAGGGAAGACTTTTCTTTGGTTGGGGAGGATAGGATTAGAGACCTTCTGGGCAAGCCTGACATCTACAAATCTATGGGCCCGGATGGGATGCACCCACAGGTACTGAAGGAGCTGGCAGATGTTGTTGTCAAGCCGCTCTCCATCATCTTTGAAAGGTCCTAGAGAACTGGAGAGGTGCCTGAAGACTGCAAGAAAGCCAGTGTCACTCCAGTCTTCAGGAAGGGCAAGAAGGAGGACCCAGGCAACTATAGGCCAGTCAGCCTCACCTCCATACTTGGAAAGGTGATGGAACAGCTCATTCTGGATGTCATCTCCAGACATATGGCGGAAAAGAAGGTGATCAGGAGTAGCCAGCATGGATTCAGCAAGGGGAAATCATGCTTAACCAATCYGATAGCCTTCTGTGATGGAATGACTGKCTGGGTAGATGAGGGCAGAGCAGTGGACATTGTGTACCTTGACTTCAGCAAGGCTTTTGATACTGTCTTCCACAACATCCTCCTAGAGAAGCTCAGGAAGTGTGGGTTAGACAAGTGGACAGYGAGGTGGACTGAGACCTCGCTGAAAGGCAGAGCTCAGAGGGTCGTCATCAGTGACATGGAGTCTAGCTGGAGGCCTGTGGCTAGTGGAGTCCCCAGGGCTTAGTACTGGGTCCTATCCTGTTCAACTTCTTCATCAGTGACCTGGATGAGGGGACAGAGTGCCTCCTCAGCAAGTCTGCTGATGATACCAAGCTGGAAGGAGTGGCTGTGCTGGGCCACAGGGCTGTGCTGCCATTCAGAGAGACCTGGAGAGGCTGGAGAGCTGGGTGGAGAGGAACCTCCTGAGGTTCAACAAGGGCAAGTGCAGAGTTCTGCACCTAGGGAAAAATAACCGTAGGCAGCAGTACAAGCTGGGGGCTGACTGGCTGGAGAGCAGCTCTGCAGAGAAGGACCTGGGAGTGCTGGTGGATGACAGATTGACCATGAGCCAGCAATGTGGCCTTGTGGCCAGGAAAGCCAATGGTCTCCTGGTGTGCATTAGGAAGAGTGTTGCCAGCAGGTTGAGGGAGGTGATCCTGCCCCTCTACTCAGCCCTGAGGAGACCTCATCTCAAGTTCTGTGTCCAGTTCTGGGCTCCCCAATACAAGAGAGACACGGAGCTACTGGAGAGAGTCCAGTGTAGGGCTACGAAGACGATCCGAGGGCTGGAGCACCTGCCCTATGAGGAACGGCTGCGAGAGCTGGGCCTCTTCAGCCTGGGGAAGAGAAGACTGAGGGGGGATCTTAGAAATGTGTACAAGTACCTGAAGGGAGGGTGTCAAGGGGATGGGGCCGAATTCTTTTCAGTTGTCCCGTGTGACAGGACAAGAGGCAATGGGCAGAAACTGAAGCACAGGAAGTTCCGCCTGAAGGTGAGGGGGAATTTCTTCCCTGTGAGAGTGAYGGAGCACTGGACCAGGTTGCCCAGAGAGGCTGTGGAGTCTCCTTCTCTGGAGATCTTCAAGGCTTGCCTGGATGCAACCCTGTCTAACCTGGTCTAGGTGACCCTGCTGAGCAGGGAGGTTGGACTGGATGATCTCCGGAGGTCCCTTCCAACCTTACTGATTCTATGATTCTGATACTAATGTGAGATGGTAACTCCTTGATTGTAAAATAGTAGTCCAGATTGAGAGTAATGCTACAATAAACCATAGAGCTCAGATACTGCCTCTGATTTGGTACAGACCGTCAAAAAATCTTCATTTACGTGAAAACAAGTTTGTGTTGTTCTGCAGTTAATGTAGTGGCTTGTCTTTGAAATAAAATGTGATAGCTGTCACTTAAAATACGTCTCCATGTTTTTGAGACCAAAAGCTGTGGCTTTCTCACTTGAGTAATAAAAATGTAGCGATGACTAGGATATGGCCATCAAAAACTGTTTGGAGCTACCCTGTCATCTGCCTGAGCATGTCTGAGGGCTGACGATGCAGCATGATCTGTAGGCAACGCAGTGCCAACCAACGTACGACTGAATTATGTAGGCTTTTGTCAGCATGGTGAGCACTTGCGCCTTCAAGGAGCCTCTGACATGAATGTGAAGCTGTCACTCGCTAGAAYGAAGATTTGGCCACTCACCACATAGCTTTGAGTTTTGTAGACCAAAAAATATTTGCAGCAGGCCAGTCTGTGGCCTGCTCTCTACAGTGGCGAGCAGTTACGCACCCGGAGGTCTCATGGGAAACCCTGCGTGAATGAAGGCTTCACATCCTGAGCCTCTGCATTCAGCGCAARATAGTGACATATTCTCTTGGCTTGCAGCGAGTCAATGTCAAACTTTGCTGCAAAATGATAGAGTGATATCATAACCAAAAAATGTGCCAGGCTTTGTTGTACTGTCATTTTTTTTCTTATTCCTTCCATTCTCCTTTTTTTCCGAAGCAGGGTTTTTACTGCTAACCACCATAAGAACCATACATGCTTTATTTAGCTGTAGCTCCTGCTGTAACTTGAGGGTTTGGGAAATTCCTTCTTATTTTTTGGGAGTAAAGCCATAGCATGCAAACCTACAAACTTGAGATCTGGGAATGCCACCAGCCCATCTGCTGTTGTGTACTACCAGCACAAATTGTTTGTTTGCTAATAGCTGAAACTTCTTTTTGTCTGGCATAAAATGTTCAATTTAATTTATTTTTAATTTTTTTCAGCTAGCGTGGCCAARTTCTGATACAAACATTCAAATGGTACAATACTTAGCTCATTCTTTGAAAGTCACTAAAATACCTCTACCCCAGTAAAATTAACCTCCCAAATCATTCCCTGTTCTTCAGGTAACTACACTGCCAGCTGTAAATTGCTCATGGGATCATATTGCTGAGTCCAAGTGAGGGTGGCAGAATCTGGCATCAGCAATATCTTTCTGTGTATTGAATACAAAATAGAAAAGCCAGTGGATGTGATTTGAATAGATGTGCTATTAATCTTGTGTATGTGAAGGAACTTACTTCAGAGTGCATTTGTATTTCTTGGCAGCAGAGGACAAATTGTAGGTGTAACAGCTGCTGATGCAGGCACTGCTAAGGCTGCAGAGCTCTGCACGGGTAATGCCATCCTATCATGAGCTTTTGGGGGGATGGCATGGCACAAGTCACCTGGGCTGCAGGTGTCTGAGCCAAAATAGATTCCTAGAGATCATTACATAATTTAATTAAAACTTTTTTTTTTTTTTTTTTTTTTTTAATCTTTGTAGAGGACAAATTGTAGGTGTAACAGCTGCTGATGCAGGCACTGCTAAGGCTGCAGAGCTCTGCACGGGTAATGCCATCCTATCATGAGCTTTTGGGGGGATGGCATGGCACAAGTCACCTGGGCTGCAGGTGTCTGAGCCAAAATAGATTCCTAGAGATCATTACATAATTTAATTAAAACCTTTTTTTTTTTTTAATCTTTGTAGACAAAAGCAATATCAGGTCAAGCTGTTGGAGTCCAGTTCTCCTAAACGGCTCTGTGGATCTTCTTTTTGTAGTGTACTGACTCTAAAAATCATRCAAAAAGACTGAGTATTTGACTGAGAGCCAAAGGTAATAAGGGTACATACCTGCACAGCACAGCTTCACRTGAGAGGTTTTCTCTTCCCGCAGATAAAGGGAGTGCTGTACTTATTAATGTGGCAGAAGAACTAAATTGAAGCAAGGAGGTATCCTGAGACAGGTTCTAATTTTGTTTGTGTCAGTGGATATCTGGAGTAATCCACATGACTTAGTGAAAAACACTACGGAACTGACAGAACTGAAATCAAGAAGTGAGCCATGAATCACTCGTCTGTGTATCACACCTYCCACTGGCTGAGAGCTGGTCTGAGTCTCTCGTGCATTCATAGCATTGGTTTTTACACGTTGAGAGACCTGATAAAAGGCTAGATACACCTTGTCCAGCTGTGGCAATGCTCTTCCCCCTGCAGGTAATGGATTGTGCTGCTGGGGAGGAACGAGGTCCGAGTCATCTTAGTGTTGGGAAAGGTGCCGTGTCTCATTGCTGCCTGTCTGCCCCACACACTGAGCAGCTTGTTCAGGTAGCCCATACTGGACATCAGAAAGTAACGTGAAGTGCTGGTGCATCTCACCCCACAGTTCCCAGCAGTGAAGCAAGTGTCCTTGATAAACAAGTGGCTTTATCCGGACATACTGCTCATGGCCTATATGCTGCATKTAGGGAATACAAGGTATAGTCTTAAAATGAAAAATAAAAAACTCCACAATTAAAGCTGAGAAGCTTCTGTGTTACGCCRAACAGAAGACAGCTGGCTTTCAGAAGTAATTTTCCAAGCATTCAATCTACTTGGAGAATATAGTCARTACATGCTTTTAGCACCCAATAGGTGTGTGTAGCGTTTTTCAGCAGGCTGCTTGCTGAGGAGTTGGTGCATTGCACCAAGCTTGGTAACTGGAGCAGAGCTGGGCAGAAAGACTTTCAACCGACCATGTGCAGGGCAAGGCATCCTCGTGACCAGATCTCTGGTCACAGTGGCAGCAGCAGCGGGTGGGAGGACATTATCTGTTTTTCTGTCTGAAGTCCAGATTCTGACTAACCCCTGTGTGGGCTCTGGTATCTGCATCTGAGCTGTCCTCAGGCCCAGCTGGGTACATGGCGTATCTTCTTTCCATCCCCGTGGGCTGAGCAAGGGAAAAGTGCAGTGTGAGCCTAGCTGGGATTAGAATTTGGCCCTCAAACAGCTTTATTAAACTGTGGGAAAGTGATAGGACTGCCAACCAGCCAAGCAGAGAAAGTACTGAAAGGTCACAACAGTAAACACCTCCTCCATTTCAAAGCAGAGGAAGATCTTTGTTTTGGAAATCCCARTCTCCTGACTAAAATAGAAAACGGCATGGCAGCCTCCTCTTTCTGGTCTTTTTCAGGTGCTTACATGTTAAATGTTACAGATATATGCAGGAAACTTTGCTGCAATATCTACAGACTTAACTTTATTAATCCACACAATTATAGACATACTGAAGTTCAGGGTTGAACCCAGTGTTTCTGTGGTTCTGGCTTTTCCATCTGATGTGGCTTTAGAGAGTACTAGTAAAACCTGTCAGAAATCTTTTGTTTCTAACCGCAGCTCATGGATATTCTCCAGGCACAATGGCAAAAGTCACTCCAAACTTCCTCCTCCTGCTTTCTATTAAAGCTTTCTTCTTGGTTTACCTTACATTTGAACCATGGTACTAAGAAAAGTCTGTTCTCTGTGTGTGTGTGTATGTGTATGTATATATATAAATACATATATATAGTGTGTGTGCGTGTGTATGTGTGTACATATGTGTGTATATATATATGTGTATATATATATATACACACATGCATAATCAAGTCTTTTTACTAAACTTCTCCATGACATGCTTCTGCAKAGGTTAACAGTGGCCACTTCAGGCACAACCCACATGTGGCAGTTGTGGGTAGCGAACAAGATGTTAAACATCTCCTACAGAGAGAATCACAGCGACACTGCAGTCTCATTAAGTCTCTTGTACTCTCCAGTTCTAACTCTGTCCATTTAAATTCCCCTGAAGAGGGAATATCAGCTTTCCAGAAGAAACATTGACTACTTACTGAGCAACAGCTGAAAGCTATCATTTTTAATCTTAGATTTTTTTTGACATTGCAAGCTTACACTGGAAGACATATTTTTCACTACTAACTATTTCCATTCTGCTTTGTAGAGCAAATGAAATGAGTAAAGCAGGAGCTATTCCCAGTTTACAATCACTTCTTCAAGATGGTAATAATAATTGACCTCGGGTTAGTCTCTCTTTAAATTATATTTGAAATCATGTAAGATGCAAACAAGCACAGACAGATTGTCCCCATAACATATTCTCCAGGAGAGAAAGTTACATCAGGTCTGAGCAAGACAGGGAATGATACTTACTTTGGTTCTGAAATGTTAGTGCAGGGAAGTGAAATCAAACAATTACTCCATATGTGAGAGGTATAATATTTTGCTGGTCATTAACAAGAAAAGTATTACAGCTAATCTAAGGCTTTTCTAAAGCCTCTTTTGGCAATTACGCGATGGAAGGGAGCAGCTGAAATAATAATAAAACTTTATACTTATAGAGAACTTTCATCTGGGAATTTCAAAATAATTTATAAGCTCAGCTAAGTCCAGCTTGGTATTTTCATGGGATACTACTTACTGGTGGCAATAGGTAAACAAGTAACGTTATCCTGGTTTAGCAGGAGGCTAAAATGGGGCACAGAAAGGATAAACAACTTGTGCAGGCTTCAGCAGCAGATCACAGAAGGGTTAGCAAAGATACATGCTTGGAGAGGTGGGCTTTACGTTGCGCAGCTCATGACACAGTTGGGTTGCTTTCTGATTTGTGGCAGTGAGGAGTTTCACTGCAGAGAACCCTTCCCCACCAGTGCGAAGTAGCTTGGTCCTAAGGMTCTGCCTCCAGGCCCTGCCAGTCATGGCATCTCCCTGTTCACCTCAGTTGTTCCCAGGGGCCATTTGGGAAGTCACCTCAGATGGCCAAGCTGCTTCCTTCCTGAAAGCTGAACTCTGCAGTGGGCACGTCACATCCCCAGCAAGGAGCCCACGAGGAGTAYGGAGCACTCAGATGACAAACTCCCCAAAGAGCTGTGTTTACTGAGGAGGCAGATAAACTCCTGCTGAAGCAGTAAAGCTGCTTCATTTTCCTAATAAGCATCCCAGAATACCTGGAGCACGGCAGTCCTTCAGCCAGAGGTGGGGAAGGGCCACTTCACAGCAATGCCAAGTCCATGGCTAAGAGGAGAAGATGAAATCTCCTCACCAGCTGAAGATGAGGGAAAGGTTTTAACTGCTCTGTTGTATCAATACCTGGGAGCACTGAAAAAATCCAGGGAGGCTGGCAGCCACTTTGAAGATATGCTCACCTCTGATGGCTCTGATCTACAAGATCTTCAAGTCTTCCTTGAAACAAGCTGACCTGTTGCTCCAAATGGCTCATTCTGTCCAGGGCTGCAAATACCTCTTGTTAAAGAAGATCTCCTCAGAGACAATAAATTGAATAATTCTTTTTCTCTTTAAAGGGGGAACCCCCCCCCATCATTCATGGAATAGTGGCTGTAAAAGCACAAGGATCCTCCCTGCACCACATCCAGGTCTCTACTTCCGGATCCAGCCCAGACTGTTCACAGATTGTATTGTGTGCTCTGAAAAGAGAAGTTTTCTCCTTGTGCTCATTTTAGCTGCCCATATGAAATCTAATTGGCAATATATTTTACAATAAAGCTTTAGGCAGATGCCAACACATAGTCCAACAGACTGGCGAGAAGGTAGTGAACTTTACTTATTTGGCTTTCTATGTAGTGGGCAGAAAATACTTAAAGGAATGAATCAGTTTATGGGGGGCAGTGATAAAAACCTGCATTGTAGGTGCATGCAACCTTTTCAACCACACACACAATTTTTTTTTTTTGACAGAAGTTCCAAACACATTTTTAAAAATGCCCTTGTTCTTTTATATATACAAGCCTTTAACTCCAGGTGTATTGGAGAATTTTCATCCTGCCACTACAATTTATAACTGAAATTTTCTGATGTGATATGGTTTAAAGTGTGCAGTCTGAGGCTTTGGGAAAGCCTTTGGAGTGTGGGAACAATTTTGGAGCAGCAGCAAATCAGTAGGATCAACAAGCTGATCAGTCAGAAAGGGGGTACAGAAGATAAATACTTGCCTCTGAAAAAATCTGGGTTTATGTTATGTGCCCCAGTTTTTGAATGGAAAATATCTTTTGTCTGGCTAGAATTTACCACTTCATTAATTCAAGATTCTGAATGCCCATTGCTCCACTAAAGAAAGGGAAAATTAAGTATCAGAGTAGCTTATACCCAAGGCTCCCTCCTACCCCCTTTCAACTGTTCCATTAACATGAATATATGCAGATACTAATGTTGTTAATAGGTTTCCCAAACTTGAAAACAGCAGGGACCAAGAAGATTTATCAAGAATTTTGCTCATTAATAAAATCCAAGTTCAAATATACTCCATGCAAATACAGGTGCAGAAGTCTTGAAATCATATCTGTTGGAGGGATTCCAGACCAGGATGCTTTATTAGCCTCAGCTAATTACACTTCAGTTCTGCATGTGTTTTGATTTGCAACTGCTCAGAAAAAATCAAAAGTGTGTGTCTCAGACTCCTGGTTAAAATATTTTGTGAAAGTGAAGACCAAAAGCAGATCAGATGCTTCTTTGTGTCTTGCTTGGACATATTTGAAATTGCAATAATTCTTAGCAATTGATCAACTTTAATGTTTTCTGTCTTGTTTTCTTAAGACACAAAATGTGTCATAGACTATTACKCATCCAAGGATGTTTGAGTTAGTCACCTGTTTAGACACATATATACACATATAAGTTGCTAGTTGTTATTTCTAGGCATCCATAGTTGCTAGTTATTTTTTCTAGGCATCCAGTTTTAAATCAACATACTGAAAGAGGTCCCTTTTATTGGTTGTTATTTGTCTGAAGAACATTCACGAAATATGAAACTGAGGTGTAAGGTTAAGTCAGTGAAAGGACAGTTCTTAGGCAGAATGACTGAGTAACATAGAGCCTCACCTGCCAGTAGCCAAGGCAGGATTTTGGTGTGATGGTTCACGTGCTGGGAATGTTTACAGTAAGAATATCATTATAGGTCTGCTTTTCTTTGGCAATTAATTGCAATAGTGAAAGACAGAAAGTCTTCTTTGGACTGTATAGCAAATGTCATTCTTCCAATGAACGTTCAGCCAGCTTACAAATAGCTTTGCTATTTTAGAGCACAATTTTACAGCCTTCTACAGCATAGAAGTTATCTGCAGTGTATGGGGAAATGTACCTTCAATGGACTCAGAAAAAAGCTAGTTAAAACCAGCTGGTTTTAAATGAACAACATCACTTTAAATCTGGAAACTTTCATATGTCTTTGATTCTGTGAACCTTAATTGTTTTCCCTTGAAATCTGTTATAATTTATGGGAAATCATTAGTCAGTTGTAGAATGACATGAAACTGRGATTTTGTAATCCTTCTGAGCACTGTTACAATGATTTCCCACAATTGTTATTTCCTTTAGGACTGTGAAGTGTCCTTATTATCACTGTGTCCTATACGCTTACCAGTTGTCTGTAATAACTCGGCTCGCTGGCAATCAATGCCTTTTATGGGAAATGCTTTTTTGGTTTAGCTGTAATCTCACCTTTCACATGGCTGGTACATCTCAGGCATGGATTTGACCTGAGTGTGTGTATCCATGTGTATGTGTGTATAAAAGCATATATATATGTATATATATATGTGTGTGTGTATATATATCTATTTACACACGCATATGTGCACACACACATACATCTACTGGGCTAACTTTTAGTTCAGTGATCATTGACTGTGTGGTAAGTCTAATTACTTTCACTATTTCCTTAAACTCAAACATTTAAAAAGTTTGTGGTACTTCAAAGGTGGCTAACATTTGGTTTCTSTTTGGGGTAAAGTTCTGAGCCAATTTTTTCTCTCTCTGTCTCTCCACTCCTCCCTCTCCCCTCCATCCTGACCTGCCTGTTTAATGTCTGACCAGTTTAACTGTGATTAATGTAAAATAAAGAAGAGATCACCCAGGCTTTCACTCTCTGTAATGCAAATGATACYGTGGACATATCATGTAGCTGAAGAGCTTTGCTCTCTATTGTTTGTTCTGGAAGTGCTGGAATGCTCCATATGAGAGACTCAAATGGGATTAATGCTGTGTTCCCTGAAAGGTTCTGGTGCGATGCTGATGTTATTTTTAGGGCATCGTTATTGATATTGGCTAGCATTACTCAGAGCCCTTAATCAAAAGGAAAAAGTGATAAATACATCTTTACAGTACGCCTGTATGTGATAAGCACGAGAAATATGGAAAAAGATTAAAGACATAGTATCTTGGCCTCAGAGAAAAGAGTCTTTTCCTGTTAAGAATAAAGTTGTCCAGATGCACTCATTTAGATATGGCAGCCCTCATTTTCTCATCAAGCTCATTCTTAGATAGGCTTTTAAGATCTAAACTTTAATTTTGATTATTTTCTTCTAGCTCCTGTAATGCTTGTTACCCTGTTCCATGAGAAAATTATGCAAGACCCTTAAGTTTATGCCTTTTTTCTGCATATGTTTAGTAAAAGCAAGCTGGCAATTAAATGTGTGCTTAAATTCCTCACTGAACCAGGATATCAAGCGACATCATTGTCCCTTTGATGGTGGTTACTGTTTGTGCACTGCTCCGCAAAAGTATTGCAGTGAGGCAGGAAGGCAAAGACAATAATAGAGGCAGTTGTCCTAATGGGAACTACTTAATCTGTTGCTCTGAAAGGTTCCATATCTTGTTTGATTTATTTTGAGAGAGAAGGAGGAGGAAGGCTGCTGGTTTTGATGCAACATCTCTTTGGGAGCTCTAGGATCTAGCAGAAACTGTCCCTCTCTGTTTGCTCAGAGCTGCCTGCCCCTGCCAGTTCCTGGGACCCACACCATCAGTCAAGCTCGTGCTGGACATTGAAGTGACCTACTGAAAAGAATGCCATCTGCATGCAAGGCCTTCATCCAAATGATCATCTCCAAAGTAGCACACTATCTTCAAACATGCCGCCTGTAAATTATCCCGTCCTCTTCATCTGAAGTTGCTCATAAAGTGTTCTCAGGAACTTAATTTCACCAACCCATGGGGGCTAGGAACTCAACACACTATTATTGGAAGTCAATGACAGACATGAAATACCAACCTCTCCACCTGCCCCTGCAGCACACACTAGCTGGAATTCCAAATGCTCGCCGCTGTTTGAGGACAGGCTTTGTCAGAAGGAGTGACAATGGGTGGGGAGGATTCTGCATCAGCAAATTAAAAGTTCATGCAGTTAACTTAGCTCTTCTGCGTTAGGCACAAGAGCTTCAGATACAACTCGTGGGAGCACTTCCTCATTAGCTTTAAAAAGCTAATGTATTAGCCTACAGGACTGCTCTGAGGTTAAATTTTTAGAGTGAGATTTTTCTAATAGGAACATTTATATCCAGCTGTGTGCTCTGAAACGAAGTACTTACCATTCATTTTGGCCACTGATTGTGTAGGTTCCTAGTTTAGAGTAGGGAGGAGAAAAGTGAAAGCTGTAAGAACTACATATCATGACAGGGAAAAGCTTTTGGACATACCTGAAGTAAGACCTTCAGCTATGTATGAGGCACTTATTCCATCACTCTTAATCCATTAAATTGACACTTAGTGAATTCCCATGCTTTTCCACATTATTTCAGCAGAAGCATAACTCTAGGAGAATACACGTTATAATTCAAGTATTGTTTCTCTGCTTTCTTTATACTTGCTTTTCTTGCTGCTTGTCTGCCTTTGGATGGTCTTTTGGGCAAGCAAAACTGTCTTTCAAATGCTTTTTTCCTTAGGGTAAAATGGTTTCTTCTTGCCTATCCAGCATCTTTGCTGGCTTTTACTGGGGGAGTGTAATGGAAGAAGAGTTGTTTGGGTTTTATGAGTTCTTAAAAAATAATTTGATTATAGTTAAGTGGAAACATTTTTAATGTTTCCTAATAGTTCCCATCCTAGATGGGAGTTATCAGTGCTGACAGTAAAAACTCAGGGGGCAGAGAAAATAGCAAGTAGACTTCCAAAGTGAAGGATCATATACATACACACACACACACACATATATATATATATATATATATATTTATACATATACAGTCATCCAGTAGTTCAGATACTGATAGTTTTTCTTCAGAGTGATAGGAAAGACCACACTCTACCTACCTGCTGAAATGCTATTCCCTTCCTTAGGATTATGCCCCAGTAAAGAGAGGCAGGCAGATAGTCTGATGAGATCCTTCAGTCATATTTCACATCTGTCATTCCCAAATGATGGTGAGGGGGTCACTAGAGCTGCTCTGTAATGCCATGGTCCGTGCCTGAAGGTGCCCCATTAATGAGACTTCACATCCCCCCCCACACACACCTGGACTGTGGCCACAGCCTTTCAGCGGCAAACACATCCTTTGATACGTGGCAGGCTATGTGGAGGGCTGTGCACCAGGCTGTACTTCTGCAATGGTGAACTACAAGGGAGAAAGGGCATATGTTGAGTCATCATCCACCTATATCCAGCAACTGGCCTGACTTTTTAAAACTGTAGTRTTGTTGTTAGGAACTGGGGTGACTAGAGATGAATGATATCTTTAGGGCTCATTAAAGTACATCAGAAATCTCCTAGGGGACAGATGAAGCTCATCTAGCCTCTACTGCCTAATGACCCTTTTCCTGGAGAGTGTCAAGCTGAATTCGTAGTTGTGTCTCTTTGTTTAAACATTGACTTTCAATTTATTACTTAAGAGATCCAATGTCAGATCGAAGATGGGTCGTTATTTGCCCTTCTTAATGGTAGACTGAACTGTGCACACAAACATGTTAGAAACAGCTGAAGGTAAAATTCTTTCTTGTGCTCTGGCAGCCCATCACTTTGGGTTAGTGTCATTTGATTAACATAACTATCTGTGGCCATGGCAATTAGAGAAAAGTGCAACTTCATTACCTGGAAACTCAGAAGGACAGTTATTGCTGATCTAGTTTGCAGTAGTATGGTGAAATTCTAGATCTGGGACCACGTCCATGTTAGGTGCTGTGTGAGATAAAGCCCTTCTTCATCTCACAGTGTTTGGAGCAGAGGGACTTGGCCTGCTGGACCATGGGCCTTTCTTGGGCAGCCAGTAGACATCCTCTGTAAATGTTTGGGCAGGGCTCCTTAGAGCCACTGTGGACCCGAGTTGAAATCTCTCTTAGTGTTATGCACAAGTAAATAAGCAATGTCCCCTAGAAAGCAGGTTCTGGTAGGCTTCCTTGGTACT
This sequence comes from Rhea americana, assembly GCF_003343005.1. Taxonomy (NCBI): domain Eukaryota; kingdom Metazoa; phylum Chordata; class Aves; order Rheiformes; family Rheidae; genus Rhea; species Rhea americana. Next base: position 3,439,032 of record NW_028186956.1, on the reverse strand, counting down.
AGGAACATCAATAGACAGTAAGTTAATACTACTCAGTAATTTTTCTCTYGGATATAGAAAATCCTAAATACTCAGCAGTGGATTAGACTCACAAAAATGAATATAATATCCTTGGCTTATGGTCTAAGTGGATTAATGTCTTCCAGGTAATCCTCTGCATTTTTGGTACCTGCCTGGAGGAAGCCATCTGGGAATAAAATCACCCAAATAGTCAAACATGCTGCTTCTAGAGCATGCAGATTATGCCAGAGTAGGAGTGAGGGACCTAAATAAACCTCTTCATATCCTCTTCATATGTAGGTAACAGACTACATATTTTACTGTGTATAATCAGCATTCTCCAGCATAAGTATGGGTTTTCTGGCTAATGTACTACTTCCTGTGCTGTACAAGATCAAGAGTAAGTCATTCAGGCAGTGTCTTCATTCAGGGCTGGGACACTTTCTGATCTGTAAGTACTGTCTCCTCAAAGAGAACTTCTGTGCTTGTCTAAGTCACAGCCACCATTCCCCCACAATGCAGAAAGCAAAAAAAAAAATTACCGCTTTAGCATGTGAGAGTGATACCATTCTGCAGTGAGAAATGTTTGAGGATTGAGGAGTTTCCAGCCTCTCTGTATTTACTTGCTTCTCTTTGTAAGATAATGTCTCTACTTGGAAATATGTTTGGCTACACAGGAAGAATATCCATTGCAATTTATTCTTCCTGACCTTTTGTGGATCTAAAAATACTTTTTTTTTGAAAGAAGCCAGAGGCTCTCCTCTCTGTTTCCTTCAGACAAATCTGACCTTATAATTGCTTCTAGTGGTGACAGCAGAAGCTTCTTTTGGAGTCACTGAAAAAGGAGGAGGACAGGGTAAAATTTTCCAATATTGATCTTTCATATTTTTTTAAATATTCTTTAAAAAGATACTGGATTTTTGAAATCTTCTCTCTCTTCTTATWGCTACTGATCCTAACTGAGCTGCTTTGGCTGTCATGCCTTGTCCATCCAACTCTTTGTTGCTTTAACTGTATATGGGGCTTCCCCCCAACACGTATATTTTTTCCCTGTGCTAGAGCCCTGACRTAGCTTCTGCTGTTCTCTGTTACACAGCCTAAAGGGATTAGAAGTTGGGCAGAGATCAGACTGAACCAGTGAAAAAAGTAACTGCAGTGCCCATGAGCCCCTCGCACTTATCTCGAGTCATTTTTGGAGGGACTTTTCTCCTGGCTGTGGAGATCATGAGCTGGAAACCAGCATCAAGTGTTGGACAACAGGAGCCTTGTAGGGGACCCCATGGGAAATACAGGAAATAAATCTTAGGCCTCACTGTCAACTAACAGAGTTCAACACTTTGTGACTATGAGGACCATGAAAGTGTGGCGAGGCAGGTCCCAAGAGTAGCATTGGCTTGCAGCTTACTCGGTTCAAGTGGGTTGCTGAAACAGAGATACAGGTGGTGTCTGTGCAGGCCCATAAGCCCCAGATATTCTCTATCTTTTCTTGGGCATCTGATTTCAGCTCCAGCTTTTCCCATGGAGTGACAAACTCTGTCTAGGAGAGAAAGCTAGCAGATTTTTCCATGTCACTTTTTGTTTTTTCAGTCTGGAGGGAGTGTGTGGAGGGAGAGCCTCAAACGGGAAGGGGACAAACTCTGTTGGGCAATGTCCATAAGGAACTCAGTCTTAAGTATGTGCATCTGTGCTGTTATGCCAGTTTACTGCTTCAGATTGTGCAAAGTGTTTTAAAAGCCCTCTCTAAAATGGATAAGTAATAAATCGTCTTGAGCATTGTTGGGAAAAGCATGCAGTTGGAGGAGATCAGGAAAGGTTCCTCTCTGATAATTTTTTTTTAACAATGCAATACAATTGAGTTGAAATTTGGGGAACAGCYGGGGGCAAGGGGAGAAACATCCCTCCCTTTGGTTAACTTTGCTCGGGAAATGTGAATCACTGAACTAAATAAAGTTTGTAAGAGATGCTTTGAAAATACTATGTTACGCCCTATAATTCAGGCAAGAATGAAGGAGGAGGGAAAAGAAAACATCAAAATTCCCTGCTTMTTTTTATATTGCTTCCTGGCACATTTCTACTCCTTTTTTTCCTTTTTTTCCCCCTATAGACAAGAATCATCTTCCTGTATTTTTCTCTCTCTCTCTTTTTTTAATTCTAAATCCCTTTCATTTTGTAGGGATGGTACCATAATCTTAACAACAACCTTGTTGTCCATGGTCAACAACAGTAATGAGAAATACCAAGACAGCCCTGTTGGGATCAGAGGACAAAGAGAGTTTTAATATTTTTATTAGGACCTCATGATGTACACATGAAAAATTAATTTCAGAGCATGAGCTGCTCTTCAGATGGCGCCGTTTAAATCTGGAGGATGTTAACATTCCTGCTGCATGACAAAGGTCCGCCACCCCCTGTGTTGATACTCATCCTGCTCTAAGAAGCAACAACATCTAAGGATGAACAGAGGCCGTGGCACCAAATCCTGCTCGAAGGCTACTTCACAGATTTATCTCAGGATATTCTAGCATTCCTGGTCAGGGTCAGTTTGCCCTTGAGGGCTAGGCTGCATGTCTCTTGCTCTTCGTAGGGCTCCAACTATTTCATCAATGTTTGTATGTGTGCTTTGGCAGAGAGGATAATTAGCGGTGAAGGAGGAAAGGCAGCAGGAGAGGGCCTGCCTCAAAAGTATAGAAAATGGGGTTTTCAATGCTGTTTAACGGCTGCTGTGTAGTAAAGGCAATATCAGAATATGTGGGAAAAGGAGTGTGACTGTATGGACAAATGAACCTGTGGGTCGCTCTGGGCCAGCGTGAGTGGAGTGATGGGGGGAGGCATGAGGTGCTCAAACAGCRGCAGGCGGCAGGAAGCACTGGGTTTGCAGCAGCAGCAGGGCATGTCCTCAGGCCCTCAGGCAGGACCCAGAGCCTGCTTGAGGCTGGCACCACTGCTGCAGCCTCTCCAACCCTCACCGTCTGTCGGGCATCAAGTCTTCCCCTTCTAGTAGCATTTTAAGAGGTGGAGAGCATGTGACTTGCTTGAGGAACCTTCCCCTGGTAAATGCCCTAATCTGCCTTACCCTCTTAACCAGAAAGAAAGCAGCAAGGAAAGGTCTGCCTTCCCTAGCTCCAGATAGCCACATTTTCCCATCATTTCCAAGGGGGTTGCACTGCCAGGAGGAACTGCTGCTGCTCTGTCCTTTCCCCTCCACTGGCGTACTCCTGTGGGCAGACCAGAGGGGYTGGGACCTGGGGGCAAGCAGCACCCAGGGCTTGGCGAGGAGGTGGCAGCCCTCTTGTGCTGCCCAAGAGGCACAAGGGCCCATGAAAATGGCTGGTCATCTGCTTTTMCATCTCTGCTCCKCTGCTTAACCCCTTGCCCCTCCTCRTAAAAACAAACARGCGCAGCCWGACTTCCAGGTGCTTTTGCTGGTTAAATGCCCATCGCAGCAGATGCAGCCCTGGGAGGGCTTCTCCAAGCTGGGGAGGAAAGGGGTTTTTCTCCCCAGGCTGCAGAGGTCTGCAGCTGATTTTTAGCCTCCGGGCTGCAAYAGCACACATGTGGCTCTGGCACTCCCTACAGAGCAGTAATGACCTTCGAATCTGTAACTCCACTGTCCTCAGTCCTGGTGGTTTCCCATCTGGTTCCTGCTATTCCTGTAAATCCCTGCTGGCTGTTTAATAGCAAGCAGGGAGTTTCTATGTAGCTGAGGTCACTGTGGCTCCTCAAGTGTCACCRCTTTCAAACTGGAACCAGACTGAGCCAACGACAGCATTTATGCTGGGGAAGCAACGACAAAGCATCCTGTGAGTCTTGATCAGACATTGATCAAGAGCCCACAGAACAAGCTCAGGGTTTGCTTTGTGGGAGGATCAATCTCTGAAATACATTTTGAACATACCATTGAATCAACTGTGTTTTTTTYAGACATAGGTTTATGTTAGAACTCCTAATTTTTTTGTTTTTCTGTGTGTATTTGTGTGTGCATGCCCTGCCTGCATGCCCTGCCTGTAGAAGGGAAGTTGCTGGTGCATCCAGCCTTTGAATTACCCTGTGTCTGTGATGAATATGAACACCCACTCAATAGCCCAGCATGAGAAAAGAAATTTCTATATATTTTTAGGGTCAGTGAAAGCTGGAAACAGATGATTTCTGACAACTGCTTGGCTTGCAGATATGTCAGTAGCACCAAGGCTCTGTGGCCAGTTAAGTATTCAGTAAGTACTGAAACAGCCCCTATTCTGGCTGTGTTTCATTTTGGGGCTGTGGCTTCTGCGTGCTGTCTGAGTGCAGAATTAAGGCTGCAAGAGCTGCCTCAGAAACCGTCACGTAGTGGTGCTGTACTCTTGATCTGAACACAAAGGATTTCAAGCTTGCTCTTCCATGCAAAGCTTGAGTGCCCTGCGGAAGAACTGATTACTCAGTTCATTTTTCTTYCTCCTCTTTTTCCTTCTCCTAAGAAAGCAAGCAGGGGGAATAATGTTTGCTGATCTTGTGCAAAGCAGAGTGACAAATGACAGCTGGAGAAGCATGACAGGGCATGTAAACTTGAGCTAATGGGAACCTATGTGCCAGCTGACTGTTTATTCAGACCTGTCATTATCAACAGAGACCCCTTTACAAGTCAGGTACTGTTTGTAGTAGCAAGTGCACCATGAAGGAAAATGGAGCTTTGAGCTATATGAATTGACCTCTTAAAAAAAAAAAAAAAAAAAAAAAAAAAACCTA
>NW_028186956.1:3327629-3434296 GCF_003343005.1 Rhea americana | reverse complement strand
CTACTTCTTGACCCACACCTAGATGGAAGAATAGTAGTATCTAAATGCCTGCTGACATATCTGCGTGTTTTAGGTTTAATCAGCCTGTTATTGTAAATCAAGCCATCTCTTAGTTGCGTTGTTCTCATCATACTGTTGAACCCGTGTTACTGTCCCAAGCATATATATATCTGAATTTTAACCTTGAAGTTGCATCACTTGATACCACTGGTGAGGCAGAAGCAAAATAACAATAATAAAAATAAATAAATAAAAAAGGTGGTATCCCAGTGTTTTCTCTTTCCAGAACAAAAGAAAAGACAGATTGTTTAGCAGACTGTCACACTTGCTCTTAATTAAGCAAACAATAGTAACAGTTAATTTTGAATTAAATTCATTAATCTGCAGCCATTTAGACAAAATCCACACAAACCCTTAAAACAAGACATAAATGAAGCATAGGTCTTGTGCTGAGGCTGCATTGGGCAGCAGTGCATCCATTCTGCACCAGTAGCAGAGACCTTTTGACCTTCAAATGAATGTATTAAGTATACCTTCTTGCCCTTTTTAAAAAAATAAAAACATCCTACAGCTGTAGAATTTTTGTTGACCTCATGACCCTCTATGGATGCAGGTTGCCTGGATATCAGTTGACTGAAACTGAGAGCTCAGTGGAATTTAAAATAGGACTAGATATTTAATACAGGTAACAAACTTCATTTGCTTTAGAAAATTAGAAATAATATCAAGGTTTTGCTATGGGATCTTCTGAGATTTATGATGAGAAATGAGTAATGTGATGGCAAACACTGGAAACTCAGGATCAGTCATTCTTTATTCCACTCTAGCCTTCTGAGACTTCTGAGATATTTAATTTTATTGTGCCTCAATTTCTTATACTTTAAAACATATATTTAACAGAATCTTCCTCCAAAAGATACCGTGAGAGCTAATTGCTTTTAAAATACATGGAGGTCTTTYGTATCTTGGAGAGCTCTCCAGGTGGGTATGTTATTTCTGTGCGAGGTAAGCATATGTTAGTCTAAATGATGGGCATTACCGTGCACTGAGCTTTGAACTGGGAGAGAGGAGTCCTGCCACATACACTGTCTTCCTCTTGGTCCTTGACTCTCTGGGTCTCTGCAAAGACCATGACGGTGCTGAGGTACTAACAATGCACGATGTGGGTGAAGCTGAGTTAGGGACGGGACTTGGATGTATTTGGGCTATACCGGTACACCAGCTAGGTCCCTCTCCAATGTTACTTAGTTCGAAAAAGCTGCAGTAGAAGCTGTGGGAAAGGCAGTCCTGCTGTCTGTTGCTTGAGATAAAGTTTTAATCTCTCCTATTTTCCTTGGCACTCCCATTGGCAGGGCACACAGGAAATGCGTTTGAGTCATTTATGCATGTGACATTTTTGCACAACCTCGGGAGGACCCTGCTTACCACACTCTGCTCTTTACTTCACTAGAAATTGCAGTGAATTTGTGAGTCTCTAGAGAACTTAATTTGCTGTTATTTGGAAACATGTCTGCTTCTGGTCTTAAAGTCTTCTTTGTAGCAAATTTTGAGGGTTGGCTGTTGAAGTCTTTGCAAGCACAGCTAAGAAGAAAAATGTAAGAAGCTTTTCCTGGAAATAAATAGAAATGGAAACAAATGATACATTTGAGTAGACCAGGGACAAAATGTGCAAAGCAATTTAAGCCAGAGCAACAGTAAGCAGTGGATGATGGAAGATTTGCTCTCAAGTGTTTCCATTTTTCTTTATCAACTCAAGAAGCGAGTAAATTGCTGCCATTTAGTTCAAGAAGTATATGTTTAGGCTTCTGCAGGCAGCAACAGCTCTCTCAGACCCTATCTACACCAGAATTCAAACTGTATGAGCTGTATCTGAGCTTAAATACTGTGCTTGCTAGCAAAGTGCTTGACGAAGTTTCCTGGCCAGTGTAGACAGTAATTAATTGGTTTATACATGTTTACACTGGGCAGAAACTAACCTCTTCTTAATTAGAACCATACACAAGAATGGTTTTGGCAGTGCCTAGACTCAAAGTATACAGGCTGGAAAAACTGTAGGTTAAGTCACCTAAACGAAATATCTTGTTTACTTTTTCTGTCATTAGGAGAAGCATCTTTGAACTTTTCAATGAACAGTGTTGCAGAAATACCCTGGTGCCTGTGAGTCAGCTAGCCCTGGCRTTGGCAGCAGCATAAGCATAGCAGCACCGCACTTTGTCCCAGCCAGCTAGCCTGTCCTGCGGCGGGATGTGCTGTCAAGGATGTGCCATCTCCTGCGTGTGGCTCCAAGCGCTCTGTGTCCCTACACGGCCCACAGCCGAGGGACATGCAAACCTCAGATGAGGTCCCTGTCACGGCGCTCAGTTAGGCTGTGGAGATACACTTTCAAGCACAGCTGCTTCACCCTACTCTCCCTCCATAGTGTGTCCTGGGGAACTTGTGCTGATCCAGAAGACATAGGGCATTGCAAGGTGCTTACAACACCTAAACATACCAGTACCGAGAGCCAGTTTTATTAAAATCCTCTAGAATTCCCAGCCTAAAATCACTTGTGCTTTTCGAAAGGTGGCTCTGCTGAAAGGTTAATTTTTTATTAGCTATTGTCCAAGAGAGAAATGATGTCATCAGTGTACAGCAAGTCATTTGTCTCTAGAAGGGTTAAGGGAAAGAAAACTGTGAGTCATTAGACAGCAATTCCCTTATTTGAAGCACACACAAAATGAGAGTTGGGATGGCAAAGGAACAAAGCCTCATTCTTTCATGTGCATTTGCTGAACGCCTTGGTGACTTAAATAAAGAACAAGTATCTACTAGTGGATTAACATTAGGGAAAAAGTCAGGATTAAAAAAAGAGAAATTCTCAGTGAGTTTGTGTAATTGAAGCTCTATAGCAGTTCAAAAGCTTAGGCCAGTAAGCTCCTGGCCACCAACTAATTCATGTATTTTATGACAGGACAGCAGAATGCTAATCATCAGGGCAGCATATGGAGCGAAAGAGAGAGAGGATCGCATGGATATTGAGAGACAACCATCTGAACTTCAGAGGCAGTACAGAGGGCTATTAATGTATTCCTTTGCCCTGTCTGAAAGTGCTGACCTCACTTCTAATCCAGCYCCTTCAGGGTACTTAATTTCCAGCATTGCTCAAGCCAGTCAGGCCTGTTTAACAATTTCTTTTCTGAGTTAGTCTCTTTGAAGAGGCCCTATTTTCTGTTCAGTGACATGAAAGAGATACTGATGTTGATTATCAAAGGCATGTGCTCCGAACCAGCAAGCATCTAATGCCCAAGGGAGGTAATACTATCTCTGCCTTCAACGTTTACATCCTCCTGCCAAGAAAGATGTGGTGGTTAACTAGCACATCTTTTTYTCCTTCTTACTAATTTTACATGAGTTATTAATCAGAGGGGAAAATTAACTAATTCTTCAGCTTGTAGGTCATGATAGGGCAATACTGTCTTCCAGATTAAAAGGAACAGAGACTGGTGCAAAGTCAACTTGTTGTACTTTGCAGCAGAAGTTTTATGTATATTGTCTTCCCTATATTGCACCAAGCAAGCTTCACTGCATTTTCTCAGTCTGTACTTGTTCCTATCCTGTCCAGCCACTGCAAATTCRGGGTTGCAGGCAGAGCTGTGGCTCAGGCTAATTACATAAAGGAATGGCAAACTATATCTTGCTGAAACTCTTCTCCCAGTGATTGTGCAACTGTTGGCCCTTTCAGATGCAGTGAGTCTAGTGATCCCCTGATATATGAGCCTTACTGCACAACAGCAGAGGAACTATGCTTTCTACTGTATTTGCAGGGGACCAAACTAAATGGATCAAGTAGTTTCCTCCAGCTTTTTGTCTCTAAGATAACACAGGGAGAGAGAGAGTTTCTTTCTGAGGTGTGAACTGAATCGAAATCTCCTACACCTTGTGCTTTTCCTCAGGATTTTTTTTTCTTCTCTTAGCACAAGCTCTGAATCCCAAGCTAWCATGAGTAAGCAAAGCCAGAAGGCTAAGGAAACTGCTCAACTGGAGTCAGCTGTASGACCAGGTTTTTGCATTTCTTCATTTTGGCCTATTTCAAAGCCCCAAAAGAATATTACATTTTCATTAACTTGTTTGGAACCTAGTTTCTTTGGTTGAAAGATGCATGCACATATATGTACAYGCATCCACACAGTGAATGTTTTGAACTAATTGATTTGAAGACATTGTGTGAGTTGATAATGAAAACAATGGTATGCATAAAAATGTTCATGCAATTTTCAGTTTTCATTTGATATAACATTTAGGCTAATGGGCCATGTAAGCTGCTGGTTAGATTCAGGGCAATTTAAGTAAGCCAGTTATGCTTCACTTGAGTTTTTTGTGCTCAGAAAGAATTTCTCTTTTCAGTGAAATATGGCTGTATGAGCTTTTATAACATCTTACAATAAATTGCATCAGGACACTGTTTAAATGCTTAGAAGAGTGTCTTTTTAACAGTGTCTGAAAATAGAATGAACTTGAACTTCTCGACTAACACTGCCAATGGATCCATCATGCTCAGCTGTAGTGAGTTTGTCTGGGCTTTTTTGATAAAGACGCAGATGCACGTGAAATATCACGTAATTACTGCAGCAGGGCACACATGAAGTGTATAATTCTGGCAGTTTGGTTATCCCGTCTGTATGTGCTCTTGCTGCAATGCCAAGCTTGTGGAAGTCTATGAGGAAGTCCTGCTGATTAGTTGTGGACCTCACTGTACTTACTTATTAGTTGTTCCTTCCTTCTCTGTAAGAGCTGACTCAAAATATTATTTTAAAGTTGTCACAAAAAATACTTCAGTTGAAGGACCAGCACTTAGCTCAAGACATTCAAACCTTTGCTGTTCACAAATTTTGTCCTTTAATGGGAGTGTGAAAAGCAAGTAAAACCATCTTTTGGCACTTCTTGATTTTCAGCTCCACTTTGCTATCAGCTAATGAGTAATCCCTTCACAACTGAGCTTGTTAATGAGTGTCTGGCAGGAAACACTGAAAAACATGTAGCAGCAAATGTTCATGACGTGGATTCATACAATGCTTGGATTTGATCTCCTAGAACAGGAGTTCACAGGGTTTGCCTCACTTTTAATTATCCCCAGAATGAAACACCGAGATGTGTTTAAACAGCTCTRTTCTGACAGAAACTGATTGCACTCAATAGTGTGCCTATATGTGCTAATATACCTTACGATGACTGTGCTTCTTATTCTGTCAATACTGAGCCCTGGAACAAAGCATAATGGCAGCTGTGTATATAAGCATGTGTGTAAAAGCTCATTCTGATGAGATCTATACTGAGTGGATCAAAAAAACAGGATCCTTCCCACATGAAAAGAAGCATGATTACAGTTTTATTTTGATTTGGAAATCAATTGTCCTAGCTAACCAACAGCATCAGACTTCTGTTCTTTTGTGCTTCAGACTCTGGAAAGTCCAGTCTTGGATTGGCGCCTCTGGGTAATGGCTAAAGACTGCCACTGATCCAAAAACCAGACAGAATTGACATAATGGCAGGGTTGGAGCTAACCAGACTAAATGAACCTCTGTTCTTCAGCTGTGACTTGGACGGAGCTGTGGAAAGAGTGAGCAGATAGTCCAGTCTCATACTGAAACTAGGGCAGGCTTCTGATGACATATCCACAAAGATCTGAAACTGATGTCAAATGCTGGTTATAATTTGTATGACGTGTCTTCCAAAAAATCTCATTTCCTATTAGGAGAGTAGGTCTTCATTCTAGGATGCTCTTATAATTCAAATAGACCTTATTCGAAGCAACGGTGAGTAGATAAGCAAATTTTGTGGCTCCGAGTAGCTGTATCCTCTTATTTTTCACGATCTGTTGTAAAAAGCTTGTTCTGAAAGTAAAGAGTTTTCAGARTTTTTCTGTTTTCAAGAGCTGTAACTTTATAAGAATGGAACTCAGTAATAAAGCAGCATTTCCATTTTGGTGATATTCATGCATTTTGATGGGCTCTTATGCCTTACAAAGGAGTTTTTCTGAAGCTCTTTCATTTTGGCATTTCGTCACACTGAACATTCAATTCCTGATATCAAAACCACTGGAATCTGTGCGTCTTTGATGAGCACCTCCAGATCTATCCAATTGGGTATATGTTAGCCTGCTGAGAACAGGCTACATGACAACTACATGAATTCTGTGTGGACTAKGCATAAATAAAGACTATAATTAAAGCAGCACTTCTAATGTTCTGTGGTGTCTACCTCTATTAGATTGATATGGTCAAAATGCTTCAATTTTTAAATAATGTATTTTTTGGAGAGTATATGGATTTTTCCAGTGTTGTAATTTCCACCACCAAGTGTAGCCAGTTGGCTGGTCTAGGCCCATTTTTGATCACTTGAGTGTCTATGAATCAGCTGATTAACCACTACTGTCATCATCACACATTATAGTGGATATTCAGGAAGGGTATGTTTTCCCCTGGTAGGAACTCATGTTCTGTAGAAGWTTCATCTCATTTTTTTCCTTTCTCAAGCCCATTTTTTATAATTCTTGAGATAAAAGGACATCCAAACTATCACCTATGTTTACCTTTTTCATTATTACTCTACCAGTGACCAGCACTCTGGAAAGTATCCTGCGGAGTTCATGTGAACTTAACATTAATGGTTCAAGAAGTCATCACACTATTTTACCCAGATGGTCTTCATTCTCCATGCTGTGAGATTTTGTTATTGGTCTACTTATTAYTATTACATGATGCTCTGTTATTTTATATTCTGGAGTGGACAGTGAATGGGTTTATTTTTTAGTATCTTCAGTTGTTGTAAGAAGACCTGAGGCCAAGTTCAATCCCAAAGAATATCCATCCCCGTGCCCTCATTTGCTAAGTTCACAATTAGTTAAGGACATTTGTGCTATTTAATCTAACTAGCTTTTATGACCTTATAACGAGGCAGGCAGTTTCCTCCACTTTTCTTTATTCTCTCCTGAAGCATGATTTTTTCCTGGTTTTGTTCATATGACAGTAATAATCCATCATTATAAATTTCAGCTACAGTCCTGTGCTCTTTTTCATGCCAAGCCTCCCCACATATATCTTTGCCAACTTTTTTATAGGACTTATTTCCCAAAATATACATAAGAAGGTGGTTTGAAGGTTCCATGACTTTTCTGAGCCCACTTTCCCTGTGCTTATACTGCTAGAGAGAGATATGCAAAAGCATTACATAATACACTGAAAATTGGAACTGATCCATATAGTCCTTCTCCTTTCATTACACTGCTCATCTGAGCTCAGCAGTGATCASAGAAATGCTGGTGGTCTTGAACATAAACTAGTATGTTTTTTCCAGTTGTCAATTTTTGACTGGGAACACAACTGGCCCAATAATGCTKCTTCTGGGCAGAATTTTTGCATGCAAAGCAACAAATGCCACCTCTGGTCAAAAAATAATGTAACCATTTTCAGTCAGCTATTTCATCCTTATGCAACTATCTTTCAACACTGCTGTGTGGTACAAGATGACACTTGGATGGTTTCAAACAGATTTGTTTTTATCATTCTGATTATGACACAGCTGAGGACTTTGATCAGCACAGTAGGCAAAAAGATTGCTAGCAGTATGGAGAAGCCATTTTTTTAAAAAAAATGCTCATAAAATAACAAGCTGTGAATCCCAAATTAATCTTCTGACTCCCAGAACCCCCATATGACCCTCAGTTATAGTCATAATTCTTGAAGAAATAACATAACATACTAACACAGGAACTAGAAMTAAAATCACCTTCCATTCATTAAACTTACAGCTCATGCTCCTGTCTCCATCTCCAAAGCCCTACCAAGTGGCAGAACACAGAGAAGAGAAGAGACAGCAATGCACTGCCTCCTCCTATGTGTTTGCTTAGTAGAATAGGACTTGCTTCTTGGCTGGGCCACTGATCATGACTGTAGCTTAAATATTAATGTGCTTTTAAGCATCCTCTTCTAATTTTGACATTGATTCACCAGAATTCACTTCAGGAAGATATGTTTTTCCACCATCAAGCTCTTACAGAAGAAGGGGTTGCCACTGTGCAGCTCCACTAGTGCCCTAAACCAGCCTCTATCCCCCGTAACAAAAACATTTGCCCACCTTCGGTATGGACACATGGAGTTTCTGTGGCAAATTGCCTGCCATTTCTCCAGGGAGAGCAGGAGTGGGCTCTAGCCAAAGTGGACAAAAAGSCAACAAGTCTTCTCTTATGGTAGGCCAACCTCATGAGGAAGAACAGCAGCTGCTGTGTAATCAACCAAGGCAGAGGCTCTCCCAGGAATGGCCATTCTATTTGCCAAAGTTATTCTCTTGGTGTTTTACTCTGYCTGTGACCACATCTGAATTGTCATTTCAAAGCAAAATCAGACAGTCTGTCTTCCGGGACAGGTCCTACCCTTGCAACGCCCCACCGTACTGTTTGCTTGCCACCACAGAAAGCCCTCTCTGGCTCTGTGACAGTACCAACAGTAGCACCAGCCTTGCTGGTGAGTGCTCACATGCKAAGTATCATCCACTGGTGGTTCAAGATTTGGCTGCTCATTTGGGGCTGAAGCAACAATGTCGGGTTAGATCAGATCCCACTTGCTTTCCAAACCCACATGGAGGAAATTGCAAGAGATGCACCTAGATCTGCAGTGTGGGCATATGCTTGCTAGTTTGACAACAGCCCTGACAAGGCTTTGAAATGAAAACTTCTGAGGCAGGGAAGGCATTCACACTTCTGCTGCTCCTGCTCTTTTTTTCAGTTGAGAAAATTTTCACTGCATCTGAGACAATGGGCAGCAGAAAGCACTTGTCCTTCCAAGCATTTTTACAATGTGTTTATGTGATTCTTAAGGAGGAGAGGGCTCTTTTCCTTAATTGACACGTTGCACCCCATTGCATTTCATTTGACTTTGCAGACAAGCTCAAGTAGCTGCCCTTGCTAACAGGAGAAAGTGCTAAAAGTCATCCTTGCCACTTTCAGCCTGTGGTGGGGTTTGAAAATCTCTGAAGGTGCCTTCGGCTTCCTCCTCATCACTCCTCCACCTACTGGAAGGGAATAGAGGACAGTGAGCCTGCAGAGGGGGAGAGAAGCACCAGAAGGCTTGAGAGAAAGTGCAGCTAGAAGAGGCAGAGTGAGAAGCCTGGCTAGGGAAAGGAAAAATAGGTATGCAGAAATACAGGGGGAAAAATAGAAGGACTTTTGGAAATGAATGAGGGAGAAAGTAGGAATAAGAATTGAGCATTTCTGGTCTGTATGTTCCTCAGGCCAGGCACTTTACCTGTCTCTGTGACTTTATAGTGTCCTGCCCAGGTACTCTGAATACTGTTTTATCATATAGATRTCTCAAAAAGACAGCAGGAACTAGTGGGTCTGAGATGAAGGGCTATAGCAGTACATATAGTTCCATTTTGCTAGGGAATATGTGGATATAACACATTTTTCCTTTGCATTGCTTGATCTGTTGAGAGCTTTAACCCAGGTAAAAACTGTTATCTGCACTTAGATAGGGAAAGACATCACAGAATTGGTCCTCATGAGTGAGAATTASGGGGAAGAGAGGCTGAAAATAACACAGGAAGGTAAACTAGAAAATTATCATGAAAAGAGTGAGATAATACCTGCCACAGAACTTAGAAAAAATGTGCCACTGCTCCTGTACTGAGTTATTAATTGAACTGCCTGTTTTTGAGGAGGGTTTCATGATATGTACTGATCATATTCTTCCCTCTTAGCCCCCTTTTCACTTCCTAGCAAAGTACTGTATCTGCTCCTGCTCTGTATTCAGCAAGCTGGATGAGTGGATGAAAAAATAAAGCTTATATGCAGCATGAAATGCTAAAAACAAACTTTCATAAATGGATTCCAGTCTATAATTGTCTAATTAAGAAATTGCAGCAGCTTTACAAATCAAGTGATACTAGACTTGGGCAAGCCAAACAATCGAAGGTACAGCCAAGCCATAGCAAAACAAGCCAAAAAATAGAAGACCAGCCAAAGAAGCTGACTAAATACATAGAGTATGAAAAAGAAAATACATAATAGTTGTATGAGGTCACTGTGGCTGCCAGAAAATGATGCCAAAATATCCCTGCTAGCTTGGCTTCCCTTGGCTCAGACCTACATGCGGATGCTGAGCTGAGCCCAAACTAGGCATCAAGCATGAGCCTGGCTTGATCTATCATTGGCTTAACAGCTCRTCCCTGAAAGGCTGTGTGTGAGTCTTTTGTTAGGGGGATCTGCTCACACAAAAATAAAAAAGCTGAAAGGTCTTGATCTGATCTCTCTTCATCATCCCTGCAATGAGAGGACCTTTCAAGGTTTCATCAGGATCAAACCTACTGCTGCAATAACAGTAATTTCCGTTTCTGAGATTTCAGCTGTGATCTGGTTCCTGAGTGCTAGAGCTAATGAAAACAGCCAGATCTGGCTGTCTTTTTCATTTGTAGTTCTTCCTTCTCACCTCCCACAAATGTTGCAAGATTTGAAAATTGCTGAAATACAGACTTTTTTTTGTAGTATTGAGGCTAAAGTATTTTATTAGTAAACACTAATTTCTTTATTAATTTCGTTAATAAGGATGAGGAAGAGCTTTCATCCTGTTCTGTAGATGACATTAGGTTACTTTCCCATGGGGTATTTTAMCAAAGTACTTATGTGTTAGGGCATATGCTTGTTTGTCCAAGGGGTTCTGTGAAGATCCTCCTTGTATGCCGGGAAACGGAYCCCCTGCAGGATCCAGCTGGAAGGTACTAGATACCAGTCTCTGAGGATCTGGGTAAAGGACTGAGTGATACCTGGGGTATTTTATGGCTGTAGACAAAACTGTTGACCAAATGCTTTACTATGAATACTAGCAAGCTAAGAAATATCACATGTATGAGCTGTGAAGCAACAGTAAAGTATATCAGCTTTTGATATTTGCCCATCTCTGTAGTCACTCAGTTTCCTGCTCCTTGCCTGTTTGCACGAGTGGCTAGTGACATAAAAATAGATTTTAAAAAGGCAAATAAAGAAAAGAAAAACAAAAAATACACCCAAGATCTGAATCAGCAGGACTAAACTCTAGGGGTTCTTTCCTTTGCTGTCAATGAGTTTTGGAGAAAGACTTTCCTGATTTAGAAATGAGTCAAATATATAATGTTTGGCTCTGAATTTAGATTTCAGATACCTCAAGAAAAAGGGCACCCAGATTTGATACTGATATGCAAAATGAATTTTTAAATATWTAAGATTACTTATGTGATAATTGATTTTCTTCAGGGCAAAATGGCAATTGGAAAAAACAAGAGCTATGACTGATCATTTGGTTTGTAATTACCTTTAAAGGTACACGACTGCATGTTTGGTTCTGCCAATTGAAGTTGTTTTATTTGCTTTTCTTTGTGTGTTGTYTGTAATTACTGCATCTGAGTGCAGAAGACTCTACAATGTTGTTTTGTAAGACCAAAAGGACTGGGGGGTGCTTGTGATTTAGTTGCTGGAAAATTTCAAAGAGATGTCGACTATAAGATAATTCTTAAGGAATTGCCTGTTTTGTTAAGTTTCTTTTATTATATTTCTTGTCCTTTTTAAAAAAATGTTCTTAAGGGTGCAATGTGGGAAGAGAGATGGCAAGAGCTTGTTGGCTTATTTACTACTCCCAGAGGAGTTCAAGCATTTTTCCATGGAATTATGGAATGTTGCTAACAATTGTAAATAATTTTCTGCTTATTTTGCAGCGCACTTGAGCTGCACGACTGAAATCAGTGGTTGTTTTGCTATTGTCATGAATGGATGGGGGTAGAGCTCTTAAACAAAAATGTGCTGTTGAAGTGTATATCCCTTCCAGTCATGGGCAAGCAGTCTTAGTCCAGCAGACAAAGTCAGTGGCACCTTCCTCTGCTCTTTCCTGACTTTTGGTAAACAGAGGGTTGAATAGAGAGAATTGGACAAAACATGAGGATTAAAACTTAGGATGGACAATCTAGCAATGATGGCATCATGCTAATGTTTTGTATTTTCACTTTCCCTTGACTTATTTTGAATGTTCATAGAATAGAAGAATTTTGTTCTGTGATCTGGCTCTGTTACAAATACTCATAGCATACAGTAAAGATGTCCAGTGGTTTACTTACTCAAATACTTTTATTTTTAATTTTCTAAATGGAAAGGTCTCTTTACAGCATTCTGGCATGATGAAATGATTCCAACATAGGCATTGTTTTTAAGGACTCCTGACTGATGTCCAGACTTGTCTCATRTTTATACAAAGCACAGGCTTATTTGTATGGACTATCATTTTGCCTTTTTGCCAGGAGAGAACTTTCCTCCATAAAAAAAAGGCTCATGTGTGCCTTTCTTAGACAGCGGAATAAATTCCTCCAAAAACTGATATCCTGCACAGACTTAATCACTGCCTGTCTGCCTTCTTCAAGTGCAAAGCTATTCTTTGACCTGGTCTTCTCTGATCTRAATACGTATTAACATATATAACAACAATTTAAAATAATCCCCTCCAAAAAACCCACTTCACTGCTCATGTCTCTCCTCCTTGGGAATGGTTAGAAAACAGGCAATATGTGCCAGATGTTACATGGGAAGCTTTTAGAAACTGCTCAGATGCTATGGTGGAGGGTGCAGAGAACAGGCAGAGATCCTCTGTACTGCATCTGCTGCTTGCTGTCAGTATGCAAAGCTTTTGGCTAACTTAGGACTCAGGCACTTCTTTGACAGAATCTCCCCCTAAACTAATAAAAGTTTTCGGTTACACATGGCAATATCTAATACATTCTGCCTTCTCTTTGGCTTCATGACAGCCAGATGGGATTTAAATGAGGGGAAGGGCGACCTCCACGTCTTCTCATAGCAGCTTTTGTGGACTTTGAGAAGCTGGTTTCAGAACAGGGTAAACTGAATGGGAATCAAATAGGTAAACTGAATTTACTGGGTAAACTAAATCATATATGACTTTCAATAACCTAGATATCAGTAATAAGCAATTACATTGACTTCCAGCAAATTCCTCGATAGTTGCATCTCAGACATCAGATGCAATCAAAGTCTGTAAATCTGCATTTGTTGCTCTCCTCAGCTACATGTCATTTATAGGGTTCATTGTCTTGAAGTTTGTGTTGGWGTAACATAGCAGTAGCTCTGCTAACTTCTGTACAGTCTTATGAGTGCAGGTTCCTTTGAGAGAGCTGCACGTACAAAAGCAAAGGCTTATTGGGAGACAGTTTCCTGTGTATCCATCCAAATAGGATACATCCTCTCTGCATGTGGGAAAAATGCCAATCAGTTGTAGCTACAGAGGAAGCTGAAGTTTCTCTCAACTCTTCACCTGGGCCTTGCTGTGTCTTTGTATGGACACGACCCATACATGATAGGAGCAAGGAAAGGAAGAAGTGCAACCTATGGCTATAAAACATCCAACTTTCTGCTGTTCTTTGTCTCTCTATTTTCTCTAGGTGGATTTAGAGAATTTCTGTGAATGTCCAGAAAATTCTTAGGAGACATATGATAGCCCTAGGAAAACAGGTAAAAGAAGAGATAAAGGAAAGCTAAATGCAACCACATTGCATTTGGTTATTTACTTCTACCCAAAGCTGTTTCTTTGGCTGTGCCAGTGACAGGTGGAGAGCCCCAGGTAACATAAGCTTTA
Organism: Rhea americana; assembly: GCF_003343005.1. Lineage (NCBI taxonomy): Eukaryota > Metazoa > Chordata > Aves > Rheiformes > Rheidae > Rhea > Rhea americana. Next base: position 3,420,656 of record NW_028186956.1, on the reverse strand, counting down.
ATGAAACTGCTCCAGGCATCCACAGAGATGCTGTGCCAAGTTTGTGGGCCACACAGAGATTCCCTGCCAGCAGGACAAGGGAAATGCCTTGAGGGAAAAGAAGGATTTTTCCTTAGGTTGTACTTAATAGTATCTGGTTTTGTRTTATTAGTGCACCTTCAGATAGCTTATCTTCAGTCTGTATATATGTGTTTCTCTTTTGCCAGCCCAACATTTTTTCATCTGAATGTGTGAATACTAATCCCTTGAGTAGATATGGATAAAATAAAAGCACATCAAAATCCCAAAATATTCAAGGAAAGATTTTATCTTTTGTTACATGGAAAGATGTCTCCAGTCTGGTTTCAATAAAGGAATAACTTAAAAGGCAGAAAAATAAGCAGTAGTACATCAGCTCTCACTTCAGTGTGTAAACTTTGGAAAGGCCACCTGTCAGATCCCTGGTGGAAAGCAGCATTTTGTTTGGCATCTGGCTGATTGCCACGATGAAATGTTGAAGTGTTTGGAAACTTGTGGGACTTTCTTCAAAAGGCACACTTCCCATCCCCCTTCTCCAAATAATTAAATCCTAAATTTTCTGGCTTGCAGTGAAGGAAAGATAAAACACAACTGCAGGATTATTTCAAACACACTACCTAATAATGTGTAGGCCTTTCATGCTATTTATTTTAGCTTTCCTCACGTGAAATACAAAAGAAATTGCCTCAATGTCACCTTAACATTTCATCCCAAGCAGCCACAGATTGGTATCAGTAACAGTGAAGCAAATTTGAAGTAACTCCAGTGAAATCTGACCTAGTTGCAGTGCATTTCGTACTTATGCCTGTGTAAAATTGGTGCATGAACATGATTCTGATCTTATTAGTCTTATCCTATCATAATGCATATCACTCACTGAAGCTACTCCAGATTTCAGTTACTCATTTGGGCTCTGATCATTCATTTTGACTGTTTTTCCTAGCTTTATATTGTGTTTCAGGGTCCTGTTGGAAGCAAGATGCTTTTGGAAGCAAGATGCTTCATGACTCCAGTACTTTTAGGAATGTAAAGCTCCAGATTAACACCATCTGTTGTTTGAAAACAAAAGTGAAGATGCTGATGTTAGTAGCTAGTTCTCTTTGTAACTGTGTTTCTTTTAAGTAGTAGACTAACACTAAGATAGTCTTGCCTCAGTGGATACCCATTGGGCTCTCAGCAACAGCTTGAGAATAGAGGTTGGATACAAGTTCTGTTACATTTCTTTGTGTTACAGAAAAATTCCCTCACTTTTCATGCTGGATTTAGTGCCCATGAAGACTGAGCAAACAAAAGCCTCCAGGCCTGGAGTTCTCTTCAGCCACAAAGCACAAATGAGGCTGCCAATATATAGGCTCCTCCAGTATGTCTCACTAAAATGTCTCAAACCTTTCTGGGAGAGAAGCATGAGAAGTTAATCTTGTTCTGTTCAGTCATGTCATTTCCAGAAGGGAGGTCACAGAGTAGAGTCTACAGAGACAACTATGCACTGTTGAAATACTCCTCCCCATTTTCCAATGAGTGTTATGCATACAGGGTAGCAGGGTGAGCTTCTGTTTTTTTGAGRGATCTAATTCTTTGTCTTGCATATGTGAGTTGCAAGAGTGCAGAGAACAGTCAGAGGGTGAGTGATCTCATCCCACATGCTAGTTAGCAGTACTGAAACAAGAAATGAATTTGCTCTAGGTGTAGGAGCATGGGAAGAACCAGAAACAAGGCTGTGATTCTCCAGCTATCTCTGCACAGGTCTGACAGTGCTTTGGCCTAAATCCCCTAGAACTCGGAAAGACCCTCTCTGACTCTTCCAGACAACACTCAGCTACAGCTTAGGGATAGCATGGGACAGGGACTGCTTTCAGTAGTGCTTTTTAGTGCAACCTACCCTGTTTGGAGAGCAAGCAATTCAGTTTACCCTATAGTTGTGCTGTGTGAGCTAATCTGAGAGAATGGTCCAGAGAATGGACATTGAGCAGGGGTGGTTCATTTTATTTACAGTCTCAGAGGCGGGTTAGGGGCTCTTGTCTATTTATGGAGCAGCTCAACAACTACAAGAGACTTGTAGCAGAGTCACTTTTGAGCTACATGAGGTATTTCCCATTGGCTCCCATGAGCTATAAGTCAGGTTCAGCTCCCATTAATGCCTTGAGTCAGTGCTGAGAAGTATTAGTTTTATTTGAGATTCAGGCAGATGAAGATGCATGCAATCAGATGGTGACCACCAAACTGAACTCACAAGGAACTACTGACATTTGCTGAACTTCATCCAGGAATCTTGGGGTCCCATATCTGCCTCTGTCATACATCTTCTGATAAAATTTTAGTTTTTAATTTTTTAATATCAAGTCAATTCTTTTCTGTTTTCAGTGAGGTCCATTAGTTTTAAGAGAAGATTTGTCCAAATAAGAAGCAAGGGAGTCCTTCAGGACATGAATGTTCCTCAGTATTTCAAAACTACTGATATTTCCATTATTTTAAATAAAAGCAGAGTATTTCATTGCTACAACATGATTTAAAATCTTTCTGCATAACAAAAAATGTCAGAAGCAAAAATCCATTTATCACATACTGATGTATGTGGTCTGATGTATTACAAAATCTTTGGAATACAGAAAACATTGAGAAACTCTTCACTTTAGTATAATCTCTTGCCAACTCTTGGAATGCTTACTTGGGCAAAGCCAGTGAAACTCATGAGAGGCTTGTTTAAGTCGGGTCTGAAAGTCAGTCAATTCACCTAAAATTTCCTAAGGAAGTGCACAAATGGCTCCTGAGTGGAACCAAACACAGAGTAGTTGCTTGCTCACATTGTCWTAAATTCTCTCTCACTTATTTTCAAACTCTACATTCTCTGCTGGATTTTTTTTGTTTTGTTTTGTTTTTTTAATCCCCATGGAAGGGAATGGCTCTAAGTTAACCGCATCAAACTACTTTTCCTCTTTGACCATCCTTTACTTCCTCTTTGAACACACAAGGGTAAGGAGAACCCCAGTCTCTCATAATTGGCTTTCATGGGAATTATGCTGCTACTATTTTGTAGGGAAAACTGATGGGCAGATTAAAGGACTTCTGCCCAGTTTAGGATTTGGAGACAAACCTTGTGGCATAGCCTCTGGAGAGAAAGCCAGTGCCCCTTGTGTAAAAAAAGCCCTAAGCTCCCCCAAAGTTGTGTGAGGGTCTTTCCTCACAAAGGTTTCCTTCTGAAGAGCCGCTTCCTTTGGGTTTAAACTACAATTGGCATAGTCCAGAGCACTGTAAATGTTGATACAATTGAAGGAAAACAAGAATCCAGTTTGTCCTTTCCTGTCATGGAGTCATTTCTTCACTCTGAAAGTGATGATTGAGCCATGGTCCAAAGAAATCCTGAATAGTCAGCAATTCACATTAAGAAGCAGAACAACAAGCAAAATCCCTCCTTTATTCTGGCATGGCATTTTGGTAGCTTTTCAACATGCTGTCATCTGGTGACAACAAAGACTCCATATCTCTTTTCAAAAACCTTCCTTTTGACCTTGTACTAATTAGAGTACATGTAAAAACAATTATGAATTAAAATGCAGAATAATCTCTGTGTTAGCTAAGGAAGACATTTCTGAAAATACAGAGGAATGGCAAAAAGGAATATCAAGAMAACAGCCTAGCATAAGCTGCTTGTGATTTGTAGATGCCTGTGGTTAGCCTGCAAACTCGCACACATTTTCTGACCTTTATGAGATCATGTTTTCCTATGATTGCTAGTCATGTGCCTAAAAAAGTATTATATTGACTTTGTTTTCAAAGTAAGTATGGAATATACAACTCCAAGGCATATTTTCATCATTCAGTACAAGGTTGTATACATTCCAGGAGGTACTACTTAAAAAGATATTACTTGAGAACAAGACATGGACTTGCTGGAGTTTYGTGTGTTGTGAGAGAACGCGTGTGTCCCAGAAGGAGTGATGTAACACCAATATTTGGGGTTTTCCCTGAGGTTAGTGTAACACTATGTCCTCCTGAGGTTCACTGAAGAAATGCCTAGCTTCCACTGTGTTCGTTAGGCACTTAGGACATATAAGCACCTAATTATGATTAAATTTATAGGAACTTGATTCTTAACAGCTAGTTTTGAAATGTTAAGTCCTAACACTGTAGTGATTGTTACAATGTGATAGCACAAGCAGAATAGGGTCCTATTCACTTCTTGAAGGATGAGGGTGAAAATTCCTTGAGACAAAACCTAATTATCTACTTCAGTTATGCATATATCTCTCACTATTTCTCATTGCTATGACTTGTAATTTTTCACTTTTATTCTCACAAGGTCCCTGTGAAATAAAGGGTTGGTACCTAATTTCTGCTCATTACAGTAAACAGTTGAGGTATGCTTCTGGCTGAGATTTCAGGCCTGAATAGCCTAACTCAAAAAAATTGTGGTTGTGACAGGAATTTGCCATCACCTGATGTTTCATTTTATGGTCTGCAAGTTATAAGGATTCAAGTAAGTATAGCAAGATCCTTATCCAAGAAAGACTCCAATGATCAAGCAAACAATGATCCAGATCCACAATGGTACCTATCAACTCACTGTTTTTGGCCAGTGGAAATTAATGGCAGCTGTGAGAGCTCAGCACTTCAGATGGTTATACTTTCACTTGGAGATACTCAGTTCTCTCACTCATCTGTCCCACTCTTCTGGCCTGTGTCTCTATGTGATAAAGATGTATCTAGTCTTCTGAAGGCAACCTAGGGAAATAAGCAGCCCAGGAGCAGGTGGTTGTCCCTGAAAAAAACTCATCTGGCCCACCAGCCTGCCTGGAACCTGCTCGTGATGACCTGAGGGCCAAAAATCAGTTGCCATGGCAGCAAAAATGTGCTTGTCCGCTTTACTGAGTCACCTGGGAGTTGCTCATGGGCAGCTAAGGAGCAAGCACATCACTTCAGATTATTTATGCATTTGCAGATTAGCAGTAGATCTATTCATGTAGTAAGCGACTGGCCATGGCTCAAAACTACCCGTTCATATCAGTTTATGTACCATGTGGATAGACAGGCTGAGTATCTTTCATTTAATGCTACAGCTGACTTTAGAGACATCTAGAAGCAAGATGAAGCAAGGTGAAGAAGAAAAGCAATATTACCCTGAAGMTGCAACTTAAATGTTGTCTTTTTCTGTTCTGTATCATGTGGTATGAAGACTGGAACTAGCCTATCTCAGATGCTTCAAATTCACAAACTCAAATTTACAGCACACTAAGGTCAACATTTAAACACAGCAAAAAGGCAAGCTTTCCTGATCCCGACTGGTGAACAGATTATGCCCTGAAGCACAAGGATTGGTGGGCCTCATCTTCTTTTATCTTCTTTGGCATAACTACAAATACTGTTCTTATTCTCAGAAGTGTCTAATCCTCATTTTAATCTTGCAAAGTCACTTTTTTCCATAATATCCTGTAGCAGGATATTAGCTTGACTTTATTGTACACTGGTACATTTTCTAGGAATCAGAAGCTTGTCAGGTAAGATTAAATAATACAATGTGAACGTAAAGCAAATTTTCTGCTCTCCAGCCTTCTATGCTATTGTATCCCTAGAAGTCACAAAACAGTTATAAAATACCAGGATACTGATTTTTGTCTTAAAAAAAGAAAAAAGAGAGAAAACACGCTGAGGACACTTTACTCCAGGTGGAGCCATCTCTTTTAGCAATTAAATTTAAACAATTGTATTAGGACAAATATTCAGACCATTAACAACAGCAAATTGAATACAGACTTGAAAAGTTTGAAAAAGGAGCACTCACTGTCACAAAATCTCTCAGGCAAACCTATTCTTAGTTCACTTCCATGCATGGTGTTCTGGGTCACTTTAGCACGATGAACTGCTCCACTGTACAAACCTATACTACTGTGCAAAGCTGGTCTGTTTGGCACGAGGAACCCTTGCTAGTAAGATTTACGGTCTTTCTACTGCTTGCTAAACAACTTGTTCCATTGGTTGTTTAATGCAGGGACCAGGAAGTTTTYGGAACTTTGCAATGGATAAAAGGAAAGACCTGAATAGCAGTTAGACCCTGCTTAAAAGTGGTGACTGTAGATGTTAGAAGAAATTGACTGGAGAAAAATACTTTCTTCTCCATTTTTCYTCTCCTGATGAAAAGCTTATTTAATCTGTGTGGTTGATGCTGAGATTGCGCATGGTCCTCAGTACCTTCTCTGATATTAGACAGTAATGAGGCAACACTTCCTAAAGGGAATGCAGGAAAGATCCCACCCTCCCCAACACCAACTCCTGCATCTAACTGCTGAATAGGATGCAAATAGAATCAGTCAGTGTATCAAATGAAGTTGATTGTATCCCATAAAGCTTTTTTAGATACTGTTGATGGACAAATAGATTGCAGTGCAGCTCCATCATGGATTTTATGCTTATGTTCACCTGAATTTGTTGAGTAATTTGAYCTAAGGGAACAAACTTCCAACAAACCTGAAGGATAAAGACCTTCAGGCACTGGCCTTCAGTTCAGATGTCTTAATTTAGATATCCATAACCTATWCCCAAGATCATGCCATCATTACAGAGGAGGGGGGAGGAGATACTTTTGTGTAAATTGATGAAAAATAAATACATATTTCTTATTTCWTCTGCATTTGATCATGAAGGAAATCCAATAGCTTCTTATTGAATTTGGAATCTGGCTCAGTGCTAGAACACATGTATTCAAGTCACCTGTTCCAAATACAATACACTCAAAGTAACTGCATAATTCTGTCTTGCTGATAACACAAGTAAGTTCTTTGCAAATGAATAGATAACATACTGCTTCTACAAAGCTGTTCTATCATGCTTTTTGCTGCTTTCCAACCTTTGCCTTCTTTCTTTTCTTTTGTGTTAGTTTTGATTCACACATTCCTCGTTGTTGTTTCTTAAATTTATCATTCTTCCATTACTTATTCTGAAACTGTAAAATGAAAGACCTAATACAGTATTAGAGTTAGGATATTTTGTGTGTATATGTGTAAAATGTGTGTATAAAATGGTAAATAAATACAGAAATAGTCCAAGTTTAACATGGCACCTTCCCTGGACTACTTTTCCACTGTGCAGTCATTGCCATTTGTATATAGCTTTGCCAGGCTTTGACTACTGAGGTCAAAGCTTGCTTGGACAACTTTAAATATCATTCTTCTGAACTTCAAAGTACTTGACATTGCAGCTTAAGCTTCTTTAACATAGGTTTTTATATGTTTGTTTGTAATGTAGCAAGCATTTTCTGCAAAGATACCTTTACATCTATACTATAATAACCTCTGAAAGCTCAGAGCTAAAATCTAAAACTTGTTAGGCCTAATTGTTCTAATGGCTGTATAAAGGTACAATAAATGTCCTTTTCCAAATCCAGAAGAGAAGAGAAATACGAAGAGATGGATGAGACAAAAAACTAAACCAAAAACAAATTTAATAGGTTATGCCCAATTCTTAGAAGTCTATGGTCAAAACTTTTCATTCCATGGCCATTTCATTCAATGGCTTTTTCATGGCYATTATTCAGCTGACAGCAGACACTTAGGGTAAAAATATAAGAATAGTGAAATTATAGATTGACCTATTGACTGCATTACCTTCCCAGTTTCCATTAATAACCCGGTTAGGGACTTAAGCCAGAAGTTATATCTACATTGCTGCATTTAGCAATGTTGTATAAGCTCTTTTACCATGAATTTGTCTATTTACTTTTTAAATGTAATTTTGGACTCCTCAACATCTTTGGTAACGAGATGAATATTTTAATTATTGCAGAAAATGTATTTCATTTTGTTTGCTTTAAACCACTTGCCCAAAACTTCATTAGTTGGCAATAAATTCTTACACTTAATTGTTCCCTATTTACTTTTTCTGAACCAACTCACTTCGTATCATGAGATCCTTCTACAATTCTTTGCAGTCTGCTTTAGTTTTGGCCTGAATAATTCTGTATCACTTACAAACTTCATCACCTCACTCTTCAATCCCTTTCCAGTTCATTTAATGAAGAGCATGAGTTCAGTATAGCTCCGTTGGGCCTTATTGGTAACCTCTCTCAATTGCAAAAGCCAGACATTTGTTCTTACACACAGATTAATAATCTATCTGAACACTCCTRTGACAGCTTAGTTTCTTTAAGTATCTCTGTTGAGAGATCTTATCAAAAGCTTGTTGATAAAATCACTATGTCAGCTGAGTCAATGTTACTCACAAATTCAATGACTGCATCAAAGAACTGTAATAGATTTATAAGGTAATACTTTTCCTCTAAAAGGCTTTATTCTCCACTTCAAGCCCTTCCTAAATAGATCATATTTATCCGTATGTGTACTAACTCTGTTCTTTTTAAATTTTCCATTCTATTCAGCACCTTATATTTCTTTGGTGCCGAGGATGATTTAAGTAATAGATTATACACCACAGTTAGTTCATAGCCTTCACTGAGAGTTCCTCTGGAGCACTTAGGTAAATACCACATGATCCTGATTAACAGTTATTGTGTGGTTTACATTTTGTTCTAGGCACRAAAGTCTTTGTATCAACACTTCAGCTTGGGATAAATCCTCAGACTCTTTCTCTCTAAAGAATGGCCCTGGGATGAGAAACTCCACAAACTTCTCTGCAGTGAACGGCAAAGCCTTGGTGGTGACCTCAAGTTTTCTGCTCTACTATGATCTTTCTTGAGTATGCCTTTTACACTGAGATCATTTTTCAGTCTCACCAGTTCTCTGGCATGTTTCCTGCTTTTGATGTTTGAAATGTTTCTATTATTACTTTTAATATCTTTGGTAAATGGCATGCTTCTTATTGGCCTTCCTTATTATGGCTTTATGTTTATTTTGCCAGTATTTATGTTTTTTTTCCATTTACCTCTTAAACATATCCCCTATTTTTGAAGGATATAATTTTACTCCTCATAGCTTCCTTTTCTTTTCTTTTTTTCTTAAAACTACATTGGTTTCTTTGGTTTTGACTTAAGATTTTTGATTGGTAGAAATCCTTAAGTATTCTAATATTAAACTATGCTCTCATTCTCAYAAGTATTCTACCTTTCAGTTGCTCCCTTTAATTAGCTTGCTCATTTCTGTTACTGACTCTTCTGATGTCCACTGAAAATTTTGTTTTTTTAGAGGGGAGGGTGTTATATTTTTTGGCTATCTTCTCCTGTCTGAGAAGAATATTAGATTTCAACACATTAGTGTCATTTCCTCTGAATGATTTTCAATTACATCTTAGAACAGCTCCTGATGACTTCTTAGGTCTAAATCAAGCATTGCTTCTCTTCTTTGGATTTTTTATTTTCGCAAAGCACTGCCATTTTCATTTTTTAAATTTAATCTCCTCAACATTCCCTAGTATGATATATAGTCTGTATGATGTCTATGTCTGTAGTAGTGYGATTGAAATTTCCAATTACTATTGTGTTTTTGCTCTGACAGCTTCTCCCACCTTCCATAGCACAATTAGTTGATTGCAATTATCAGGATTTTGAACGCGTGTTTTCCCACAATTTATGCCTCCTCCAGCAACTATATGAGCTGCTTACCTCCTATTAATATATTTCCATGCTTATTTTTTATTATATTCAGCACAGCTTTAGGAATAGTCTTTGTGTTAGCTCCACAACTGTGTGTTCAAATACAGTAACAACTGTAGGGGCAATCTTGTGCCACTGGTTTTGGTATACTGCCTGTAGCAACGGGCAATGCAGGTTCCCAGAAGAATGAGAAGCCGTGTGCATTTAATCATTTTGTTCAATATTTTGGAGGAAAGAAYTCTTCATAAAGCTCTATATACACTGCCAAATGATCAGAGCCAAATTATTGCCGAGTGTACATKAATACTGGAACTGATCTGCTTTTTTATGTCTTTGTGCCAGAATATTTATATGAATGTAGCTAAGAAACATTCCAAAGCAGATTATAGTAAGCTTAAAAAAGGTCAATTCTGGATATAAGATTCTTAGCAATGTACCTTTAAACTTATAATAAGTTTTATAATAATTAAAATAATAATAACAACAAACAAACCTACTGGCCTTAACTGTCTTTTCATTGATGCATCTAAACCTTGAAGCTGTGGTAAGACTTCACATTAGATTTATAAATGGAGGGCTCATGCTTTGAAAGGATTAGCAATAGAAGACATTGTTTGATTAATTTGTTTGTGAGAACAGTGACCGGAATTGATTCGGTTACTTCTTGTCATGTTACAGCTGGCTCAGTGTCATGGTTGAAGATGAAGGGAGTACATTTAAAAATAGGAAAATACAGAGTTAGGGAAGTGGAGAGAAAAATATTCAAGGCTAAAGTATTTTTGAATAGTAATAGAAAGGAAGTATCCTCATATGTGTGTATCTTAACTAGTACTGACCTTAGTGGGGAACATCAAACAAAAGTATTTTATTAACTGTTAAATGGGAAGCAAATGTATCATCTTAAGTAATTTTTTTTACCATCTGGTATCAGCTGTAATATTGTATTCTCCCCTCTCCCCCTACTGCACACAGTAAACTCGATCTAGAGCTTTACTTTTTAATCTCGTTTAATGCCAAAAGGGAGTAGATTCCAAAATGGAGTATTTCCATTGATGCCATTCATCCACCATATGGTWTTTTTTCACACTAGGTGCACTGCAATGATTTGTACATCTCACTTTTCTGGGGTTATATTACATGGACCCTAGGATTTATCTAAGCAGACTCTCTGGAATGAAAAAAAGAGGCATGCACAACTATAAGTAGAGGAAGGGGGAGTGAGAGAAAACAGTATAAGTCAAGAGGATGAGGATAAATGAAAATAGCAAGAATGTTAAACACTAGTTAACCTACATATATATACATTTGCTTGTGTTCAAATCCAGTAAATTAACTCTAGTTAATTAATTCTCTAATAAACTCTAGTAAATTAATTCTGGGTCTACTACCAGAAAGGGATCACACAACCTAGGTCTYACGATTTTGGGAAATYTTTTCAAAATTTTCATGTCATCTCAGTTAKCTGCAGCAGTATTTCAAGCACAAAYGTACTTCCTTTACACATATGATAGTGCTGTGCTACTCCCAATTTTAATCTCTCAGAAAAAGACACTTGTTTTATTCTCTGCAGAAAATCTCTTCCTTGTATTTCAATCACCCAGTGCATTTTGTTTTTCATGTCCATATCAAAGGTCTTATGACCACCAGACTGAAAACAAATGGGTGGTTTAGAATTGCATTTTTCAGTCAACAGTTCTTACTGCTGTAGATGAAGYTGAGTCATAAGCTATAGAGGTCACAAAGGGACCTAATTCCATACGTTCTGCCTTCAGTAGCTCTGTTAGTTTAGGTTGAAATTCATCGATTCAAGTGACTTTAGCCATTTTGCAACTGAGTTGCAGAATTTGAGTGCAAACACTTCTTCCTTTTGCCTTTGCCTGAAGATCCAGCTTCCCCTGGACAGAAGGTAAGAGCTAGCCAGTAAAACAGTGGAGGATTAGGGAACAGAAGTCTGAGCAAGAGCTAAGCCTTGAGCTATTGTGACAACTCAGAYGCAGGCACAAAGCTGTGATGCTCTACCCTAATACTCTTCCATCTCTTTTTATGCACTCAGAGGTACATCCTGTGGAAGCAAAGCTTTCCCTGCTGTCTTAATGTTTAACAGGAGTTAAGGCAGGACAATTCTGGGAGTGCTGAAGTCCCAGGTACACTGCCAGCTCCTGTCTGTGACCACAAACATGCACATTTTCTGATAGCACACTAGAGAACATACTAGACTGTCTCCACTCTGAGAAATTCCCAGCGCTTATATGATGTAAATTACAAAACATGTCTTGTGGAGAGCTGCATAAGAGCCATGCRCAGAGAGGGCATCAGATTTTTTTTAATGAGATTTTTTTCAGGTAACTCAGAGCTTCACAGTTACTGAATCAGATATTATTGGATTTGATGTCGTAGGTTGCATGACCCAATTTTGCCTCTCTGTGAGATCAGTAAAATGCAGGCTGCTCTCAGGGAATTATACTTGGCTTATGACTACCTTCATCATCTTTCATGTGCAGTGCCAGGGGAGGYTGTGAGTCACTATCTGGTCCTAGGCTGAGAGACAGGTAGGATGTCTATAACAGGAGGTAGGTCTCTACTGCAATTTCAGGAAGGATATATTCAAGCTGGTAGCTGATATTCACTGTGGAATGCAAAATGCACTTGAGAAAGACAGTAAATTAAACCTATGTTGCGCTCTCTCCTGCCATTACGAGTCTGGCTCCCGTAGCCATTGCTAGCTTGATACCCATATCTGAGCCAGATTGTTTAAATCTAGTTCAAGTATTTGTGCATAACAGAGCAACATAGAAGTATCCAGGAACTCTTATTACATTGAACAGACAAGCTATTTCATATTTTTAGTGGAAAGAAGAAAAAACTCTGCAGTCTAAAAAATATTTATATAGGACATAGCAATTATTGTTCAGAATTAATGAGTTTTATCCCCTCCTTTTGGCTTAAAGAACACAAAATCCCAATGAAAGGAAACAGATGTAGTTGTTTTAAGCATTTCCAAAGGAAACTGCAGTAAAGTCTGAAACATCACTGTATAAAAGCCTTGTGTGTCATGGAGATGTTCTGATATTGTTTTCATTTGCCAGCTGTGTGTAAAGAGGGAGTTATGTCTGTGGCCAATAGGTCTTCCCACATCAGAGCAGTAACAACAACAAAGCAACGGAAATATCAGGAAAATGCTAACTTTACCTCTAAATACACTTGATTTTCCTAAACAAGAAATGTGGATTAGGAATCAGTTCAAAGGAAAATGGTCAGAATTTACAACACTCTACTGAGAGAGACAATAATAGGAAGAAGGAGCATTAATAAAGTGAACCAGTCTCAAGTCAGTGCGGCCAATAAATAAGAAATCAAAACGTTACCTCCTGGCTCTCCTTCTTAGCTGGGACTTGTCAACCTCTCTCCTCCAAGAAAAATAACAGCACTTTCAGTAGGTCTGAAGAGATACTGCATAATAAAGCAGTAAGGAACTTCTGGGACAGCAAATAAGGTGATTCAGTATTATTATTTGTCTTATGGCCACACCTAGAAATCCCAATCCCAATGTAGCAGCCATTTCTACAGCTGACTCGTAAAAATATAGTCTTCTCTGGAAACACCTGCAGTCTGGTGATATGAGCTTCCTGTGCTTTGGTTTCCCAATGACTCAAATAGGGAATTTCTGTTTGACCAGGATGTTTGTATGACTCTACTGTGGCTTTCTGACTGAYGTTCTTTTCCACCTACTGCTCACTACACTGGGAAAACCACAGTTTGAAGGAGACACTGCAGTCCACAGGATCATAGGTCCCAGTTTTGCATTCAGTGCCACACATTGCAGTGTCATGCTTTAATCTTACTACATACAGAGCCTAAGCTACAGAACACATTGGAAAAAAATAAAACAAACCTTGAAGGAATCAAACTTCTTAGAATTCCTTTGAATCACACCACTGCATGGTAGAATGACACTTTTAAATTACTGACATTTTCACATGGGAATACTGCAGAAGTGACAAATACATTCTGTGAGCTTAAAAAAAAAAAGCGCATGCTCAGCTAATACAAAAATATTGGCTAAGATCAGGAGTGGAAAAGTTGATAGTTTCCTGTAAAACTCTTGCTTATAGCAATGATTTCTATTTTCTCAATTTAGCCTGTCTTTCCCCATTCAGTTGAGAGGGTGACACTGACAGTCATTTTGCTAACTGAATTTTTCTGTTTATTCTAACCACCTGTTGCAAGAGACATTTCGAAGAATTATCCCTCAATACTCAAGAACTATAGTATTGCCTGGGTGCAATTAAACCACGAGATTTTTAAAACCCTCAACCTTAAAAAAATATTTCAAACAACTTTTAAAAAAAGTGTAAAAAAGCCTAATATCCAATGAAGGAGTATARGGGAATAAACTTCTAGTGACCCAAAAGAACGAAAATATTGCACACAATTTCAGTAAATAAATACCTTGTTCATCAAATACCATCTACAGCATTAATAAAATACAGGAAGTCTGTTAAAACTCACCTGCTGAACAAAAGCTCTGCAAAAGAGGACTGTCATTTTTACACCAAGGGAGGGTGCAACCCCAGGTGAAGAGAGAGGTGGGTTATGTAATCACATGGGGGCTAGTACTTAATGCAGGTAGAGGAGAAAAAGGAAGAGAGGGAATGGAAAAGGGAGAGAGTGAYAGGGAAAGAAGAAAAATTATTGTCTTTGGGCAATTTGTATATGAGCATCATCCACCAAAGATGGTTAGGCCTGGAGGAATGGATACCCTTGATATTTTCATCTTGGTTTCATCAGGCTGTAATCATCCATAGGAGTTAGGAGGCTGAGAGAAGGAAAGTAGACTGGCAGCTGTGGAAATGCAAAGCTCACCTGCGTGTGGGATATAGCAGCCAAGAGCACAGGAGCAAGCTCAGCTCTGCTTATTGCACATCTGTAAGGTAAATGTTGTAAAGGTGAGGATTTTTCATATATACAATAAGGAATCTTTGGCATGGACTTCTGATTACATAAATCCACATAGGATGGGCCTAAGTAGGACAGGAATTAACATAAAGGGTATGTTCACACAGCAGTGCTACATGAATTCATTTGTCAGGCAGGTTTCTGTTGAGCTCATTGCTCTAAATCCAACATGCTTTCTGATATGCTTACGACATCCTGTGCATATTATGTATTTGTATAGGATTACTGGGATATATATGCACTTTATGGCTTCAGGAACTAAAGATCAGAATGATCCACTGCACATAGCTGACTTGTCAATTCAGTTGTTATGTATTTGAATGCACAGCAAACTATTTTCCCAAAGAAAGATATTAGCATTTTTGTCTGAAAATTCATCTTGATAATGTTTTTGCAGAAAAAAGTGAGTGGCAGTGTCACTGTTTTGCACAAGGTCAAGATGCCATGGATCAGCTGATCAACAAGAGTCTTCTATTTGCAGGATCTTACAGGAGCCACAACGAAAGAATCTACATGAGTAGTAACTGACAGTCAGTGGATCTGCAGTTGCCTGAGCTGTATCTGGACAATGTCTCCTGTCTCCCGCATCTTCTCTGYTGTCCTGCAGAAACTCAGCCAGCATCAGGATCTCCAATCCCATCTAAGAATGTACAATTGAAAACAAGACAGCATTCACTTAAGAAGAGGCAGAAGAGCCTTGGAGAAATAGGCCTGCACAGAAAATGTCTGCACAGCCCTGGTTTGACAGTGTGTGTGCGTTTGGGAGAGGATGTGTGTGCTGCAATGTGGTTAGAGGACAAAGGTAGAGGGTAAGAGTCATCCTACACTCGTGGTCAAACTCTTTCAAAATCTTAGAATAAACAASCGTCATCTTGTATTCATGATCATCTTATTCTGCAACAAATACAGTATCCATTCAGTCCTTTCCCTTTTCTAGCTTTTATAGCTGTCATTTACAATGCAAGAGTGAACTGCAAAGCATTTTATATTTATTAGTTAMAACTCAATGTGTAATATCTTAACATCCCTTTTTTTCTCTGTTACCTGTACCTTGCAGTTCTGCATTTTGGATCCATATCTGCCTGTTTTCAAAAGCATTGCCAGAAAGTTGTCCCCTAAAAAGACCTCAGGAGATTCCTCTCRGTAGTCAGCTCTGTGTTCCCCATGTTGTTCATCTATAGCTTGACTACGCGAGGTAGTCAAGTCTGGCCTACCTTGTACAATATATATGCAATACTAATCTTATACAATGTCTTGTACAACACTTTTCTGCTGACTACAACTTAAAACTCCATCAGTCCCTGGGATAAGATCAGCAGAGAAGGTGTTGCTCTTCTGTGGTGTTATCAGCAGAAGCTCAGCAGAGCTGAGAATCTGGATTTTTAGGAAGGCATTTAATTTTCAAGTTTTCAATTTTCTCCTTTTCCTTCCAATTTTAATAACTGAAGAAAATGTTTGAAAGAAATTTCAGACTGAGGGACTAATTGTTTGGTTAAGGCACCAGTTTAGGCCAAGTTCTTTTTCTGCTGTGTACTTCCTAGGAGAAATTCGGCCAGCCCTGTGAATATCTCCATTCACTCTCCATCAAATTTAGAAAGTGAGAGGGCTATTGTAAGAATAAATCAATGAGCAACTGTTCATAGATATTATGGGATTGAGGCCAAATAAATTCATAGAGCTGAAAATCTAGAGGCTGGAAAAAAGCAAGTAGAAGATAAGCAAGACAGCATCATTTATATTGTCCCATCAGTGCACCCCATTAGCACAGATCAGGAGAAAACCCCTTCAGAGGTGAGAGGGTTCTTCCCTAGACTGATAAAATCCTTCCCCTTGTTTAGCAGGAGTGCCCAGGGAGGTCATGTCCTTATGTGATGGAAAATATTCCTTACTATGGATAACCTTGAGACAAGCTATTTGCTTCCCACAGGCCACTAATAATTTTGCAAGCTGAAACCGCTTGATCTTTAACTCTTTGGCTAAATTCATTTAGGGACTGTTGCTTGGGTTCGGTTTCTGGATCAATCATATTTATCTGAGATAAGTTTGTGAGTGGACTCCGAAATGAAAGACAAAGAGGTGTTCTAACAAAAATCTCCAAGGGATGATCCAGAATCTACATAGAAATAAAACATTATTAGCCTGTCTTCCTACATACAGACTGCAAATACTTAATTTAAATATTTTTTTATGGCAAGGCACAGAAGTATCTGTACATTGAAATCTGTATATTGAAACTACAAGACATTATGGGGTTTCTCTAGTATAATGATACCATCACCGTTTTATTGTTTTTAATCATCTTAGCAAGCCTTCAAGACTTATCTTTTCTACATTCAAATTTAACCTCCTATCAAGGAGTTGCCTAGAGGAAAAAAAAATGAAGCCTGATTTCTTTTCCATCAGCTGAATTCCAAGTTGTTATTTATAACAAACAATTTTGTCCTTACCCTTCCAGACACATGCTGCAGGCCAGGGAAGAACATACATAGTAGATTGYCATACTCTGATACTATGTCTCATTTCCCTTTACACTTACCAGACTGCCTTGCTTTCCAATGAAAGCTGCTGAAAGCATTTTTTTAATAGACAGAGGGCAATTTTCTTTGTCTATGCCCTCTGTAAGAACTTAAGATATTAGTGGTATAGCTCTGTGAAAAGTGTCTTTCTTGCTGCTGCATTTTATTCTCCACTAATCAGCATTTCCCTGTCAAATACAGCATTGTAAGTATAGTCAGCTGGCATTCAAAGTAGTGGTGACTGAAGTATCTGACAACGCCACAGCGGTGTGAGAGAGACAGCACTCAGACAGAGATTCGGTCTTTCTGTGTTGAGAGACTAGAAGTGACAAGGGCCAAGAAGAGAGAACTGTTGTGAGACAGGAGAAAAGCATGCTTGACCCAACCTTCCATTTCTCATATAGAAGATACATTTAGAAGACTGTTTCCTTTTCATTTTTGTTATTTTATTACTCATTTGAAAGATGGCAAAGCTGTTAATACCCTTGCGATTCCACGGCTGAATACCTATGCCTCCCCAAACTCTCAGGTCTTTAATATACTAGCACCAGGTAGATGCCTGTAAGGAAAATATTCCACTGTGCGCGAAATATGCACAGAAGTGCATGATAGCTGCACCCATACACATGGTGCACACAGCTAGGCATATCCAAGGAGCACAAGGGCATTGGGTTTGTTTCTGATGTGTATATGAGAGATACTTGTGTAAGAAAGAAACCTGAATGATCTGCAATCCTAACATGAAACTTATTAAAACTTAATTCTACCTAGAGTGGTTGAACTCCAAAATTGWGCAAAAGGCCAGCAAATCACTTAAATCTACTTAAGCTCTTCCAGTATATGTGTTCTAAAGCCTTATGTAAGAGTTAAACAGTACATGAACCCTATTTTGGCATAAAAGCTATTTCACATCTGGAGAGACCAGAATACTTACAGTCCTTTGACTCAAACTGTTCACAGCTACAAGGGATGTAGTGTATATAAAAGCTGCCTTTGAAGACTGCAAAGCTACTAAGAGCAAACTGTTTTCAGTATCAGTGCTAAATATCTATGTCTCTGGATCAGTATCCTTCCCGAGAGAGAACTCGACTGGGTATCTTGGGTAGCATTCGGTTTCAAGAATGTACACTATCGGCACCAGCTATTGAAACAGGATTGTATATTAAAGCATTGCCAAGTTAAGCATGTCATGCCAATCCCACTCTCAGGACTTTGCACCAGGAAACTAGTAAGTCCATAAAATTGCTGCTGGCATATTGGGAGAAAGGGAAAGGCTGTTCAGTGTCTCTTCCAGGACAAGAATCAGGGGAATCAAATAAAGACACTAAAATCCAGGATCAAAATAAGCTGAAGAAGATAGTTCTTCATACAATAGGTAGATGAGCTGTGGAATACCTCTTCAGAGGATGTCATGGYTGTGTTACGTAGCTTGTATGTTGTTACTTAGGTGTAAGGGAGCATGCAAACCTTCATGGAAGAGAAATCCATCACAGCTTCAAAGGCTTGAAATTTACAGAAACTAAACTCCACCTAGAAAATCTCCAAACCAAAAATGTTTGGAGGCCAGTGGAGTACAATGGGAAGTATGATATATGTTTGCCCTGTTATATTGTTTCCTAGGTATCTGCTTTTGGCCACTGTTGAAGAGTATAAGACTGGAGGAGATGGTTCTTTTGTCTAACCAGGTGTGATCTTTCTTATTGTCTGCTAATTCTCTTCAGCTTAAGATTTGTCATGCATAGCTTTAAAGCCAGCAATCTTTTCTTTTTGTAATGTGAAAAAAAAAATTGTGAGTTAAAATATAATGTCAAAGGATCATTTTAAAAAGTAAGGACTTTGAAAAGAAATTATAATGCAAAAGCTGTGAGGTTTTTTTCCACTTGCTCTATTATCAGGGATATAAAAGTTTTTCACCTAAAAAATAAAAAGCGCATTAATTGCCTCTAAATTGCCATGATTTAACAAAATACAGTGTCAATTGCTCCAAGTAAATGCATGGGAAAATAGAGAACAACTGTTTTGCTGCTGTTCCATGTTATAAAGAGACATTTGTAACTGTGGCAGATGAAAAATTTTCAAATGGACATATGATTTTCAAGCTGTCTGTGAGGGCAGAGGAGCACAATGACCTCGTGGAAGGTTGCAGAACCATCATAAATGTGGCTGTGTTAATACCTATTGGACAGCACCTAGCTGGCCCTGTATATCGTGCCATCTAACCTTTATTACAATAGTCTTTCTTATAGTTTTTCTTATTAAGAATACTCTTTCTCAAGAATAGTACCTGTACCTGTAACTGCTTCTACTGCTTGTCCAAACTTTCCACTGCTAAACTGGCATTACTTTTCCCACTAGTTGAAAGAACAGTTCACAAGCTGTCTTGACTCCCATCCCTGCAGGATAGCTGAAATGAGCAAAATTCAGTAGTGACGGAAAATTCAATATATAGGGTGAACATCCCTTAAACATTCTTCCTAAATCTTGTTTAAATAGGTTTCCCGTCTGTGCTACGTAACAAATGTGTTATTTCCCTGAGTCTTCCTCTTTGGAGAAACTCAACAAACATTAAATGATGAAATGGCAGAAAGCAATCCTTACTACAGTGTTTTCATTGTTTGTGTCTTTTTTTTACATGCTGAGATTAATATGCTATGGAGAGCTTAGAAAGCCAAGATACTTGTGGTTCATCAAAATGGAAGCAGTGATTGGATGTTTTGCTATATAAATGTGTCTGCAGGCCAGATTTATTTAGCAATCCCACAGCTGTAACATATTCATTTTCTTGGTATGTTTCTGGACAGTCAGAAAATACAGAGCGTCTTCCAATATGTATGTACAACTATCAATCTGAGCTATTTCAATAGAACTTATAATAAATGTCTCAAGACAATATTTTTCCTGGTACTCTTAATGAAAGACTAGATGATGATCTGAATTAAGATTTAACCCAGAGTCTTGATTCAAACTTCAGTGAACTAGGATTATATTTTCATCCAAATATAGGTCAGAAGTTTGCATATTGTGACCTGTTTCTGTAATGAGCCAAATCCCCACATTCAAAAAGCACMAACCTTTGCAGAAAATTCTGATTTCAGAGCTTGGGTCAGTCTCAGCCACTGACAGCACGTCCATCATTCCCTGGCTGCTCTGTTTGTACATGTGTACATATGTGTCTTGAATTGTTTTTTGTAACACTGCTCACTATAAAGAAATGATAACCCTCTTGTCAAGAACAGCACGCCTGTAACATAACGAAATAATCTTTTCACACTGACTAGCTGTACTTTATAGCACTGATTCAAAGGATAATATGCCTTTACTACTATAGTCAGTACTCCTTCATCATTAACTTTTCAAAGGAAGAAGAAAGAACACTAGTAGTATTGTCTACTCGATGTCTACTCAGTCAAAATATATTCTTCAGAAGGAAAAACAGATTATGAAATAATTACCTGGGATAAAAACTGCATTCCAGAAATCATATGTTATATTCTTTCCTTCCAAAAGGATTTGTAAACGAAAACATCATTTGCTATGTCACTGTACGTTTATACTTCTTGGCAAAAGAAAAGCCCTGAAGGAAAAAAAAACCCCCAAACCTCTAATTATAATAAAATCAAACTATAACCACCAGCCTGCTGGAGGTGGTGTTAACATGAAAGGTTTAAACATTAAAGTCAAATAACATTATAATGTAAAGGTTATTTGGACTAGACAGCTGGTGTTGCTTACTTGTGGTGCTCATGTGCGGACTTATACTGTTGAATCAGGATTATTACATTCTAAAGGATTATTCCAAGAATCTTGTACAGTTCTTCATCCTATTACAGTAACCTTACCTTAGATTTCTGATTTGGTTAAAGCATTACCTTTTCATGGAGTATTCCAAAGTAGCTTGATCTTGGTGTTTCTATCAACAAAACTCCTTCATTACTCACAACAGCTAGAATTGATGTCTTCTGATTTTTAACACCTACATTAATCTTTCCAGGCTCCCTACTGAACAATGTAAACATCTGCAAGTGTGGTTCAGATCTCAACTGCTTCAGAAACTGCCTATTTTTGTCCACGGATTGTAAATAAAGCCTAATGCAAAAAACTCCTACTATGGGCTCTTCTTCTAGATACTCAGATTTAGACAGGAAAAATACAGCTCAGCACCTTCCTTTTCCACATACAACATCGTTCCTTCTCACTGCAAGATGTTAGAATAAAATCCCATATGCAGAGAGTCAAAGTTAACAGGAGTGAACAAGCCTCACTCTTGTGTGAGTAAGCACAGGAGAGGTGGCCAGAAACACCTCAGCAAAATGACATTCTTTCACAGATGGATGGACATCCTTTTTTAGATGGACAAGGAAACTGTGACTTCCCTTTATTTATTATCACTATCATTGCTAATCATTACCACCACTGTTGTAACCTAAGTTAGAGAAATCCTTTTTCTTGCCTGGCCACTACATCTTTTGCAGCAGAAACATTTCATTTACCCTCCACTTCTTTTCACAGATATTAATTGCCCAGTAAATAGGGTGAGGGACGACAGAAGCTAGATGAAGAGGATATAGTACTGCCTGATGYGAGAGACATGCTTGTTCACGCAGCATGTGATACAGCAGTATCAAGCATGGGCAAGTATGGTCCCTGCCCTAAGGGACTTGCASGGATATTGCAATGGTGCAGTAAACTTGCTTGCTAAAGTCTTTTTGTGTCTGTGAAGGAATGACCAAAATCTTATTATGCAATAGTCCCATTTTGGTCCATTCTGCCTGTATTCTCCATTTGTTTCCATGGTAGCAATGTGGAAAAATCTGGATTTGTAATGTAAAATCAAGGAAGGAAGGCATTTTCACTGTCAGAAACCAGCTTGTATTGTAGCATGATATATTTGTGATAGCTAAACATAAATGTGTTTCATAAAGAACAGACACATTTAGTATGAATGATAGAATCAGGAATTTTATTTTGTATGTTTTCATAACGGGCCACTTGAGCTGGCCTTGTGTAACTTATTTTGATGTTTCTATTTTAATTTTACATTTATTTTAGCATAGAGCTATCTTAATACTTTTAGACTTATATAGACCAACATATGATCAAAATAAYATGGAAAATTCATAGCAAATAATTAAGAATGTTCTACTTCTCTAAATTACACTGCAATTTAACTTAAGGTTGTGTAACACTAGAATATTTTGTTTGGCACCACCCTAAGTGCTTCGCAATACATGTTCAAATGGAGCCCTCTTGTGTGTGCTAGATTTCATTACATCTCTAAATAAATCAAAGAGTTATTTTATTGATCCCACATTCACAAGATTTAACTCCAGAAGGGACAGTCAAACTCCACTTTTTTGACCTTTACATAACATGGGTTGTTGAATTCCTCTTTATTATATGAAGCTCTAAGAACAGATCTTTTAAAAGAGATTCGGTTTTGATCTGAAGATGACAAATGAGAAAGAATTCACCACTAGCTCTATATTAGTTAATCCACTGTTCAGTAATAGCCATTGTAAATAATAATAGCTTTGTTATGACTACTACGATTACTCATTAGGATATTTATGATTCTATCCCTACTTGCTTGCTTCTTATATTGAGACATTCAAAAACGAGTTGGATGTGGTCTTGAGCAATCTGCTGTCTTTGACCCTGCTTTGAGCAGAGGGGCATTGGACAAGACAATCCCTACAGGTGCCTTCCAATCTCTAATATTCTGTGATTCTATAAATCCGTGATGTATCTCATATATGCTTTTTAAACTTATGGGTGATTTTCAGAATTACATGGGAATATGTGGTATCCCTCAGCATTTTGTAATCTWACTTTAGGAGCCACAGGTGAAGTAGGGAGTTGAACTTAAAATATTGTTTTTCTTCCCTACTCTTACCGTAGCCTCTTCTCCATCAATGTGGAAAAGACCACACGTTCAGTGCACCAATCTGATTTTTTTTTCTCTTCTGTAGACACACACATTGGTCTAATGCTACTACTGGAGAATATCTTTCCTCTAAGCAGCACTTAGAAGAAAAAGGGAATACAGAGAAAGCAGCCACCATGTGAAAAACAAAATCAAAACCAGAAACAAGATGAACCAAACGGGAAGGAGCAGAAAGGAACAGTGTAAAAAAAGTAGGAGGTAGAAAGAAAATGCACAACAGAGAAGTGGTGGGTGTCACAGTACTGTGCAAYACTTTGAGGACAAAAGGTATGTATGAAGTACATCTACCATAGGCAAGATCTGGCACACAGAACTGTAAGGAAATACTATCTTGAGTTACCTTTTCTCCTCTGAAAGTGCATCTGTAATGTTTATTAATAATGCATGCAGAGGGTAAGCAGATCTCTAAGTGCAGTGATTGTTCCTTGTTGAGCAGACTTAGAGGCAAGAAAGTATCTGTATGTTGTAGCTTAAAAGAAAGAAYTGGTAGATGATTTATGTCTACAGTTCCTGAAAATAAAAATTTGAGAGCTATCTCCATCTCCTAAATTCCTTTTCGTCATCATCAGTAAATGTCAAGAATATGATTTTAACAAGGCAGCTTTAATCCTTCCAGTTTAAGATTTTCCCATTTGCACTTTCAGAGAAGATGACATTAAAGGGAATGACACTTAAGTCATTCCTATGCTCACTGTAATTGTTTTCACATATGGGAAAAACTTTTATTATCTATCTGTTTAATTATGTATGGTCCAAAGAYTGGCTAGCCTGATCTTTCAGATCACTTTCACATAATATTTAGCATGGTCTTTTCCTGAGAAAACTGTCTCTGGATTCTCTCCTACATGTACCACCACACAGGATCACATGTCCCATATATCAAATTGAATAGCACAAAGATAAGTCTGTGGTTTTATCAAAATAAGAGAGACAGAAAAGGAGGATGATATGAAAATGTATACATTATAAATATTCAGTTTTATGAAGCTCAGGTGAAATACAAAGCCTTAGTTGAACTAATAGGAAAAATGAATGTGATTTAGAAAGTATTATAGCAAAGGAAATTGTGTTTGCTAAAGCTTTATCTGTGTTTGAAAGGAAATTCATGGATATGCCATAGCTAACTATTCTGAATAATCCAAGTCAGTTATTCTGCTCTAAATGTTGGTCATCAGCTCACATGAACTGCTTATGATATTGTGGTAGTTTGTCACTATCACACAAGCAATGAARTATTTCTGAATGCCAATTCTCACATGTTCAATGGTGTATGCAAATTCTTCTGTGATAGGAAACAGGTATCAACATTGTGCTCTACAGAAGAATAAAAAGAAAAAAAGAATAAATGTGCAGTGCAACTATTCATTTGAAATGTTCAAATAGTACAAGCTCCATATATTTCAGGGAGCTGACAGACCAGTATCAGTTTGTATATTGTTTAATATTCTATTTAAAACATATCTATGAAGCAAAAGCCTGTACAAAAGCATGGAGATATGTTCGGTGCCTTTTGCTTTAGGTGGAAATTGGCTATCCCACTGAAGGCCTGATTTAGAGAGGTTGTGGAGTCTCCTTCTCTGGAAATGCAAGACCCACCTGGATGCAACCCTGTCTAACATGCTCTGGGTGACCCTGCTGAGCAGGGAGGTTGGACTGGATGATCTCCAGAGGTCCCTTCCAACCTTACTGATTCTATGACTTCCTTTCTTCTTCTTGCTGGCCTGATGCTAAGTTGTCTTTTTTCTCCGTAGAACTTTCAGAGAGCAGAAACACTATTATTTTGTGATWCATTAGATAAAAGGCTATTGACATTACTCATCTACAGTTAGTCTGTTTTTCCTCAGTCACTTATCTTCAATACCAGCTTTATTATACTGAGTAACTACTGTTTGCCTGTATAATTTTATTTCCATATAGCAGACAGTATCCAAATGAGACCATATTATCAAGGTACTGGGTCCTGTACAGTCTTGAAATGACAAATCGTAACAGTCCCAAGGAGATTCTGCTCTACAGAACAGTTATACATATATAGACCTGGTAGGGAATTGAAATAGCTAGACATGGAGTCATTTCACAGAGGCTRTTTGGAAAGTGTTTGGCAGAGCAATGAACAGAATGGAGGTACCCTAAGTCTTAATTCAGTCTCAGAATCCCCTCCACACATTCTTATTTGAGAGACCTGTGCTAGGAGAAGTGACACGATATAAGTACGTGTGAAAAAATGRTATAGAACGTCTAATTTCTGCCTARACTTGTAAAGATTTTTTTTTCTGGAAGGAAACTAATAAAAAGCTTTAAAGGTAAACAGCAGATTAAGAATGAGGCTAGTGGGAATGCACATTGTGAACAYTCCTTCTAGCCCTTCTCACCAATTTTTAGAAGGTGCATAACCACAAGTGAAACCAAAYTAGGTGTCAGAGTGTGTGCTTAGATGAAGAAGCCCACTGAATTCTTCTTAGAACTTTTAATTGTATTCATTCATGAGGAGGAGTTGGAGGGGTTTGAGCTTTTATAAAGGATGGAAACTTCAAATCACTTTGGTTACTTGAAGGAGATTTTTGCAGTCCACGGACTCWAAATGAGTTTTTCATTACCTTTGCCTAGGGACCAACAGTTAATATACAGATGCAGGCTTTGTAAGCAATTAAGGGGTCATTAGACCRCACAAACAAGTGGAATCTTGTCATCAAATTCTCTTTTAAGATTTTTAAAACTATCTCAAGGCTATATTTGAGATTAAGAATCACCAGTTTTAATAGYGATAAAGCAGCTGAAGGGTTTATTTCCTTCTGATGTTTGCACTGAGAACAGTATTACCTCACTTCTCAGTCAGCCAGGCTGCCCATGAACAGAGTTTAGGACATTACAAAGCCTTGAACAGCGTATCTACATGGAGGCCACATCATTTTTGATAATCAACTCTTTCACAAAAGACTTTCACAAAAGTGTACAGTTGAGGTTGTTGCAGACACATACTGCAGCAGTGTGATAACAGTGTGTGAAAATAACTCGGAATGGGAGAATTGGCTATTTCACAGAGCCAATATGCTCTGATATTATTATCTAATGAATGGTGATATCAGGTAGAAAAGTCAGATACAAGATCAAAGTGATTAATCTCAGAAAGTATTTTAGGCTGAGAAAAAAAAATTGTATGTTGGGAGAATGCAGCAGATGTGATTACCTCATGGCACCATTCTGGACAGTTAGCATACTAAAAACCACACACTCATCTGTATTTTCTTTTTTTTCTTTTCTTTCTTTCTTTTTTTTGGAAACTTTGCATGCTATGAAAATGAACTCAACTGAGAGATTTACTAGCAGTGTCTCTGTCAGCATCAAAACACTAATAAGTTTCATTATTAGCTCAAAATAGGAGAATGTTGTGTAGCAGATGCTGTTCAGGATTGCCCTCCTGGTTAAAAAGCAATCAAGTAAGATGCCAAAACAGCTACACATTCTCTTCCGAAGCAGACTAAGGAGAAATGATGTAGACAAAGTAAGGCTAAAAATAAGGAATCTGTTATCACTCCTTTGCAAATCTTGCTTCAGGAGTGCAAAACCATGCAGTTGCCACATGTAACCAAAAGCTTAGACAGACTTAYTGCTTTAATTGAACTTCAGTGATCAGGCCACTGGAGAGAAAATCTCTAATTTCTGTTTCCTCATTTCCTATTTCATGGATATAGAGTATGAGCTGGTATCTGGAAGAATCATTCATTGTGCAGTTTGGCAATACTGCAGAAAAGTGAAAACAGCTAATCAAGCTTTCAAAATTTGTGAACACAGATGTTTTCCTGCCTGTGTTCTGGGATCTATTTCAAACACCGTTCTCAGTGACAGATTGAAGGATACATGCTTCTGTCATGTTATGAATATCATTTGATTGGGAAACAATGCCACGTTTTAAACTTCATTTTTCATGTTACTTTTAATAAGGAACTGAGCATGGACTTTGCATCTTGTGGAGAAACTGCTTGCAAAGCAATGAAAAAGCCATCAAGAGCTCATTCATACTGTATGGATACACTGAGAGGAATAACAAGCTTTCTACTGAGAGAGTCTGGTGTGAGAGCCTTCTGTTAAAAATGCTTCAGAATAAAGGGGAAGAGGACAGAAAGGGAAGAGCTTTCCATAGATTCTGGAGTGGGAAGGCTGAAAATTGTCAATATTGACAGTCATCAGTGCATACCGAGAGCAAAATCAAACATTCTAGATGCCAGTCGAGACTGAGAGTTATTGATGGCTATATATAGGCACCAAGATTACTCCCTGATCACCTCAGGTTTGAATATGCCTGAGATTGGAGGCAGGATAGTGGTAGGGGCAGGGGTTAAGATTAGGGTTAAGAGAGATAGAAAGCATAGAGCCCCACGTGGAGTGGGCCCACAAAGGAAATGCTAAAGGAAATGCCGTGCTGCACCAATGTTGCTCTCGGCACAACTTTTTTCATTTTGGACAGAAAGAGGGCTCGAGGGCGAAAGGTTCAGGCCACACCTAAACTTAGCGTCTGTGTCAGGGCTGGGGTTACGGTTAGGAGAGAGAGAGAAAGTGTAAAGTCCCACATGGAGTGCGGCTGCGAAGGGCATCCCAAAGGAAATGCATGCCTGCACCAACATTGCTCCCAACACAACTTTTTCATTTTGGTCAGGAAGAGGACTGGAGCACTCAGGTTCAGGCCCTGCCTAATATTAGGGTCCATATTACACAGTTGGGGTTAAGGTTGGGGTTAGGAGAGAGAAAAAGAGCAGAGCCCCATGTGGGGTGGGGCTGTAAAGGGCATGCCAAAGGAAAGACGAGGCTGCACCATAATTTCTCTCTGGACTACTTTTGCCTCTTTGTTACRAATGGGCCTGCAGGATTAGTTCTGGAAATCATTACTTTGAGTCTTTTCAATACAGACAATGGTCAATGTTGATATTTGTCAGTGCCTATGGGCAGCGAAATTGGTCTGAGAGGGAAAGCTATAGATGCCTGTTGACAATGAGAGGTCTCGACGTGTATTGATGCTGATCTCTTACAACAACAGCACTCTGAAAGAAGCCCAGGCTGTCTTTAAAGCAGCTGTGGATGGGCCCAGCCATAATGCTGAAGATGTTGTCCACCAGCTGCCCATCTCCAGCCTTTTGCCAGAGCTAGGGCCCTGTCAAATCTACATAGGTGATTTTTAATTTATTTCAGACAAAATGAGCTGTTAGTTTATGCCTTTCATTTTTGTCAGTCTGGTGCCTTTGGTTAAAATGGCTCACATCTGGAAATTTTTAGATCACAGACAGAAACTCTCTAGGGACTGGTGATGAGTGTCTGAAGACTGACTAAAGGTGAATGACTTATTGCAGAGTTGTTTACCTAGTAAACAAAATGTGTAAGACATACTGAAAGGTTGTGGTTTTCAATGCTATCGCTTTGTGTTTTTTCACATTGTACCTGGACATTTTTAAACAACCAAATTATAATTCACAGCTCAGCAGGAGATGCTGTGATATGACACTTCCCAGATGTAAATCTCCAGAGGTTTCATTTCTACAAAAGAAAAGCTACCCAGGAATACCCTATTTCATTAAAAACTAGTCTTCAGATCTTTCATCTGGTCATTCCAGTATGAAGTGTAACCAGACAGTGCATATGAGTAGTTTCATCAGAAACTGAATAACTATTTATAAGCCAGGGAACACAGCAGGCAACACACTAACACAAATAAAGTAAATAAATCAATCATTAATGGGGGGKTTTAGAAGCATTCTCTGAGATTATTCTCCCCCTTTAATACAGCAGCTCTATGATTTCATTTTCACAACACAAACTTTTCTTTTTTTGAAACACATTGCAGCAAGGTCACAGTTACATAGCCAAATCTATTCTGGCAAGGGAAAAGACATAGTGACAAAAGAATCTCACCAATCATAGCTTCCTATAATTTTTAGCTACTACCAGTGAACATTTGCCAGCAACTTTCTTGAATATGTATTATGCAAGATGTCTCATTAGCTTTTTTTTTTTTTCCCCAGTGGTCCCTCAATCACTCTGTTCTACTTTTGAAAGGACAAGAAAACCACTCTATATCCTTTTTTTTACTTTGTTCTAGGATACAGAAGGCAAYTCAGAACCCTGAGTTTGATGGCTACAACGTATGAAATAAAGCATGTAAATACTGCCTTTTTTTTCCAGTTAAGGTAGCAACAGTCACRAAGTTCTGATTCCTGTAAGTAATATGGACTTTGAATGGCTCCTATGGTCTGTTACGGAGTTTTTCAAGTTTAACCAGCTTCTGCCTTTGCTTTCTGCTCTGCTATGTTGATGAATATTTTTCACATTTAGATTATTGAGAGACAGTAATCATGCCCAAGTTTGGAGAATAAACACTTTTCYGGGCCCATTCAATTACATCTTCTGTTATTCAAGGAAAATAAGGAGTAGAGGAAASTCAATACATATGAACTACAGAACAAGTTTTTTTTACTAAAGTAGAACGGGAAGCACTTGAGATAGCTTATACAAATGTTTTCATCACTCTCATGTTTACCTTCGGAGTAAATTCTATGGGAACATCTGAATGGCTGAGGCAACTCCAGTACAACAGTTTTGTCTCAGAACACATATGTAAGAGACACATGGTTCCTAACTTACAAAGCTTTGTTTTCAGATTTTGCTTTGTTTTCAGTGCAAATCTAGTATAGGAATGCATAAGGAATGCTGTCTTAAAAAAAAAAAAAAAAAAGAGAGAGAGAGAGAGACCTTACATTTGAGCTCTCTATATTGAAATGGGCTTGAGGGCAAAAATTTCACTTTAACACTTAAAAGGAACAGCAGGGCCAGGGTTATTTGCATTTCAGTGACAGGTGTAATTGCACAGATGYAGGCATGATAAAATTGGTTTACTGCAGAGTGATACTAAAACTAGCAAAGGGGTAGTAACAAAGATTTTAGTGTTTTAGTTCAGCTACTGAGTGTATTACTGAGGTAAAGTATGCAATTGAGTAGCCTGTATTAGCTACTCAGGCATGCCCAGCCACCACTCATGCTTTCAACTTCAGATTTCCAGGCAGCCACCTTAACTGGAAACAGCCTCTGCTTTTTACAGATACTAAATTAGCTAGAAGAGAATGTCTCAGTAAAAACACCTCTGGAGACTTGTTAGAGAGCAGGGCAAGTTGCGATTTTGATCCATTAATTGTACATTTTTTACACACAAGTGGCCTGCAAAATGGCTGCAACACAACCAAAAATCCACGTTCCCWCACAGGCCAACCAAGAAATAATACTAGGTGGAAGAAGGAGGTAAGAAGGCGAGTTGTAATCTCTGCAAGAACAGCCSAGCCCTAGTTTGATAAGGAAGGTCATTCCATTTTAAAGCTCTGGGAAGCATGGGCCTGTGCTCGCTTACATTTTCTAAGCAGCTTCTGTTGGTTTTAGGGATGACAGGGCTTGAGACTCGAGGCACRGAAGTGCCTTCCAGCTCTCCACCACTAAAATAGGGCTGTGGCACCACACGGCCTCAGGCCCTCCACTCCCACCAAAGTGGACAGCCAGTCACCTGCCCAAGCACCAACAARCGACACCACAGATAAGGGCGCCCGGGGAAGGGCCGAGCACTTTCCTCAGGCAGACACCTGGGAAGCAAACACGCAGCCCCTTCAGCCGCCACGGTACGACCTCCGCCACGCTGCCCCGCCCCGAGGCTGCAGCAGCTGCTCCTGCAACGGCCGTAACGGCCGCGCTGAAGCAACGCCCCGCCACGCGCTAAGCCCCGCCCCGCGCCGCCGCGGTTAGGACCCGGAAGCTCGCGTGCCTCCCCCCCTCCCTCGCTGTGCCGTGGGCCCCGCGGCGTTCCGTAGCGCGAGCGGGGGCGGTTCCGTAGCGCGCGTGCGCCCACGTCGCCCGTCTGCGGAGGGCTGGGGAGATGGCGGCGCAGAAGATAAACGAGGCGCTGGAGCACATCGCTAAGGCGGAGAAATAGTGAGTGCCGAAAGGGCGGAGGGATAGGGAGAAGAAGCTGGCAAGCGACGGAGGCGGCTGCCGGCTCTGTGGCCGGACTACCAGGCCCGACTGCCCCGCGGAGGCGCTGTATCGTTTGCTGCCCGAGCGGGGCCCCGCGGAGTGCGTTGCTGGCCGCCGCGGCCGCGTAATGGTGGAGCTGCTGCCTGCCGCATTAGTGCAGCAGCTTGTAACTCTCACCGCGCCGCTGGCCCGCGGCGGCGGGGGGGGGGGGGGGGGGGTGCGGGCAAGGTGTCCTGGGAGCTGTAGTGCTCCCTGGCGCTCTGCTGGGGGCGGGAATCTCGCACGGACTACAACTCCCAGAATGCCCCTGGCGGGGCCTGGCAGGCGGTGGGGAGATGGCGGCGTCATGGGGGGCCCGAGCGGCAGAGCCGGGCTGGAGTCGGCTGCTCGGCGCCCGTCCCGCTTCGGGGCACACCCTGCCCGCCGGGAGTGGGTGCAGAAAGGCTCTTCGCTGTCCCAAATGCTGAGAGTAAAGCGGTCCCGAGACTAGGAGGTGGTGGAGACCGTAGGGCTTGGGGGCCTTGAGCCTGAGCAGGTCCTTAAAGACCGCGTAGGGTCCTTGCTCTACAAGTGGGTGGACGTCACGGGGAGTCACTGCTGCCCACTTGATAAAGTTATTAAGAAAAAAGACAAAAGGGAGAAAAGAGAGATCTGTGCTGATGTTTACCTTAGAAAGTTTAACATCTGTCTATGCTAACCTTTGAATGTGGATTTTAATAGAGAATACAGCCATTTTGCTTATAAGTTTCARTTTCACAGACTGTAGTAATGGAGTTGATTGTTTCACAGATGTTGTAGTTTTAATAACAATAATTGCAAGCAACCTAAAAATCAAGAGTCAGAAGTATAAAGTGCCRTAGAGGTGAGAACCTTCAACATAACAAACCCTTACCAGAGCATCATCTTCAAACTGCCTGACCAAAAGTGTCATTTAGCAGAGTTCACTTGAGCTTATCCTGAAACACACTTGAAACAAATACTCTTAACTCGAATGTTGTATGTAGATTTCGAAGAGTGTATTTCAGTTCAATGTATTTGTGCCTCTACCTATGATAAAAATAACACAATATAAAGGCTTACTTTAGAAACAGTGTACAGTGGCTTTCCCCCAGTGAAAATGGCAAAGCTAATATAGAATGTATACAGCCATTTTTCCAAATATAAGTGTGTTTTGCATCTGAAGTGTCTGGCTACAACAAATGTGGATATGAACTCTTAATTTTATTAACTTTATGTATGTATATAAATATATTTTAATGAGGAAGTAATATTGAAGTCATTCTTGCCTGATGACTTACCTTATTTTGATAGGTGTATTTTTACCCTGCTAAATATGTAGCATCACTTAGTGTCATGATCTATTGTGTATGTATCCATGAGCAATATATGAGGCTTTGTCTTTGTGTTGGTAGGTAAGTTCTTTTGTTTGTTTGTATGTGGAATGGAGATTGATGATTCTTGTAAGCAAAAAAATGACTCCGGAGGAACACTGGAAACCTTCATGATATTTACCACAATCCCTGGTAATATATTTTGTTRTTAGAAATCTTGAAATACCAGGTTGGTATAGGTGGATGTATTCTTCTTTTGTTGACTGCCTACTATTGGAGAGCAGGTAAGTGGACTTGTGCGGAGTAGAGGTAGGAGCATGTTAAGACAGGGCAGGTAACTATTAGAGATGGCTGCAGTGCTTAATGCTGGCATTGTTTGGAATTGCACATATTTTTGTTGCAGTGCCACAGTCGTATTGGCATATGGCTAATTCATCTTTTTCAGAGATTGTTTAAAGTTTTAAATATGCATAAGTTCTTTGAAGGTAAAACATAAAAATATTACTAGTTTTTAATGGGTCTTTTTCTTGCATTTTAGTCTGAAAACTGGATTCTTAAAGTGGAGACCAGATTATGACAGTGCAGCTACGGAATATGGGAAGGCAGGTATGGATGGCTGTAAATATGGGAACATGCTTTAGATTTTCAAAATACTTTTTTATCTTAGTCTCAAATAATTTGTGTCTTTTCAATTTGTTATTATGTAAGTAAAACTGTTATGAAGCCTAAAGTTAAAAGAAAAAAGGGAAACAATCTTCTTAGCAGCACTGTAAAATAAATTTTAAATTATACTTGGAGAAATGGAATAGTTGTAAGCTTGAAAAAAATTTATTGTGAYGTCTACCATGGATATTACTATGTATTGTAAAACTAAACTTTCCTTTGTTCACTTATCCACTCCTAAATCTTATGCCTTATCCAACAACAAATATTCTAGCTGTTTTTAAAACTTTGCTTTTTCATCACCTTTTGAAGCATCACCCAACTGAGACTGTCTCAGTAAAGTAGAGATGCTGCCATGTTTTTTAGACATAGTAAAACTGTTCTCTGCTTTTGCAAGTGTCATACCAAATACAAAATTCTTSTGTATTGTTTTCTTTTTTTCCCCACCATCTTAAACTGTTTCCTTCTTTCTGCTCATAGTAATTTATCTTTGGGGGGAGCAGAAATGCTCGTAACACTAGGCATTCCTACTATTTGTTTAAGCCTGAATTAAAAAAAAATAGTTGGAAGAGCAAGTTATTGATAGCAGTTGGAAGTCACTGGAACATTTTGAAATAAAAAGGAAAAAAAAAATCAAGTCCTACTTGAACATGTAATCTCTATAAGAGGTGCACATTTGCATCCTGAAGTAGCTGAGGGAGATGTTCCAAGTATTGTTGCAGGTGTTGTAGGTATTGTTGATGGCATGCTTTTCTAACATGCAGTTTGAAATCAGAATAAAGCACCRTTTCTTACATTCTAGAAACTATAATGCTGTAGCAGTTTTGTATAACCTTTAATGATTAAATATATATATGTACGTATTCTTGCAATTCTGTAACTAATATGTAGAATGAGTGATATTCCAGTATTCAGCTAAAGGCAGTGTGTGTGAGGTATGGTACCAAAGTGCAGTTGACAAATGTTTTTAATGGTAGCTAAGTGACTAATGAAGCAAGGAACACTGTCATGGGATCTTTTGGAAGAGCTTGTTAAACTGTAACCACTCATCTGAAGAGTCTGTTTCTCTGAGTGGCTAAATACTTGAGCAGAAGTGCTTAAAAAAGGAAAAATAACAAACTGTAATTGAGAACTTTTTTTTTTTTTTTCTTTCTTGCAGCTGTTGCTTTTAAGAATGCCAAGCAGTTTGACCAGGCAAGGGAAGCCTGTTTACGGGAAGCTGAGGCACATGAAAACAATAAAGCGTATCTTTTCATTGATTGTTACTCCTTTTTCCAAGAGGATGACTAGTTGCTACTTAGAACTGGGTAATAAGGGTTGGTAGAAGATGTATTTAATATGTTTTCGCATTTCATCAACCTAACAAAGTTCTTACAGGACTCTTCTTGTGTGCAGTGAGTGGGAAAACTGAAAAAAAACTTTTTGTAGAAAACTTGTGGTGTTTGGAATAATACCTGGAGTGATAAGGTCCTGACCAGTGCTTGAGATGTCTAGGTGCTGCTGCAGAAATGARTGTTTTTTCAGAATGCCTACAAACATAAACTAATTGCAATTCTGGCATTATTATGGTGTTTGTAGTTCTACTTAGTAGCCAGGAGCACCTTTTAAATGGGCTCTTACGACTTTACGCACACATTTATACTTCAGCATTTGTGTTTATGACATCCTTAGATCTGTTTATTTTTGAAACTTTGCTTGCATACTTAGATTTACCTTTGTGAGATTCATCTCTTTGAACTTAGTACTTGTATAATATTTTCTCCCCTAATTTATTAATCTGCATTTACATTTTTATGGCTTTTGTCCTTGACTTTGACTCTGTTACTTCTAGTCTCTTCCATGCTGCCAAGTAAGTACAGATGCACTGAGTGATCTGAAACTGGTTTTCCAGAACATGATATATAATTTTGCTGTAGCAAGTGGTATGGTTTGGCTTGTTTCACTAGTTCAAAATCTGTTCACTGAAAGCATGGGCTAGGAAAGTCTGAAAAACTGCAGTAGAAGAAACTGAAGAAACTGATAATCTTGACATCTTCCACCACCTTTTAATGTCAATTATTTTTTTCTTAAATAAACTGTATTTGCAATTTTCTACTGTTGACTTTACTTACATGTTTCTTTAAAGCAAGCAAGTAATGACTAACAATCTAAATGTTGCCAGTGGATTGGATTGTAAGAATAGATTTTCATGGGAGAG
This sequence comes from Rhea americana, assembly GCF_003343005.1. Classification (NCBI taxonomy): domain Eukaryota; kingdom Metazoa; phylum Chordata; class Aves; order Rheiformes; family Rheidae; genus Rhea; species Rhea americana. The sequence continues at coordinate 3,385,495 of NW_028186956.1, read as the reverse complement.
TGGAAAGTCCGGTTGAAATACTTCATTGATGAAGGATCGTCTTACTGATGTGTTGTCTCATCAAATCAAATCAAATACTAATGTTTTGGGGATGTGCAAGCTTCAGGTATTAACAGGAAAGTGATAGCTGATGCAGGTTGCTGCATAACAAGACACATGTTACAGCTTATTGATATACACCATGTCTAACTAAATCTTAACTTTCTCTTTACAGAGCTTATGAACAAGCTGGCATGATGTTAAAGGTATTTTTGTTGACTAGTTTTTATCAAAAAGCTTTCTTTACAGTGAAGAATATTGTRCATTGAACTATTTCAAAATATATGTAAATGAATTGCATGTTAAAGTAGTTGTGGTCTTTTGACTCATAGTCCCCATGAAAACCCTCACTAGTTTAGGGAAGTTGCATTATAATTGCAAGATTTCTTTCTTTTTTTTTTCTTTTGTTCTTTAGAAAGAAAGATGAAGGCCTTATCAGAGGGTAGCAAAAGGGTGGTAGTTCTACTTTAAACTTCCGCAAGTTCATGCATTACATGGGGGGGGAAAAAAGTAATTGTGCACTCAAGTCAGGCTAGATCGAAGTAAGGGATGTAAGGTCATATTCGAGTTCTCGATTTACCACATAATGCTAAGTTTTTTTTTCTGATAGTGTCAGTAAAAGAGCAGCTCTGAAGAGAGGATTGGGAGGGTCAGGTTTCGTTAGAGGATTGTGTTGATCTTTTTATTTCTGTTGGGATCACTAAAATAAAAGTGTATCCAGCAATATTTAGAAGTTGTACTGTGACAAGACCATTTTGTTTTGCCTGTCTGTGCCAGCAGTACTTGCTTTATAGGCTGTTGAAATTGCATTCTTGGTCAAAGTATTTTATTCATGTGAGAGAAATGTTTTTTTCCTATATTTTACATAGGGTAGTATATATTTTACGTAATTCTTAAATGCATATTTGCTAAATACTGACTTGACAATCCAATAACCCTGTGATATCATGTATATAGTTAGGTGTTGCCTAACCTTTCAGTAAAGTTTTGGTGACATCTCCAAGCTTCATGCAGTAGATCGTTATAAACCTTATGATCRTTAACTCTGCTGGTCTAATTTGGTTGCTTATCAGAATCCTGATAGTGATCTTTTTGAGTGTGCTTTAGTTACTCAGTAGTTGTGTAGATTACTAGGCGAAATAATTTGAGCTTTATTTAAATCAGTGCATATTAAGGTTGCTACTTACAAGTCACTTTTATGGAATTTGTCAACTTCCGCTAGCTCCTCAAATCTGTGAATAAAAATTGAAATCATAATCTAGTGTTTGATGCTCTAGGGGAAGCTCAGTAGATCTGTGACTGCTGTTTAGATGCGCTCTAGCTGCTTGTTTAATTAGACTACTATTAACATATTTACTGCCTAATTGAAATCTGCAGAGGGAGAACTAGTTGGACTGACTGTATCACTGTAAGTGACTGCCTGTGTGGTTACTTACCTCTATGCTTAATTGAAAGAATATAAGGAGTTTGCTGAACTGAATGCTTGACTTGTCCCTTTACAAATGCATGGTAATGCAGAAGGCACATTTTTACATGTCTGTATGATTATATATGTTCYGTTATTTTGTCTCCTTACAAGTCAAGACATCTAAATAAATACAGTATTACAGCTTGCCTTCATTTGGTKCATTATACATGAGCAGAGTTCCTGATAGTGATGTCCTTCCAACTCTGTCTTGCAGGAGATGCAGAGGCTTCCTGAAGCRGTTCAGCTGATTGAGAAAGCCAGCATGATGTACCTGGAGAATGGAACACCAGACACAGCAGCTATTGCACTGGAACGGGCTGGAAAGTAAGTCATTGGTGGCTAGAATGCATGCTTGGTGTTGGTATTGCTCTGTTTTTATCCCTGTCTTGTTGATGCTTTTAGGTAAAGATATCTTAATTTGATCTAAAGATAAATGATTAATATTCATTACAGGTTAATTGAAAATGTGAGCCCAGAGAAGGCTGTACAGCTCTATCAACAGGCAGCATCAGTGTTTGAAGTAAGTTTAACTGTTTCTTATTTTGCAAGCAAAGAAATTTACAATGTCTGAAAGTAGACTGACTTGAAGGAATTGGTGTTTAGGATCAGCTGTAAGTTTAAGTAAAACCTGAGCTTGGATTTTAAATTATTTTTTCATTCCTTTCACAACAGTGGCCAGGTAATGGAGCTGAAGACTTCTTAAATTATAGAAGTGAGGAGTTGATTTTCTTTGTGTATGTTTTTCTCAGTTTTGCAGTTAGAATCTGCATTTTCATATGTTGTAAGCTTTCCTCTCTTTTATCAGGCAGTGTGGAGAGGGAAGGAGTATTATCCAGAGGAAATTTAAACAGAGACTTTCTCCTATCTACTGTCAGTCTGGATGCTGTACATGTCTTGATGTGAATGACACATACAGGCAGATTTTACCAAGATGTAGAACAGATCTCACAGCTGTAACATTTTGGGGGGGAATTTTTTTTGCTTTGCTTTCTAGATCCATATGGGAGGGAGCTGGCTGTGGGACTTGTGTACCCCAATACTCTTCATGTTTCCTTTCAGTTTGAGAGCTATAGCAGAAAAGTTGTTTGAGCGACAGACAGCATACTTAGGTTAAGATCTAGTGGTCTTAATCCTATGGAAATGAAATACGAATGTATGAAATTTTTTGTTCTTCTCTAGAATGAAGAACGTTTACGGCAAGCTTTAGAAATGCTAGGGAAGGCGTCAAGACTTCTAGTCAGAGGACGCAGGTATAGCTTTATACCTATCTTTTTGAAATACAATTTAATAGTGAATTTCGCTGACTGCTGTTASGTTTGTATACTATTACTCGAAGTTATTTTCTGAGAAGTGCCTAATACTAAATTTCGGTTTCTGTGGGAGGATATACTGGACTACCACATTCATCCAGGAATTACTGTTTTGTGTTCTGGGATGGCAGAAGGTGCAAACTGTAAAACTTTTGTGTTTAGTGAAGAATATCTAGAAAGGACATACCCCAATATTTATTAATTCTTAAACTACTTCATGAAATTATTTTTTCATCCAACTGTGCTTTGTAGTAAGTTCTTGAAAGTCTTTTATAGCTGGGGAATATAAAATAGGGGAATTAAGGGACTAACCTGAGGGAAGAAAGGCTGTAACAGTTTGATTCTAGACTTCTTAGAGTATGACTTAGAGCCTCAATAGCAATTTCTTGTTGGTTGCTGTCACAAAACTTGACCTTCAGTTTAGCATAGACTTGCTTAACTGAATTGCACAGCTCCTTTAAGAAATTGTCCTAGTTTGTATTTCTAACTGTTTTCTGAGCTGTGTTTCATGGTATGGTTGCAGTCAAAAAAGAAACTTGCAAAGAAACTTGAAAATCTTTTCAGTAAAAGAGCAAGTCAGCATATCTTCTGAACTTCTGAAATATTTGGTTGCTTTGCTACTTTATAGTTCGTATGCTGAATCATTTCTAAAAGTTTGGAACACAGTGATTAAAAGGGRTATTCAAACTAGAAACTGGTTTCTATGACTATCTTGATAATTYGTGAATATCAGATGTATTGATAGCTTATATTAAACAAAATCTTTAGTAACCTAATGACATAGAGAAATCTATTGGGGATATTCTACAAGCTTTCATCTTGTGAATTGTTATGAAATGCACGTGAATAAATACGATACGTTCTTGGCTTGCATGTATACAAAAGGACTTGTTGGTTGTGTGTGTGTTTTTTTTTTTTTCTTTAAATCTACTCTGTCAGTAAGACCTGTGGTGTATTTTAGCTGTGTTGTTTTTTTTGATTGAGGCAAACTTGCAGGTGAATTAGTTTAGTTAAATAACTTGGATTTTGCCACCTATGAAGACTTAGTAGCTTGTGGTTCACTATGCTGATTTCATAGTACTGATTGTCGTAACTGGTTTTTGTTTTTTAGATTAGATGAGGCTGCATTGTCTCTGCAAAAGGAAAAAAGTATTTATAAGGAAATTGAAAATTATCCAACATGCTATAAGGTAAAAATCTAGGTGACATTTTCTGGTGATGTATTTTCAGTTTTTCTGGGGAACCTGTAGATAACAGTATCTTGCCAAAACTACTGGACTATAATAGTTAATGGATGAGCCTTCAAACTGATTTGGTCTTCTGTTTTGGAAGGTGAACTAATTTGTCTTGAAACTGGAAGGAAGAGGAAAAAGAGAAGGCATGGGCATTTTCTGATTGTATTTTTTTATAGGATTATCTGGTCTGCATTAGTCTAGAGGTTGTTTTTTCCACCATTCRTACTAGAATTACTTGCTTTTGAATTCTGAATAAGAATTTTAGCTAGTTGTGAGGTTTTAGCCTTACAAACCACAGAAAGAGAAAAACATAAAATAAAATAGGCCTTGCTTGGTGCAACAGTTGATCACAATGTTACAGGAGCTAATCTGTTTTAATACCAGATGGGAATCTGGCTTACAACCATTTTCCTGCATTGTTCTGACCCACTTGTTCCACTAAGTATGATCATTACAGASTCTACTGATCTTTTCATGCTAAATATTAACAGTCCAGCAACTTCCTCATGATTCTTTAGAGGAACAAACAGTAAATTATAAGGATGTTTTTTTGTTTTTTTCCAGAAGACTATTGCTCAAGTCTTGGTTCATCTTCACAGAAATGATTATGTTGCTGCAGAAAGATGTGTGAGGGAAAGCTATAGGTAAATCTGCTTTACTGTTTTCTAAATTTAAGCTGAGTGTTTATTCATGTAGATCTAGCCTTATTAAAGAGGTCTGGAAGCGTTCTCTTGAAATAAGTTTTAAGCCTGTACTTCTGTTGACTTAATGTTCTAGTAAGAACATTATGTTCTAATGTTCTCTAGTAGGTAACAACTGGGAAATGGTTTTTCAGTCYTTAGATTTAGCTCTAATTGCTATGATGATACTTTTATGAACCTAAAACAAAAGGTTAGTTATAAATGGGTACTTACATGTGACAAGTAAAATGAGAGGGAAAATAGACRTTCTTCAAATCTCTTCATTGATAARAACTGAATAGAATACTATTATGGTTGGAGTTCTTGCCTTACTGATGTCCTGCAATGTTTTCTGTCTTCRAGTTGTTTATTTTTCAGACTGAACAGAGATGCAGAGATGCATTAACAGTTGTAAACAAATGTTCAGAATTAAAGGGGGGACTTTCTGGAAATTGCTAACTGAGTTTACTTTTTCCAGATTTTTTTTCTGTCATGTTAGGTGTTGCCCCCCTTTAAAAGTTGAAATTCTAACTTGTGATTACTRTGTTTTATTATGATTTGAGGATAGAAATGTGGATTGCAGTCTTAAAATACACAGTAGTTTAATTGATTACTCATGGATACCGCTATCTAGTGTGGTAATTTGATTGAGGAAAAGRTTCATCTGAGTATATTTTTTTAAAAAAAAAAATCTTTGCTTGTGAATTATTGTGGCTGGGCTGAAGTAGGAGATCTTACCCTTGTGCTTGGATTTTAGTCAYGGTGGAAGAAGAGAAGCATTCCTTTTTTTGTGTTCTTTGAACACTTGATTGAACTGAAAAATGATTAAGAAAGCAGGAACTAGTCCAATTGAATACATTGAAATGAAGAAGATAACTTTTTGTGCATTCAAGAGAGTGTTCTGCTATCAGTATCTGGATTAGTACTTAAACCATGGTTCCAGATGCTTTTCCAGCAACTTTCTTCATTTCAGCTTTCRTTAGAACTTCAGTGACAAAATACTCAAACTACATATTTTTACTTATACTACATTTTTAGGGAAATGACTTGAACATGTGTTCAAGTTAAACATACTTTATTTTTAGTAATAAGTTTAAGATCCATCTTTAAACAGCTTGATCATATTTTCCAAGTGCTCAATATGTAATTTGTATAGAAATTCAGTACAAAATTTTTCTGTATGTACAGTGGAAGAAAAGTTTATTGACTAGTCAGCAAAAATTGAAAATGCCAATATTGTGTCTCAGAACTCTGATTAATTTGCATGTAGAAAATTATAATATTGAGGAAAGTTAAAGTTTCTAGGTACCTAGGGAAATCAAAGTGATTGGACAGTTTAATAGAATGAGCAGGTCATCAGATTCTTACAAGCTGCCTACTCTTCTGATATTAATGAGCAATATTTAAAGACAAAYAGCTAGGTGTTGAGTGGATGTCTGAAATATCTTAAATGAACTTTGAATTTTYTGAAGTATACCAGGGTTTAATGGAAGTGAAGACTGTGCTGCACTAGAGCAACTTTTAGAAGGGTATGACCAGCAAGATCAGGATCAAGTTTCTGAAGTTTGTAATTTACCACTTTTCAAGTACATGGACAATGATGTAAGTAGACAGTTCTTGTATTTTTTTCATAATCTTTTATTCAGAAGAAAAAGTAGAGAGAGAGATTCATGTATTTTTTTGCAGCTTACTCTTTCCTCTTATCTTGTGCCCATGAACTTTTCATATTTTTCACTTTGCTGCCTGCAGCTGTGAAGTCTTGCATTGTTGCAACTTTTTGATGGTGGAAGACTTGGATGAAAAAGCAGTTTGTAGTGGATATGCTGAGTGTGTAAAGAATTGATTAAGTTCCATTTTGCCTTGTTCCTTTTGATGATGGAACGCTTCACTGCAAATGCTTTAGCTCAGAAATACCATATAGCCAGTATGCTTGTGTAATCATTTTACGGTTGGAATGTGATGTCTRCAGGATAGTGTTGGTGGGTGGGGTTTTTAAGCACTTACTCCCTTACAAATTACCAATGTTACTTACTAATTAGTAAAAGATTTTTTTTTCTATTTGAAGAAAGTAGCAGCCATGAAGTAAAGGAGACATCCAGCCATCTACATTTTATATGTTGTCTAGTTTTACCCAATCTTTACAATTTAGCATTATAGTAAAGGTATTAATTTTACTGTAAAACATCTGTAAGACTCTTTATATGAACTATCACTAGGTAGTGTGCACCAAGCTACACACTGAAGGTGCTTTTTACATAGAACTTGAATGAAAATCTGAAACTGTGATGTGGCCAGATTGTTTTATAAAGTAGTCTATAATTTTATAATAGACAGATCTTATTTCTCACTTACCAAAGCATTAGATGGAAAAGTGAAGCAATGTTAGTCTTATTCTAAACCTGAAAAATATACTCTGAGAGCATCTTCAGTCAGTTTTCTGTACTGAATGTGACTCACTTTATGTGTGTATTGTTAACTCCAGTGAATTCTGTGTAGTGTAATTCAAGTAAACTTTACTACTGTGTGAGTATAGAAGTTAAAATTGTCTTGTWTTTTTTAGTATGCCAAACTAGGTCTTACTTTGGTGGTCCCAGGAGGTGGAATCAAGAAGAAATCACCAAATGCTGCACAAGACAAAGCAAGAGGACCAGCCACTGTGGGCTCTCAKGCTGAGGAGGAGGAAGATGAATATTCTGGTGGACTCTGCTAGTTGCAGACATAGGTTATCTTAAATACCTGACTTGTTTGTGATGTTGAGCTTATCCAAAGGTACTAGATTTATCAGTACTTCATTGCAATCATGATATGAGAATGCTAATATTAACTTGGCAGCTTTTGGGTACAAAATAGGAAAAAAAGCATGATTGTACCTATCATCTTGAAGYGCTTTTGGTTTCAATTTCTTACCCAGTAGGAGTTTCCTCAGAGCCCTTCCTTCAGTTGATGGGAAAAATGAAAGAGGAATTTTTTATTATAAGCATAGTTAGAAAGAAACCAAAACTTTGGACAGAAGCACTGAGGTAGGGAGAGAGGAACAAAATTTAAAATGCTGGATTTTGACAGCTGGCACTTCTTAGACCCTAGAACAGGTTTGTGATTATTTTCTGCAAGTTAAAAAGAYCATTCATCTTGACATTTATCTCCTGTTTAACACTATTTGAGGAAGACTGACTGTACCAGATAGTTCTTGCAAACAAAATAAGATGTTAAAATAATATTCATCAGTGGGTAAAATTATGTTCAAAATAAACAATGCTCCCACTGGAGATTTTTCTGCTGGTATAAGTACTATCTGCATGAGTCTGGAAAATACTAGGTTAACTAGTTTGATGTTGTTTTACAAGCTTGAAAGTACATACACATGCATCTTTCATTCCAAGAACATTATTGACCTGAAATCTGGAATTACATGTTTGTGTAGTGTTTATAATGTGTATCTTGGGATGAAAGGATTGACAGCCAGCCTTTCTTGTGTTAGTAGTCTTTCCTAAGAAGAGCATGCCATAATCAAAACAGAAACTGAAGGTTGCAGTTAATACGCATTGAAAATAAAGCTCTTCAGACAAGGTTTAGCAAAAACCTAGGTGAAATGTTTGTGAATGTGTTTGAGCTTTATGAGTATTTCAGGTGTTAATTTCTCATCAATACTGTAGGCTATGAAGACATTTCTTTTATATTTTCAAGGCATAAAGCAGCTATTGTTTGGAAATGACACTTTTCAAATTAGCTTAGAATTTATTAACAATAACAAAGTTACATGAAACATCTACTGTGTAGTCTTCCAAAGTAACCAAATTTTTAAAGTATCTTCTGCATTTTTAATTTGATTTCAAGTTGTCATGTCTTGTGCAAGCTTCCATAGTGTCTTAATTTGTCAATTTTATGCCTAAAAGTTGGAGACCCTAGAAATGGTACCTGCAGTCTGCTTTTCAGAAGTAGCTAATGAAGATCTGCACTAGAGTGATGTCACTTGGTATCCAGCTGGGACATACGTATGGGTGGTGTGTAATGCCCAGATTTCAGTAAAAGTAGACCAAAAGCACAGTATAAGTGTCAATACAGTTTCTGCTATGTTAAGGAATTAACTGTTTTCAAAAATGTCAAGTGTGTCTGACATAATTCAGAAGCTGGTAAATTTTTAAAAGACTTGCATTAACTTCCCTTGCAGCAGAAGTTCTTAGCAGCATTGTGATGAGGGTACAAGCTACACTTAAGATTCTTATTCAGCATGAGTTTGATAACAATGACAGCTGCTTAGAAGTCACATTCAATTTCCTGGATGTTTGAAGAACTTTTTTTTTTTTTCCCTTTGACTTAGTAATGGCTTGGATTTTAGAGCTACTTGAAAGTACACTGGTGGTTCCTTGTGTGCCAGATAGTTTCCATTTATTATTTAGGAAGATGCTCTTCCACAAAATAGCCTAAATGAAATGTAGCGAGTTGCTTTTATGTMGGAACGATTAGGAATTTACAGGAAGGATGATTTTGAAGACCCTCCTGCAACTTTACTTTTCTTACCATTGAAGCAACTCACTGCAGTTTACTGAAACTTCTGCCATCTGGATTTGTTCATGCAGATCATGATGCACTTATGGGGATCTTTAAACGTAATTAAAAAAGGTTACACATTTAGAAGCACTGGGAACATTAAGTAATTTTCTTCAAGCTTTTCCTGCTGCAGATGGCATTTGTACCACTAAGCATTTCGAGTTCTGAAATTAATTTTGTTCAGTAATTCAAAGGAGTCTACTTATTTTTGTGTGTAAACAGTTGCATATATCTGAGAAGACAACATGCGTAGGGGAATAAAACTAATAAAACAGTCTTGTGTCTGTTTGTGCAAGGAATTGCAGATTTGATCAAAATTGTCCTTAAAACACTAATGAGCTCTTAAAAGAAACATTCAAGTTTATGCATTCRGTTTTTAAACAAAGACTACTTTTCGTGTTGCCCTCAAAGAATTTTAGATATGCAATGCTGTCTGTCGTCTTCACTCCCACAGCTTTTTTTTTTTTTCCTGGGTATCAAACATCCCTGTGCCAAATATAGAAAATCTGGGACAGAAATAATTTGTACTAAACACATTAAGCTGCCATTGAACTAAAAGGGGCTTGTCTCAATCTTAGAAAAATAATCTTAATATTTGACTGCAGTGTTGCTTCAAAGACCAAATCTGCAGAAATGGAAGAGGCTGAAAATGAGATGGTCTATTTTATATAACTTATTCTCTTATTTTAGGTAATGAAAGTGTAATTAAAAATGTTAACTGCCTTTTAGTAAGTGTTTAACTGTAAACCAAGCTGTCTGTATATTGTGTTAGTGTTGTTTCTATCTTTCCAAACAATTTGCACACTTTTGTAATTATTCAAGTAATTTAAAGTGAAAATATACCGTTTAGAGCAGGTAAAAGTTTCCAAAAACATTGGGGACTGTAAGGAAAAGTAAAATGAATTTGTGCATGAAGACTGAGATGATCAATGTATATGTAAAATCAGATTATTTCTAAATTATCTCTTATTTAAGACTCAGTATACCCAAATGTTGGTATGAAGTGTTCAAGCAATGTGGAAACCTGTGCTTTTTGCTCCTTTTCTGAATCTCTGTGGTGTATTAGAGTATGAAATGTTTTTGTAACAGCTCTGCAGATGCTGCCACTGTGAGAAGAGGTTCTATGTTCCACCAGTATCAAAATAAAACTTGAAATTGATGTTTGTGCTTTCTCCTTTCTTTCGATCAGATCCTGCTGAGCCCTACTACTTGAGAATTGACTGTTATTCTGTAATTTCAAACAGATTTTACAGTGAATGTCTAAGTTTTTGTTTTTGTTTTTGTTTTTTTTTTAAAAAAAAAGTGCAGATGTTACAATCAGGGACTAGGTCTTGGGAGCCTACTGGTTTAATTTTGGATGTTGCATGTTAGTGCTGTCTTAGCAAGTGTCAAACAAACAAACAAACAACCTGCAATGACCCATCACGTTTATCCTGTGTTTTTTCTCACTAATATTTTGGTGCTTATCTGCTGGCTTTCATTCTGAAGATAGCATAACATAATCTATCTTAGGCAATTCTGCTCACTCAGAATAGGAAAATACTTATGCATTTCACCTTTCAAAGTCTGTAACATCTTGGTGATTCCTTGTCACTTCACTTCTCTGAAGGCTTATACTCAGAAAATGTTTTTTTTATATCAGATGATTGACAGATCTGAATTTGTCATCTTCAACAAACTCAGGAGGAGGGAGGGATGGAACATCAGTTCTGACTTATGCAACTATGCCTTGCATGTAACTGGTTAGGCAAGATTAATATTTGAAAAATGGCTGTGTTTCTAGTGTTTAGTAAGGACATACAGATTCTTAGATTGGATGTGGAGACTTGTTTCTGTAGCTGGGCTGGTGAAATGTGTAACTAACTCTTGAAGTCTTCTGAAAGAATGCCCTAGTATGGTGCATGGTTTAACTGAATGTGCTGAAATCTAGAAAGGATTGGGAATGTTGGTGGGAGAGCATAAATGGTTAGAAAAAGCCCTCCTTGCACCAAAAGGAGTGCCTTGACTATCAACACTGATCATAACAGATACACCATGCAAGCTTCTGGTCTCTGCTAAAGGGTAAAAGGACTGCCCCAAACAAAACAAAATGAGGATCAGTTTAATTTCTAGTATAGATAAATATTTTGAAGTGATACTGTTGCTGTCTGGAAGGAAAGCATATGTAAAAATGACTTAATCACCATTTAGGTCGTAAAATTTGATGATTTAAAACAGACTTAAGGGGGGAGTGTGTTTGGAGAGGGTTAATTTGTTTTTTGAATGATTCATACCTTTATGTCATTATTTGCATGCATGCTGATGTGCATTTAGGCAACTCCACAGCTTAACATAAATTTTCTCTCAATTAGTTTGTGTATCTGTTGCAGTTATTTTCTAGATTTTTTTTAAGGTTGGTGTTTTCTATTTGAATAGAAATAGATTCAGTTTAAAGTACACAGAATAGTACTGTATCTTGTCAGATTTGTTCATGTGCTGAAGAAAAAGTGATGGGGATATTTGAGGTGCTATAATTGTGAATCTTAAAATTACCGTGTTCATTARATTTACTTAACCGGACTTGCTACTTGGTTCAGATTTTCAAAGCAATACTGGTCTATAAGATTGCAAGCTTGTAGTTTTTCACTTGGATCTGATGAGGATTAAAAAAGAAACACACAAGTTGGAGCCTAACTTTAAATTAAATTCATGAGAATTGGACTTTACAAAGAATTTTTTTCAGAGGTATCTAGGTATCTTAACTGCATTCGAGTGCCTAAGGAACTTGCACTGTGTCCTTCACTAAAGCGACTGGATTGAATACCAGATGAATCTGTCCCATTTAATTTCTCTTTGTTGACTTTAAGTCCTTTTAGTTTTGGATGAGTCACTTAAAATACAGAAAACACTGCAACCTTTATATCTCTTGGCTATTGTAGAGAAAAGGTTTTTACGTCAATAAATGTTTTCATGTTTGGACTAAGGGAAATCCTGTACAACCATTACTACCTTTCATAAAAATAACTTGAAAAAGTGTGCAACTTGTTGACTTCTGTGATGAGATGACTGGCTTTGTGCATGAGGGGAGAGCAGTGAATATTTATCTCGTACTTCTGTAAGATTTCTGAACATCTCCCATAACATCATCATAGACAAGTTGATGGAGCGTGGGCTAGATAAGTGGTAAGTGAAGTGGACTAAAAACTGGTTGATCTGTTGGGCTCAGTGTTGTGATCAGAGGCACAAAACGTAGTTGGAGGGCACTAGTATCTCCCAGGGTTGATACTGCRGCCAATACTTGCTTAAAGGGATCTCAACAGGCTGGAGAAATGGGCAGAGAGGAACTTCATGATGTTCAACAGAAAAATGTCGAGCTGGCACCTGGGGAGGAATACCCAGTAGAGCCTGGGAGCTGACTGGTTGGAGAGCAGCTTTACAGAGAAGGACCTCGGAGTCTTCGTGGATACCAACTTGAACAAACATAATGTGCCTTTGGGACAAAGATGGCCATCAGCATCCTAAAAAGTGTAGCCAGTAGGTTGAGAGAGATGATTCTTGCCCTCTGCTTAGCACTGATGAGACACACCTGGAGTGCTGTACTCAGTGCTGGAATCYGCAGGACAAGAGCATCACAGACCTGCTTTTAAGAGGAGAAGAACATATTCCAAGCTATCAGTGAGCAAAATATCCTGGATTCATTCTGTTGTAGCTTAATAATGTGAGCTTTGAATTTCAGCTTTAGAAATGCGACTCTCACCTCTCAGAAAACCAGTTTGCAATTCCCTTTTTTTATTTGAGTGCCTATATTATTTTTAAAGAATAATTGTAATTAAAAGACTGCTATCTATCAGTCTGAGATGCTGCTGTTCTTTTTGAGTATCTTATTTAAATGTCTTGCTGAACTTTTAAAACATCCTAATTGTTAAAAATATCATTTCTGTTAGTCTGTGTTGGCAGCAGGAACAAAGCTGGGCTTGGATGTCTCAGATGTCTTCAAGTTCGGTAAAGAGGTTGAATGATTAGGTAGAGGTTAATGGGTCCATTGCACCCCTTCATTTGGGGAATATAGTGCTCTACTGGGTTCCTTTACTTTTTACTGTAGTAGCAATGTATTTAGATCACAGTCAGTGCATCCCAGTCTGCGTTAGTTTTCAAGCCATCAATAGCTCTAATACTGGAAATAAAAGTGAAGGGAAAGGTTGTTATTTCTCATCAATATTGTGTCAGCTATGATAGTTACACCAGAATGCTCATAAATAATCCACATAGACCGGATGCTTGAGTATCTGTGAGAAAAATCAAAAATGTTCTTTATAGATAAACTATTTCCGTTGCTAGAAAATAGGAATGCTTTTTGACAGGGCTCCTTTACAGTAGCAGTTCTTACACGTTAGCAAACTGAGCAAGGTCCCTGATATCTGGAAACRTAGCTACTTTTTAAGACTACAGCTACTGTATACAGCATATACCTTTCCACAAATATATTTGCTATGATATGATCTTGTGAAGTAAGGATCGTATTACAGCTAGCTCCTTTGATAAATGTAGAGCTACCTCTGCTGTATAAGTAATGAAGAGGATAGCGTGTTGCTATGAGAACAGAGGGACGAGAATGGAGGGACTGACCTGTAAATTTATGGYAGTGTCTTCCTGAGCTCTCTTTGTTCTCATTTGATATTAAAGATCATAGCGCATATATGTTTACACAGTTTAAGGATGTGAACTATATAACTGCTGGAAGCTGTCATCCCTAAAGAAAAATCGCCTTTTCTGATGTATTGAAAAGTCAAACTTGCTGGAATACCTGAAGGCTGAAGAATCTTTGGCACTAAGCTTCTCCAGCGTGAGGCTAATCATCCCTTTGATGCTGTGAATAAGCAGTTGTACAGACAGTAAGAAGTAAGTTTTACTTAAAAAAAATGTTTTCTAATCATCTAGATTTACAGTGAGTAGTGAACATTTTTATGATGTAGAAAATAGCAAAAAAGAAGCACAAACCTCTTTCCCCCCAAAACAACTAGTGGCAAGTAGATTGGAGCAAGCAGATGCAAATTCCCAGAGCAGGAGGGAACTACTTATGATCTGTGGTTATTTGAATTTTGTAAGAGCTTGAGCAGGAACATCAAGCTCTAAGGTAATGGTCTGTGGAGGTCAGCAACTCCATAAAATAGACTCATTTCTTCCTGGTTGTGACACTTAGCACCTGCTGGAGATGATGCATATGACTGCTGTATCTGGTCATCCTCTAAAAAACTGCCTGGTCTTTTTTTTTTTGGAGGTGTTGAAGATTCATTTTTACTACTCTTTCACTCTGAGTGCCGGTCTGTATGGTCTCCAGCCTGGAATATGAGTAAGARGCAATTGTAAATCCACATATATATATTTAAAGAAAAAATGGCTGTTGATGGTACTTATAGAAGTAACTGATACTTCCAGAAATAGTGGCAATCAAAGTGTCCATACTCAGAGGTGCATGCTGCTGTGGTGGTAGCTGTGGCAGAGCGCGGTGTAGCAACCAGCTCTCTCCACCCAAGTAAATCTAACCCTGACAAGGTAACTTGACAGAAAAAAATTGATTCTGGAGAGAAAGAATAAGCCTTGCATGTTTAAATTGAAAATGAGCCATCATCAACTTGCTTGCATGCTTTGGATATGTATTTGTACGGATGTGTTTAGTTTGCTTTAATTCTAAACTCCCAAGAGCGTTGTTACTTTATTAGCGCTAGATGGTGCCACAGAGCAAGCAAAGAGTTTTCCTSTACTAGTTGAAAGCATTCGTTTCATGTTTAGGATAGCTTTTACATTTAAATATGCTCAGCTGGAGCACTGGTTTGGTTAGAAATCTCTCCATACGGGCCTACTGTCCCTGCCACCTCTCGTGACTTGAAGCAGCTGCCCAGAAGTCAGTGAGGAAAGACAAGTCCTGTAGCGCCCGCCCGTCGCCTTCCCCGCAGAGAGGGCCCCTGCGCGGCCTCTGCCATGCCTTGTCACGCTGAGGGCAAAATCCTGAGCTACCGCAGGGCCGATTCACGGGGCACAGAGGTACGTGGGGCAGGTACTAAACACGGGCTTGCTGCAGTGTGACCGACTGCTACTGTTTGCCTAGTCCCTGAGCTAAGCGYGGGCTGAAACGTTTCCCAGCCTAAAGGCCGCTCTGACTCACGAGCGCTGGAGGGTTTCCTGGAGCGGGGCTCATGCCAGCGGCCTGGCAGAGCTCGCTGCCAGGTACCGCTCCCGCTCCCTGCCTGAAGAGCTAGCGGAGRGCTGGCTGGCTGGCTTGGCTGCGTCCTGCTGGAGGCTCTCGCTCCATCCGCGCTGCTAATAGACTCTCAGGCAGTCCATTATACCACGGGCAGAAAGAGCGGGAGGCGAGGGGAATTCTCCAAAATAGTGCGGTTTCGGTCAGGAGGAAGAAGACCTAACCATGCGCTTGGTTTTTGGGGAAGATTGGGAATAATGATGGTCACATCGTTATTTCTCTCCTTCTCTCTCCCTTCTTCCCCCCTCTCTACTTTGGAACTTGGCAAATGCCAAGTTTCATGTGTTTTATCACATAATAACAGGCCCTTTAAGAGGCCCAAATCTCCCAGCTGTGATGGGTGCGACGGATTTGCCTTTCTCTCCCCTACTCTGAGCACAGGAATGGGAAATCAGGTGGTTAAAAGCCAGCTTACAGAGGGTGGGTGAGTAAAGAGCGCATAAAGCAGTAGGCGCAGCCAGTGTGCAGTACAATGTGCCAGTGCAGATGTTAAACCCTAGAGCTGGTTCTGCTACAACTGCAGCTTTCCTTGCAGCCACAAACTTTTTATGATAGCACCACCACGGACATTTAACAGCCTCTGCCTGCTGATAGCCTGAAAAATCATAACCATAACTTAGCCATGTGAACCAAGCTGTTTCGAAAGAACATAAATCCAAACCCACTGGCCTTGGCCTAGTAAATGCCCACTGAGGTATTTGTCTCTGAAGGAGGAGAGTTATCCGTTGTCACCTTTTGTATTTGCCCACATTTAGCTTGGCTCCTGGAGAAGACGGCAGGGCTTCTCCGATGTGATTTGGGTCATCTCAGGGAGGGAGATGGGAGCCTTTTTGCTACTTGCCTGGGTAGGGACGAGAGTTTCTAGAAAATTACTTGGGGATACCTGTATCATAATACTCCTTGGCTTTCAAATTCCTTTAGTAAGGGAGGCAGGAGCTGGGGTAGGCTCTCTGGAGAATTCAGGATCCTCAGCCCAAGAGAGTCTGCATAGAGAGCACAAGGGACTGTAACAGAGTAGCTGCAGCCGGTCTAGGACTTAGGGTATTGATGGTCTGTGGCTCCTGAAAACAGATGAAATGCCTTGTGGGCAAAATGTGAAGTTAGGAACAACAATCAACAAGTTGGGGAAAAAAGTTAACTAAAAATGGAAAGACTGAGGAAGTACAGTCATAATGCAATGGTATGTCTAGTGATGGAAGAGAGGGCTCTTACTGGAATTGCCCCAAACCACTAAGCTTAAAAAAAAATCCACTTCCTGATTTCCTGATTCATCTGCAGAGGTGGGGAGGGAGRGGTGAGGACTAAGGTGGCTGCTCTGCTCACACTGGCGAGAGCATCTGCTGCCATGGGCAGTATGAGGCTATATGAAAACACCACCTGGGATCTTCGTCCTTTGCCTGTCACTAACCAACTGCAATTCAAGAATTAAAATGAAAACCTTATTGCCGCAGACAGGGATCCTTTTTTTTTTTTTTTTTTTTTGTATGTGCAGCTGACAGCTTTCTAGCCAACACTTTCTCTGCTGCACTTCTCAACAACTGTCCCAGAGTAATTGTGTTAGTAATAATATAGCAGAGAATTCATGAAGTGTAAAGACCTATGGTACTCCACGTGTCTTACTGGTGCCAAGTGTTTTATTTAACTGACCACCATCCAGTAATTTTCTGGCACCAGTCTTGTGTAAATGTATTAGTTTCCAAGCTGAATAGCTGAAGAAAGAATGAAGATACTCTCAGCTACACTGGAGCCCCAAGCTCAGGCTGGTGTGTAAGGAGTGAGTGRCTAAACCTGCGTGAACTTAGAGAGCAAAGTGGCTGTATAGTGACGCTAAGTGTGGGCAGAGTATTTTAAAGCTTTGATAAGAGATAAGAGAAGTACTACTGTGCTTAAAACTTCACTTTTAAGTGGGACACTCTTCTGGTACTTCAGTAATCTTAATGTTTTTCCATCCAAACATACCAGATACTGCATCCAGAGGGAATTCCTGAGAACTGTTTTTCTGGGAAACACCAGTTGAGAATTATCTCTTTTCCTCCTGTCTTTGAAATACTTCAGCCAGTCCTCATGGAAGACATGAGTCTGGTGGCAAGCCCTGCTATTAAAGAAAATAGGAAATGGGGAAACCCCCGCACCCTCTTCTCTTATTGATTTCAGAGAGAAGATAGATGTGGAAAACTTAGTTTTTTTCACTTAGATCTTAATGTGCTCCAATATAGGGATCAGGATTCTTTCCCTTCATTTACCATGCATGTTACCATGCAGCCTGAAATGCTGATAGCTATTTTTCCTGCATCTGTCATTCTGTAGCCATTAGGGAGTGAGATTTTCCTTGTGCCTGGAACAGGGGGAGGAAGGGAACAGAAAAAGAGCAAGCACATGCCTGCATATGCTAGTCAGTTGTTCGTCTTTGGCTATGTTAACATGGAACTACTTGTGATCTCTTGATGGATAGGCTGTCAAATGACCGCACATGCATACGATTTTGCCGCAAGTTTTTGTCTGGAGATACTAGGATGATGGAACAGGTGTGACTGCCTCATGATTAGTTTAGTGCAGCCAAACAAAATCTAGTATTAATGCTATGCAGCCAACATAGTAAGTGCAAATATTAGCCTTTGCCCATGCTATATATCTCTCCACTTGCATTTATGACTTATAATAATTTTTCTGTTAGAAGATCATGGATATCTAAAACAGGAAACACTGATATTTCAGGGTTAGTGTTTACTCACAAGACTGAAGACTGAAGTGCAATAGTTGTATGGAAAATAGTGTAACTTGAAGTTTCCTGATTTTGGTTAGGTGTTAATTGCTTCAACACTGTTGAAAAGAGATATTTCTGCTGCAAGAGTTGGTATCTTTTTCATGGAGACATGGAGAAATTCTCCACATCTGTAATGAGCACTCCACTATACCTTGAAACAGTTAGTTTTGATACTAAAAATGTGTGTGTGTGGTGGTGGGGATATCCAGAAATGTGTTTTTTTKTTTGTTTGTTTGTTTGTTTGTTTTCCCCAGGACTCTTCAGGACTAGCTTAAAAAATACAAGTCATAAATATGAAGAAGAGAGGTTGTTTGGTTCTTTTTCTTTGGTTTTGCATCATTAATTCACTTTCTTGATTAGGCTGTGTTGCAAATAGCTTTTTGTAGTATCTTTCAGATGCTCAGCAAGGCAGAATATAATAGTTTCTTAACCAGTACATCAGCCAAAGAGAGAAAAAAACCTCTGCCAATTGAGTTTTCCTTAGAGCAAAGTTTACATCATGAATAATTCTACTGATTACTGTATGTAATCTAACTGTGGTCACTTAGTCTTGTATTGCTGTAATAAAAAATACCGGCCACTTTTAAACACAGGTGTTGCAGGTACTACGACTCTAGCCAACATGGTCCAGAAAGTAGGACATTTTAATGAATAGATTCAATACGAAAGAGAGACAAGGAGATAGTCTGTGATCTGGGAAGGAGCGGAGAGCAGGAGTGAACTTAGAAATAAGAATCCAAGGAGGATTCCAGCCTGGTTAATGTCAAATTTATACTGTTCTAATCTAAAATGATTTTTTTCAATGTTATACAGCAAATGAATATAGAGCAAAAAAGGGAATCTTTTTTGCTGTCTGTCACATTGCTTTCTTTCTCCTTAGTGTGTATATTTTCTTTTTTTTTTTCATTTTTTCTCTTTTATTTTTTCTTTTTCTTTTTTCCTTTTCCTTTTCCTTTTCCTTTTCCTTTTCCTTTTCCTTTTCCTTTTCCTTTTTTTCTTTTTCTTTTTCTTTTCTTTGCAGCAGAAAGATTACTTCCTGAGCTCTTTGCTGTATAGAGGGATCCATTTTTGCAGTTTACCCTGAAGTAAAAGCATGTCTTTGCTCTAGTGGGCTATTCCAGTAAGTCTTCACCCTTTTGACTATTTTTTGCTTGATTCTTGGCATCTGATTAAAATCCTTGCTTTTTAAATAACACACTTCCCAACTTGGTTTGTATTCATTGGAGAGAAATGGGTAATAAAATTAATATACTGCAGGACTGGAGCAGACAGAAAGCTACAGATCTCTGTCAGAATTCTGGTGTGTGACATGTTCTGGTGACAAAAATGCAGGAGTTTTGTTATTATTATTTTTTGTTTTTTATCCTTGAATGAATGCAAATAATTTGGTGCACATGATGTATAATCATTAGATTTAGACCATGTCCACATTGGAGCTGTGGTAGAATAAGTAAAGGCTTCAACTTAAAATATGCAGACTGTTCTGCAATAACTTTCCACTCTGAAGCAAAGTTTTAAGGGCCATCATATACCACTGAACTCTTTTCTTTGAGCGTGGAGTTCACGCACCTTTGATTTAACTATGATGTGGTTCACTAGTATAATATATGCCGTATGATATATAAGCACAGCATTTTGAGATGGTTGGGTAGAATGTGAGTTAATTGCCACAAATATGAATGCTCTGTTTCTCGTAAGTCTTCTAAGTTGTTTCAGTATAATTATTTGTGGCTTTGGCTCTCTTCCCARTTTTCCTAAACACCACCTCTAAGTAGTATTTAAAAATGATGGTGTTCTCCTTGATGTCTGAATAAATTGTTCAAAATCTCTGACAGGGATTTATTCTTCAGATGAAGGCTTAAGTTAGTCCTAGACAACTCTGGTGTATTTTTGTTCAGACCATCAATCTCTAAATTAAAATTTCCCCTTCATTTTTTTTCAAGTGATACCATGTTACATGTCAACTCCTTGAGCCAGAACATGGTACTCATTATACGGCTCTCAAAGTGTTCCAGACTTGCTTGGATGAATGATAGGCTTTTCGCCACCTTTGGTAACCCGGATGTGTTCTAGTTTTGGACTATTCCTGATTCTCATCTTGTTTCTACTGGTTGAGATTTTTTAATATAAAAGTCTCAGCAGTAAGCAAGAGACGCTGGCTGAGGAGTCAGGAAGCTGCACATCGCAATTACACTGAAGCTGGAGAATCAAAGGCTGAAACTTCTGTAAGAGGCAGGAGTGAATGAAACAATGCTATATTCTGTGCTCAGATCTGTCCACACCCATGAAAACTCGTATTTCAAAAAAATTACTATGAAGAAAGGACAGAATATATTTTCAGGAAGAAAAATTACAATTTTCTGTTTCTTCAAAGGTGCATTTTTTTTTTGCGAGGGGGTCTTTTGTTATTGTGGAGGTATTTGTAGCCAAGAAACTATAATCACAGAGCTAGGAATAAATACTGAAGTCTAGTTCCAGAAATTGGTCAGGGATTAAACGTCCCTGGAGTTCGATGTAGGAGATAAGTTGGAATCCCACATTCTCCAATGGCATGTCAAAGCTGAAGCAATAAACTCTCCCCTTAATGTCCTTGCTTACAGACATAATGCAGCAGATTCTCAGCTGTGTGCAAGGTGCACTGCCTTGAGGCAACCAGCTGTACCCATAGGCCAAAATTCCAGCAGTGAAGGATTGCAAACTTCTGGTCTTGACTCCTTTCTCCTAGAGAGGCCTCCATGGCAGGCAAGGGCTTGATTAAGACACCTGTAAGTCTTTACCAGTAAAAGACTCCCCCTATTCAGATACCCACTTTACTATTTTGTCAGACTATCTAAACATTGAGTCCTGTCTACTGAGACATTGAAAATTATGGAAAAGAGACAAATGGACAGGAAGATCACATGGTCAAGGATGAGTTAGAGGTCAAAATAACAAGATCACATGGTCAAGGATGAGTTAGAGGTCAAAATAACATTTAATTTTTGTCAAGGCTATTTCACTACAGGCAAATTCTCTTCGAGCTTCTTAAACCCTGTTTTGGGCTATCTGAATTATTACTGCAGCTGTTTCCAGAACTGAAGGTATTAACAACACAGTAATGTGTAGCAACCCTACAGTGCAAGAATGTGAAAAATAACATTCTCTAAGTGATACTGTAAGAAGGATTTGAAGTAGGTTTTTGATATTTAGAGTAATTGCTGGTATGATCAATCTGCAACCATTACCTCTGGTTCTGTTCTTTGCCTTGATTTGAAAGTTTTCTATCAGCTCTTCTCTTTGATCATGAGCATTTATATTTGCATATTGTAGTGATAGTTCTTCTACACTCAATGATCTTCAGCTGGCTTGTTCTCCTTGTGCCTTTTACATACAAATTGTTGTGTTTCACTTTGTTGGTTTAACAGACTGTTAATTAGGCAGTTTCTAACTAGTAGTGCCAGGTAGGAACAAATCTACTAGACAGTAGTGTTGCTGTAGTTCTCCAGTTATAGTGAGTGGGTAACATCAGGTCAAAACCATTTGTCTACTGCATTTAGTAAAACTAGAGCTGAATGAAGTGTCCTGGAAAGGTGTAAACATCTCTGAACTATTATTATTCAGAAATGCAAAAACCCGTCTCAACATCTTGGATTGGAAGCTTTAGCATAATCTGATATACTGTCTATTACAGTCAGTCCTTAGGTAATTGATTGCATTAAAATACTCCAAAGACCTTCACTCTGACATTTTCTGGCTATCCTCCTCTTCTCCATTCCTCCTCTCTCCACCGCTCCCCTCCCCCCCCCCCAAAAAAAATTGTAGTCCTGTAATTTATTAGACCATGGTGAAGTTAGTTGTCCAGCTGCTTGTGACCTGCTGGGTATTGGTTGGAAAAAAATAATGAATTCTAAACGTTTCATGAATCTTAATGTGAACGATTCTCCATCTGAAAGCTTGGACTGAATTGATTATTCCCCAGTTTAAAATATTTCCCTCTTCCATTCCAAGAGTAGTAACATTAACCTATTCTTAGGGAACCCGTCACCCAAAATGCAGATAGTAAAGAGTTGGACAGAAGAGCTGGCAATTTGCCCATAATGTCAAAATGCTATTGGTCTCTGATTACCATGTTAAAGGGAAGCCAGTATCATTTCATGCGTGACTTACTAACCAAAAAAGGAGCTAAATTTAACAGAGGACACCTAAAAAAATTGTTCAACCAATGTGAGGGTGATTTTAATATTTTGAACCGCATATAACTGCAATGTTTCAGTGAACTGGAGTTGGGACTCTGAAGACTGTCTCACTCCTCCATTTTGCAAATAGATAACATGAGGTACAAAGGTGTGCTGAGGAGAGGTATTTCTTTCTTTACGCTTTACTTCTTTACTTTATGATGGGTTTTTACTTTATGATGGGTTTTGACATTCATGTAGGCCTCCCATCATCAGTATCAAGCTGCATAGACAAAACCTCACAAGAATGCTCAATGCACACAGTCTTCTGCTTGTGAGAGGTGTAGGTGCAGTAAAGAAGGATGATGCATGAGGACCAGAGGATGRAAGCATAATGTCAGGTCTGTACTCTTCTAATTTTAAGCTAGGAAATCTCCACTGTATTGCAATGTTCCTGACATGTCCATCCTTCTGAGGGAAAGTGAGAGGAGAGGGAAAGAGTGGTTCAGCTGTCATCTGCTTGTGTCAGCAGAACTTTTCCAAGCCTTCAGGATTTCTTCAGCCCAGCATAAAGAAAGGGAAAAGATCATGCCCTGCATTCTTGAGTTTTGAAGAGATCCTCAGACTCTCTCAGGGAGTTGTCAGGTATATCAGGCTTTGAAAAGTGTGAAAGGATGAAAAGGCCTGCAGCTGCTTTCAGTTTGTGTTTGAGAGTCTCTGGCTAATGTAAGACGTCTGAATTTACAAGTTATTTTTAAACTTTCTATAAAAGAACTTTGAATTTTGACAGTTCAGCTGGACATATTCTTCAAAGGTACGTGAACTGTCCTGTCATAGAGCCGTAGGAAATAAGGCTAGGCAGGAATTTCAAACTCCTTTTTTTTTTTTTTAGCATGTCCATTTTACAGTTAAGAAGTGCTAGAATGATCCACACATACACACACTCTCCTGCCCCAAAGTCAAAATTGTCTATAAGCCTGCAGCCCAAAGCTGTACAACATAGAAAACCCAACCTGTAGTTCATAACCCATGTAATAGGAATTATATTTTCAGGAAGAAAATCTTGCCTCTCTATCTTTCTTTTCATCCTATTTCATTTAGTTTCAGGTACTCAGAGGCATGCATTTGTAATTCATTAAAAATTATAAACTAGGAAACGTACTTCTGTTAATGTATGTATTAAGACAGGACAATGGTTCAGAAGCAATGTGAAAAAAAGGTGCTGAGCCTCCTTCAGACTTACTCTCTTGAGGTGAAGGTCCYGCTTGTTTTAATGCACCTGTTTCCTCCAGTAAAGGTGCCCTGTGTAAGTAACAGCTAGAAGGCACCCTCATTCAAATGAACCGAAGAGCCGAGAGAACCCAGGGCCTGGGGAGAAAATGCTCTGGTGCCTTTCTTACTTTAAAATATGATCACATGGCACTGAGTGGTACCTTAATCTGAAAGACACTTTGCTTTGCTCACTCACTTAACTTCACCTCTCTTCAGCCCCTGCAGACAGATAGAGCACTGAAATCAAGAGAGGGTATTGTGAGAAACTATGCTCCTTGTATGGAGCAGCTGGAGAATTCTAGCATCTGATAGTAATTGATTAGTAAATTAAAGTTTAACAACCTAGAGGCTGCACGCACTCCAGCCCTGCTCCCCTAATATAAATCATTCAAATTTGCAAATATTAAACACATGTTTTCTGTCTGACCTTGTCTTTTATGGAGCAGTGGAGATTGCAAACACAGATGCTCAGGTTTGTCTGCTTTCTTGGCAGTTGCGGCCATAAATGGCGGCTTTGCTCTCAGAGCACACGTTACGTTGACATTGCTTTGCAGACTGGAGAACAGATATGGCAACAAGCAATAAAGCTGTGCTGGATCCTGTTCAAAGAAGCTTTGCTCCCTTTAGACCTTGATCACTGGGGTGCCTGGTTGGGCCAACTGCTCCTGCAGCATCATGCCCTTGCTTTCCTCCTGCCTGGGAGGAAGGAGGATACAAGTTGCCCCAGGTAACTTTGCCAATGGTAGAAGGCAGTCACCTGCTGTCTCTGCTTCCTGCAAAGTGTAAGTTTTGCCTGTTTCTCAACTGGAAACAGATGTGGCTTAAACCTAACTGCCTTAAAGCATTCTGGTTCAACCAGTCTTTGACAGCTGCGGTTACATGCAGGCTCTTTCCCCAGGCTGATTCTCCTATTTGCAAGCTCTGAGACAGACTTTTGGAGCACTACTGCTAACACTGCTTTGCGCTTTTCCCATAGATACTTAAAGAACATGCAAAGTCAGTTTTCCCCTGTATGGCTGAAGTCAGTGTCCACTTATCTCTTGAGAGGAAGCTAGGGCTCCATGTATCGTTTCTTCCCCTTTCTCATTGGAAGGGCATGTCCCAACCTGACACCTAATTTTTAGCACTGTTATTCTGGAGCTGAAGTGGAGACTACATGTTTAAAGCCTCAGATCTACTCTTACTGCAGTCAGTGGGAATTTTCCTATGTAGGTGCTAAGTATTATTCAGTGTAAGCAAGACTTGGCCCGTTAGTTATAACTTATTTTCCATTATAAATCAAATCCCTCCTCTAATTTTTGCCTGAGATCTTTCCTCCAAGAGAGGAATTTGTTGTAGCCATAATGTTGCCATTAAGTATTTCAGCCATGAAAGCCTGAAAATAGAGTTTTCTTCTTTTTTAGAAGTCATGTTTCCTATGGAATCTAACTTGGTTTAAGAACTCTGAATATGATTTATTAATATATTTTGACCTGGAGAGTTTTGATTGTTCTTAGGAGAGTAAATGGGTTGAATTCTCCGGTCAACAGCTTCGTGGGCTGCAGAGTTAGCAAAGCATTTAATGCTCGCTCTAGCTCCTGCTTTGTGGGCTGCAGTGTTAGCAAAGCATTTAGTGCTCTCTCTAGATCCTTGGTGAGCACACATCTTCTAATGTTTGCGTATCACTGCTCTCCAAAGCTTAATATGACTGCATGAAGCATTTAGGTCCTGAGCTTGAACTCTGACACCAAAATATAGTAGGTGTGCTTACTTCCACTGATAGCAGTGGAATCCAGATTGTGCCATCCCTCATGGTATGTTATAGCTTTACAAAGGGCACACCATAGGCCTGTTCTTCAAGGAATGCACAGCAGACCTCTGTGTCCTCAGTTGCACTTGCCTGACAACAAGCCTACTTTACTGAGCTCAAAACACTCTGTACTGGACTCCAGGAGGGACAGGAGGGGCAATGAGATGAAGAAAACAAGAATGAGAAAACTGAAAATGTGCAGAGGTGAAAGGCTGGAGGACCACCAAGGACTCTTGTTGTCATGTGTCTACACTTGTGAGTGGGACAGGGCAGTCACGATGGATCATTGGGGTGAAACAGTCAGTACTGAGGATCTAACATCAATAAAATGTGCATTTCAGGTGTTTCACAGTGGACTAGCTCTAACGTCRTCCCATAGAGCTTTTGTACTTCTCCATGCCTGGCCTTAATCAACCTCCTCCCCAAAAGTAAAAGACAGTCTGTTCCCATGGACTAAGTACATATAAATGGTTACAGCACATTAAGTTCTTAGAGCATGTCTTCCAAATTAGCTTCATATGAGAGGAACTCAGTTTATGTGCTAGAAAACCACTTCACAATGCAAATCAAAGTTTGRGAAGCAGGAATGCTTGGGAGATTGCCTTCAGGACTGCACTGCAGGTCCAGACTACAACACTAACCATTGTGTGCCCATCAGTAACAGAAAAATAGCTATTTAAATCTCACCACAAAGAGAAGCCCCAGGAGAGCCCTGTGATAGCTTTGTGTTTAGCAACACACAACTAGATTTTTTTCCTAGAAATATTACATATCTAAATAGTATCTGGAGAATTAGTTTGAGGTGGAAGGGAATCCTGTCAAACACTTTGAAGTTTTAACTCCATGAAAGACTTTATTCACATGACTAGTGGTACAGTGTGCAGTAAAGCATTGCTTTGGGTGTTCAGAGTTAGTCTTAAATGTTAATGATTTTACTGATCTTTAAATTCTAGCAATTACGTGAGGAATGTGAAGCTACCTCTGTGTGGACTGCAGTCAGCGGGCTTATACGCTTTCATTTACTTCTTTCTTGTTCAGGATGTTCAGCATCCTTTGTGTGTAGTAGCAATTGCTCTTTTATTATTATTTTTAGAGGCTAGAGCTCTCATTTCCAAGCAAATGGAGTTCTTTCCAAGCTTAAAATAAAACGTTGGAGTAGTCAAGCATATGCTGAAAGTAGAAGTTACGTTTACACCTACTGAAAGTTTTTGTTGTCAATGCTAACTTTTTAACACAAGATCCTTGCACCAGCCACTTAATAACATCAGAATATACTAACACTTATTTGGTAATGAAAGGAGCCCTGTCCACTTGTTGCTRTGGCACCTTTTTCAGGGCTGTGCAGTCATTTCTATTAGAGAGCAACAGTGCACATCATAGATACTGATTTTATGCAGGARGTCTAACGTACTTTGTCCTTCAGAGTACCTGGCTTGTGTTACCTGAGTTTTTTATTGCTTATTTGAGGCTTTTAAATCTGAAGATGTTAGTCATGTAATGTCTTTTGCTGTAAAAATTAAATATTAAGGTTCCTGTATGAATTAATGGYGGATGACAAATTCCTGYATTTCTGTAKTGTTTTGATTTGTACRTTGCTACTGTCCAGATRTGATTTGTAGTTCTGCATTCATTTAAAGTAATAACACTGGATTTTTAYACTGCTGAGGGAAGAAGTGTTAACAGTAGTCTTGATCACAGAATGAGGCAGGAACACAGCAGTGCTCTCTYGTGAGGTTCCCTTACAAGCAGCCCTATTTGTAGTGATGTTTGAAACCAAGTGATCTCTTATCCTGTATTGTGCATTGCCACAAGGCTCATGAAAACAGATTTATGATTCAGCAGTTCTGAACTGTTTCCCAGCTTCTAGCTATTGCACAGGCTGGTTCTGTGGTCCTGCTCCAACTGACTAAGTGGCAAGYTCTTGCAGCTGCATTGCCTCTTGTTCAACCACAGGCCGAGCTGAAAAGCTGGCCATTATGTTTACTTGGTCCRAGATTGGCCTGTGTTTGTGTCTGGCTGTGAAGGCTTCATAGCTCTCTCCAGCAGGACCACAGTGGGACTGGACTATCTCAGCAAGAACGCACATAGTGTTGCACAGGGAGGCTCTGCAGTTGCTCCTATACGCTAGCTGGTGGGGAAGAATGGGAGCAAGCCTGTCACCCATACAAGGGGAGACTTTCTTACCTTGTCTCTGTGAAGAGTCCTTGTTGCTGCTCTGTGGCCTTCAGAGGCTCTGGGCCTGGGGACTCCAGGCAGAAGTGGCTCTCTGCAGGCTTGGGGAGCTGACTCTGGGGACTGAATTTTTCATATGAAGAATGAATGATTTGCACATCTCTATGGTATCTGCTAGCAAATGTGGGACTCTACTAGCTTCAACACATTACCTGGATTTCTTTGCTGCTCCAGGCATMACTGACTGCTTGCTAACTGCTTTGAGCTGCTGACACAAGTGACTGCAGGAGCGTCTCCAAAATTTTTGTGTCCTGGACTATCCAAATACTAGAGACCAGCTACCGTATAAACTCAGCCAATTTGTAATATTCTGAAGCATTCCCTAAACAATCTCCCTTGAGAGAGCATCAGAGACTGTTTTCTGGAAACAGCAAAAGATGTAAAGTTCTATCTCTGAGAAAAAACATGCTGTAAACCTTCCAACATAAGGAATATATGTACTATATATATGAAATATGAATACATRTAATCTAATAAAATATATACATTGTATAAACAGCAATTCTGTGATGCAGTGTCACTTAAACATGCTGTGGGTGCTATATTGTGGGCCTGAGTATACTATAACTGTGTTTTCCCAAAGTGTACTACTTGGCTATGAATCTTTATGTTCTTGCCTGATGACTATATGCAATATCTAATAGGAGAGGTTACGTGGTTTCAGACATCACTGCAAATGAGTTTTTATGAAGGGGGACTTCACTACAGAAGTCAAGGTTGAACTACTACTGAAGGGAGAGTGGGAAGGCATGTGTTCTTGCTAAAAGCCCTCCCTCCTACTCCTATGCACTTCTTCTTAATTCTTATCATGAGTTTTAYAAGATCTTGACTTCTTGTCAGGGATTGAGTGGGCATGTTGAGGCCAGCAAGTTGCTTAAGGACTACTGCTGAGCTGTGATTAGCCATCCCACAGTGACAGGAACAAATTTCACTAGTCTCCTTAAGCTGTTGTCTATATGTTGTGTAACTATTCATATATGTAAAATTATATATATTTCTACCTCTTCATTCCAGCCCCTGGGGAATCAGGGGGATAAATTGTATTTAATATCAGCTGATTTGTCTGACACTTCTTTGAATGTGAATTGGGAGTCCTTGGGAAGCAGCGGGAAGTTCTCCAAACTTGTAAGACCTGCATACTTTAGGGAGCTGTTGCATGCAACGTTTCAATGTAGATTTCTGTGCCAGATCAACCCTTAAACAGATTAGACATCACTGTGATGAAAGCTAAAGAGAGCTGAATGCCAGGGAAAATGTAACAGCTGCTGGAGTGTGCAAATATGAGGTCAAAGCTGTACATGACTGAGGAGAGAGATCTTAAGGAAGTTCATAGTCTGAGACTCACTGAAGTTATTAATTACAGGACTGTATGCTGTGACTGCTTCAGATGAACTTGTATGTAGGACACCAAAAGCTCTTTTCAATCTTACAGTCAAGCAGCCAAATCTACGTGTAATCCTTGCCCTTGCAGTAATGGTTTGTGCTGTCGCCTTCTGATCCTAGCTGATACCAGGCCTCCATCCTTCCATGTGTCTAGCGCTACCATTTAATTTTCAAATTTCAGAGAAAGATCTGGCTGATGCTTCAATCACTTTCCTTCTGTTTTCATTACAAAATACTGCCAACCACCTCATGAAGATGCTGGGGTGACCTACTAAGTTGGGTTTGGCTGGAGCTAATTCTAATATTTCGTATTCACATAAGATTCTCCACTGATCTGTTTTATCTTGCTTGGAACATGGCAGCAAAGTAGTGAGCTAGTGGTGAGCAAAGGGGGGGTTGGTTGCAAGAACTTGTCAGCTCTGGAAGGAAGCCTACAAGGTTTAATAAGCCAGGAGAGTGGGCAACTCCCTCTGCTAGCCCTGGAGAAACACTTGGCTAGAAAGGAGATCTGTTCTCTTTYTCAGTTGCAGTCTTTTTGTTAAGCTCCCAGAAATCCCAGAGAGGGTTTATCTCTATGCAATCTCTAGGATCCAAATACAAATAAACAGACACACTGCCCAGCAGTACCTCCTTTTCCTACTGCTAGATCACTCCTTTGAGGAGCTGCCCACCTCCATGATGCTAAGGAAGCCATTCTTGCCATTTTTCCCAGCTTATTGAAATGCATCCATAAATAATACATTTTCCTTTCAAAGTTAGACTTATTTCTCCTATAGAGAATATTTCAAGAGTTAGCAGGCATAAGTAAAATCCACATCCCCCCTTTTCCCTCTGATAGATATCCTGTTAGTTCAATTACAAAGATTGTTCTCTGTGATTGTGGGAGAGACTGTGTCAGTCTCTCAGCGAAAGCCAGAYGACTTTCCCTTAGCAGAGCTCTGCTTACATTGATTGCTTTCTTTGTAATTCAGCAGCATGGAGGTCAGAGTTCTGCCTTATGCTACAGTAGAACCAGAGCAAAAAGCACACGCTTTGCGTGACTCACATAACCCACATTTTCTGTTAACTTTAATTATTTTCTGTGCAACGTTTACTTCTGGCAATGAAATGCCTGCTTTCCTGGTGCAATTTCTTTATCCCTCTGGTGCAAAGCTGTAAAGACAATCTAACCTTCAGTGACTCATGGTCAAACACTGTTGAGACACATGGTATTTATAATCTTAGCATTTGATTAGGTGCTGAATGGTGTCTGGAGAAGCCTATGTGATAATTCAGTTAACTTGAGTGGCTCTGTTTAAAATAAATAAATAAATAAAAAGAAAATAAAACCCTGAAGGATTATGTCATGGACCTAAAAACAGATTCCATTCTGATGTTGCTGTTAGGTACTTTAAGTAAGCAGACTTCAAACTTTTAAACAATAAGCAGAGAATCAGCACCTTGAAACACTCAATCATGTTTTTAAAAGTCATTGCTGATGCTGAAGACACTGAGAGAGGAAGCACTTCTTTATGAACTATGTAATTATGCTGGTCAGATGGTTATAGTTCATTCAGCCTCCAGAAAAGAAAGTGTCCATTCTGAAGAGGCTCAGGTGTTTCACGTAGCACTGTTATGTCTAATATAATGACTAAATATTTGGATTATCCCAAGTCCTTTGGTCCAGATGTGCGGGTTGCTTCATGGTGCTGTGGAGACCTGAGACCAAAGAAATCTCCTGGAAGAAAGTGCAACGTCGTTCCCCTTCTGCCAGTCTCCTCAACCCATTCCCGCTCACCCACCCACGCGTTCATGTCTAGACTGCCGCACTGCAAATTGCAAAAACTCCGAGCTCAACACTTTTAAGTCAAGGAAAGCGCCCGCTGAGGGAATTTTGCCTGAGAAACAAATGAGAGTTTCAGAATCCAGTGGGTTTATAACCTGTCTGCATCCTTAAGCTCTGTGCGCTGCATTTGGGTGCCGTGAGGGCGCTGAACAGGCCAGTGCTTTGGGACGTTATTGCTACTGGCTGGCAGCTGGACAAGCCGTGTCTCACAAAGAAAGCTGTGATTTCAGAACTGGTTTTGTTCTGACCTAGGGTGAAGTGCGCAGCTCCAAAGAGCTTTATGGGACAGGAATGCCATAAAAAATTGAAAGCCAAAAATAACTTTTTCCCTCCCTCTCTTCACCTCCTACCCTCCCTCCAAGCCAGCATTCACTCCGGGCATGGAAAGGAAGGGAGAGGCGTTTTAAGATTGTCAGAGACATCAATAGCTGTAAAACTTCAAGGGCAGTGGACTACAGTGTCTGATTYGGTTGCTGAGTTCTGAAGAATTTCATCAGTAATAAAGTTTTGCAAAAATGTTTTTAACAGAACTGTAACTCCTGTTGAAAGCTGCTCTCAGCCATTTTATCAGCTGTAATCAGCACCTGGACAGATTTAAGAAGTAATAGCTACATCCTAAATGCAAACAGTACTATCCACAGGAATAAGGTTGGAAGAAATAAAATTTCTTCAGGAGATGGAGCAAGAAGATAGTGTTGCAGACATCTTTTAACATAGAGGTTGACACAGTTYGGGGGAGGAGAAATTAGGTAGAATATTTTCATAGTAAGATGCTGGGCTCAGGGAACYAATAGATGAAGGAAGCTGCAGTTAAGAATGAAAAAAGAAAGACTAAGGCTAACAGAATAATAAAATCCTGGAAATCTGAAGAGATGTTCATTTAAGTCAAAAAGAAGTAGAGTCCAAGCTTTGGGATGGAATTAGCAGTGCCTTTTATACAGAGATCTGTATATTGTTTGTGATGGCAAAAAAATGTAAGATGAGGAGTCCTGCTGGCAGTTGCAAGGCTTCCAAGTCTGCAAGTCCCTGGCAAACAGGCTGTAAACAGATGCCAGAAGGGTTTGTTCGGTGCCTAGGGAGCTGGGGGACTCAACAGCAGTCATGGAGATCAGTCTGCTTTGCTTCTGTAAAGTAAGATTCAAAAATGGGAAACACAGAATTTGGGCTGGAAGGGACCTCCAGAGGGCCCCCAGAGGGCAGCACCCTACTTTGAGCAGAGCAGGCTCAAAGTCAYATCTGTTGCTCAGGGCCTTCCAGGGGAGTCTTGAGTATCTTGAAGGAGGGAGATCCCACAACCACCCTGGGCAACCTGCTCCAGTGTTCAACCTTGTTCATGGTAAATAAAAAAATAAATTCTCATATCTGATGGGCATTTCCTTCATTGGGGCGTTGTTCCTATTGTCCCATGTCCTGTCACTGTAGTCTCTTTCCATCTCTATAACCATCTATTAGGTAGCTGAAGACAGCGATTAGATCTGCCTTTAACCACATCAAGTCTCACAATCTCCTCATACTTGCTTCCTAACATTACTTAATGTTTTGGTGTTTGTTTCTGAGCCTAGATTTGRGGTCAGGAAACAACATTAAAATGGAGGCATGTCCCACAAACTAGATCCCAATGAGCAGCCTGGGGAGTGCCGGAAGTGGAAGCAGGGTGTGTAGGAGGTGGGGTGTTACGGGAAGAGGGGTAAAGCTTATTTTAGACCTTTGCGTTGATAAACACTGAACCTTTCCTATGTCTGGGAATTTGGACGGCTCTAAATCTTGTTAGCAGGTCTGGAAACTTGTGTCAGTGGTTACCACTGAAAGGAGTCAGCTTTTATGCTTTACAATGTTCTTAGCAGGTGCAGTACACTTATGTCTTGTAAGCATCCTTTCCTTAGAAAGTAATTTTTTTCCCCCTAGTGCAGCTGTTTCTCAGCAAGTGTGTGACATGGTGGAGAGCCAGCTGTAATAGTGTATCAGTAGAAACAGCCTACTGATCGGCTAAGCAATCAAACTCCCTGTCCCCAATGACTATATAGGGTTTTGAACACCTTTTACCCACTTCTCTGTAACTGTGGTCATTGCACAAGATGGCCCTGTTGAAAAAAGATGGATTTGTGCAACAAGTACTAGGAACTCAGTTGGATTTCTTTGGTGGTTGGCAACTCTGAGACAGGGGGAGTCTAGGGGTACCTTCCTGAAACAAAAATAAGATGCTTGTATTGTGGTTTGGAGTTCAATTCCTGTTCCACTGGCTGCAAGAGTCTACTTTAAAAAAGTGAAATCATGAATTGTACTGCTGTTGCCATCTGAACCAGTGCTCTTCTGGCTTTATACGGAAGTGGGATATAAGTTACAGTTGCTTAGGGAATCCATAGTTCAGAATTCTTGACTTCTGTGAGTCTAATTTCTCAATCTGCCTGTTCTATTAAACATACGAATTGAATGAAGCTATAGACACCTGCAAGTAAATGTCTTAATTGTAATGTCAACAACATATAATGTGCAAGGCTTTTTAAGCCATGTGAAGAACCAAATCTTCCACCAAATGGTTTGGAATCTTAACTATACAAGACAGAAACTTCTTGCCAAGTCTTGCTTAAATGTAGCGCATGTATTTATCAAAAAAAAAAAAAAAAAAAAAAGAAAGAAAAGAAAAGAG
This sequence comes from Rhea americana, assembly GCF_003343005.1. Classification (NCBI taxonomy): domain Eukaryota; kingdom Metazoa; phylum Chordata; class Aves; order Rheiformes; family Rheidae; genus Rhea; species Rhea americana. Next base: position 3,351,911 of record NW_028186956.1, on the reverse strand, counting down.
AGAGAGAGAGAAGGGAATTGCCAAGGTTTATTTTTCCACCTTTAGGTTCTGATGATGTTGTAAAAATATACCTCCATGGGTGGTAGGAGAAAGGGGCCATGTGTCCYTGCTCTGCAACCTGTCAACCAGTGCCTACCAGACTGAGTGGCTGAGTGTCTTTGGTGCACCTAGAAAGAGCTCAGCTCTCCTTTGATCTTGTGCCCGTGTGACACTGATGTTGGATGCAGCAGCAAAACTCTATGCTGTGTTTTCATGCATAGCACCTACAGGGTTCAAAAAAGACAGGTGCRATGCAGAATCCTTATGTGTTATGTCTATGTGCAGCTGCCTTTGTCACCTCCAATAGTCATCCTACCCCCCCCCCCCGCAAAAGCCTCCCTCTGCAATTTCTTCTTTACTGCTGCCCTRTCTTTTGTGAGGCTTATATAAGGCAGGGTTATACATATTAAAATATGGTGGGTTTCGGCTGTTGATTGAATTCAACTATAGTCATGGGAAGCAGGTTTTTTGAAAGTCATGAACTAGAGCATTGACTCAGGCTGACTCACAGCATCTAAATCTTGGTGAAATGCAGCTAGATCACAGTCAATTAGGTACARCAATCCTTGATCTATTTTGATCTTGATAGGTTTATAAGCATAGGATGGGAAAACTGATTTAAAAAAAAAGGAGCTTCAGTTCATCGTTAGCTGCAAGRTGCTATATATTGAGTATTAGCAAACTTCTCTGCTTTGTGGATGGGTTTGTAATAGCTAAGGAGGGCCTGGTTTTGCAAATACGTGTTGCCAGCTGAAATGGACAGAACACATTTTTGTAAACAACAGTAGTTACATTTAATTTTTTCACAGAATTGAAAGTGATGATTTTTCTTTAACAATCCCTCATATTTCTATCTGGTCACTCTTGCATCATTTTTCCATGTTATCTTTGCCRTAGTAGCCATGTAATGATGACAACACAATTTCAAATGAGTGAAATTACATGTTGCTATRTGTTTGCCTCTAACTTGGACAATGAAAATGTAATGGAAAGCTGCACCAGATGTCTAAAACTACCAGGACTGAGAATTAGTGAAGAGCTGGAGATGATGTGATAGTGGAGAGCTTGAGGAGTGATCCAGGATGATTGTGAGGGATTATCTGGTAGAGGATACTGGATACAAAGCTGCTGTTCCTGAGGTGCAGGATTAAAACCATGGCACGTGGCCTGACACACATTGTAGCTGTGGTAATGCATATGAAAAGCATCCCTAGCGGATATGCATGGTGTTGAGCATTACCAGAGAACTGGGTGTGCAGAAAAACCTATTCCCATATTTCAACAACCCTGCTATGATCAGAAACATTTCTTCTCAGAGATGATTTTGGACTTGCTCAACAGCCATGGCCAATTCTGGCCAGGCAGTCAGCCATGATGTGGTATACTATACTCAGACTAGCAGCAGTTTATTTTCCTTAAAACTATCACCAAAAGCTCTTTCTCCTACCTCCCTTGTTTGTATATGCTGAGAGCTGTAATTGGGTAAGAGTATTCACAAACACAGCTTCAGGTATATCYGTTAGTACCCTCATTTAGAGCCTGGGCTTCTTGAGTGTTCAGAGGGGAGAGGTAAACCAGCTCAGAGCCCATGGGAGCTAGGAGTCTGCTTTGCCTTCARCCATAAAGACAGCATGAACCTAAGTGTTAATTCCCCATTCTTCTCTCAGCATAAATTTAAGAGCATTTTTTGCCTTATCCTCATAGCCTTAATAGATTTTTTTTATGCTATAGGAAGAAAAAAATCATGTGGAGTAAAGAAAAATACTTTCATAACTTCATTTTTCCTTTCCAAATGCATTACCTTACTGTTTCTCTTGTGTATTTTCTGCACTGAAGATGATCTATATCCCTTAAAATACTTGAAATACTTGAAAGCAAATACTCAGTCTGCTTGCGGGTTAARAGAGGGAGAGAAGGAAAGATTGTCTTTGTGGCCTCTGGGGATATGGTAGGGAAGGAAAAGGCTCCCTCCCATGCTATCTGCAGGGCAGTTTGTTCCCTTGYGCCGTGGACATGGGCTCTCACTGATTAACTTCCCCTCCCATTGCTGCATGTAATTCTGCTCTGTGCTGCCGCTAAATGACAAAAGCTTCTTCTCAAGAARTAGTCTGCAGAATATGTGTTTGAAAAGAAGGTATCATCTGGCTTTTTTATTTCTTTTTCTAGGTACTGTGCTGAACTGTAGCCTCAGATATAAATGGAATAACTAACTGTCCTTTTTTTGCCCACATGACCTATATTAGTATAAGACGTTGTTCTGTGGCTCTCAGAGAAGATGAAGTGCTGTAGTAAGTGAAAGGCTTACAGACTATTTAAGTATCGTGTGTTTCTGATTGAAGCCAAAGCACGGATAAGAACRAAAAATTTCAAAATGACTATACCATCTACAGAGCCCTTTTAGAAAAGTTAATTCCTTTGCCTCTTTCATTGTACTTATTCAGCACCTGAGCTGTGAGGCAGAAAAGCTTTTTCCTGAGTCAGGGAGCTCTGAAATAGATTTACTCCTTTCATGTTAGTTGTGTCAGAGTGCTTGAGCCAGCTTGCTCCCCCCCAAATCCACTTTTCCGACAGCTCTTTCACCTTCTGAGAGCAGTTTGCTGGGAAGGCCCATCCCTGTTGTTCTGTGAAATTTGCTCCCTATTTCACTTCCAGGAGTTTGAGTACAGTGAATGGACGTCAACAAATCTGGGCACAGGAAAAAAGCAGTACCTTGGCTGGTTTCTGAGCATCCATGTCTGCAAGTGGCAGCACAGCAGACTCAGCGTCTGTTRGAAACCCTGATGGAGATCAGTGCCCTTCCTGTCATTTGGACTCTGACCAAGACCACCATGTGTATACGTATTTCAAGCTGAAAATAGTTGAAATAGCTACATAAATCCTCAGCCCTAGAGGAATGACTGTGGAGCCTGTCTAGGCAAAACAAGCAGGAGAAATATTACTTCATCAACAAAGTACTAAGGATATGTTTTGAGTCCAYGCATCATGAGCTAATTACCAGATGGGCTGAGTACAGTCAAAGAAATAGCTCAGATAACCATCATAAAGGATGATTCAAAAAGCCATCTGAAATGCATTTTTGCATCATTGCTCACGCAAATGACTTTCAGTCATTTCATTTGGCACTGCCAAAYGCCAGGTATCTGGCAGCCCCAAACTAGCACAGAGTTTTAGGGATCAGTAAGGGATCTAACAGCAGCCACGTGTCAGACTTAATGACAGGGTGCAAAGAGCCCAGTAGTAAATGCGATGTGATCCTGATCAAGGGGGAGAGAAAGTAGAGTCAAGCCAAGCTGAAGTGATTAGTTTTCATCCTCTTTGTGCCCTTTTGAAGAAGATTTAAGTAACATACTCTTTATTTTGCACATTCTGGGTTTTTACAGCAAAACAATCAATAGATAGAAGCATTGCTTGAGGCTTTCTCTCATCTATTTGTTCCTTAATCTGTTTTCTTTTCTTCCCATTCCCCTTGGAATGAGAAGGCCAAAAGCAATTTCATCTGTGTTTCCATCCCTGCATAGCTCTAAAGTCATCAGCTGTGGGCACTGTGCACATTCTCAGCTGATGGTGAGCTATAGACTGAGAATAAAAATAAGTGTAAGCATTAGTGTGTATTGCATTCGCCTTTTCTTGATCTATATCAAGATATAGTGTATCAACCAATGCTCTACTTGGAMTATCTGGTATATTTGTGATGCTTTTTTTGGGGCAGGGTATTTTTTTGCTTTATGGTAATGATGTTAGACTTCATGGGTTGCTGGAGATACAGCACATATCAGTCTAGGGAATCAGATATTGCAGGATATGAATTAGAATGAGGTATTAGGAGGCTGCATTTCACTGAGTATTCTGYGAAGCTTTCTTTTAAAAGTGATATTATCACCTAAACAATTCTTGAAGCGTGTTTGGAGAAGACCTTCAGAACCAAAGTCTGTACTTAAAGCCCCACATATCTTCTTCTTCTTTGCAGTTTGCATATTACAGCTAGTATCCTCATCAGGGTCCAAACATCTCAAAAGGCACACTGCAGTATCATTAAATCTGTGCAAACATTATCTCTTCCAAATCCATATATTTCAAAAGTCTATCGTTAACAAAACAGAACTTAGCCTGAGAGTGATGGGAGCCAACCACAATCATATTTTCAGTCACTTTACAGTGGTAGACTCCTTTTTCTTTGAGAAGAAAGAAGGTACCCATCCAATTTTTGTCCTAAACTTCTATGTGCTTTCTTCTGGAATGTGATGAGTTTTACAGCTAGTCTTTTTTCTCTGCCCCTCTCCCCCCCCCCCCCCCCCCCCCCCCCCCCCCCCGCCCCGCCAGCTTTGTTTAAAAGAGAGGGAGAATTCTATAGCTGGAGGAATGAGTAATTAATACACTTTCTTGACTTCCAGAGTTTAGCTTCTACAATGTATTTAGCGATGTCAGCTGAAAGGGTTCATTAATATTTTACTGCATTACCTCACTCTTGTTTTCACAACCTTGCAAATGTGCCTTCCCCAAATGTATTGTTACCGGAGTCTGATGGTCACATTGGCATAAACTGTTGGYGTCTGCTGGCAGCTTCCTCTTCCGYCCAAATGCAGACTGCAGGAGGCAGCTACTTGAAAAATTAATGTAAACTAACTCAAGAGTCCTGCATGATTGAAAGAGAAGACACTTGCAGATGGATACATACACACACACACACAGATGCATGAAGTCCATGTTAGTATACGTGCGCATTTAATGTCCACACTGCTACTATCTGAAAATAAAAGATGCAAAAGGTCTACTGGTGCTCCCCCAGGCCCCAGGTGGGSGTAAAGCAGGGCTGCAGGCAGGCTGAGCCATGGAAGATGCACCAGTGGAGGCTGAGTGTGTGGCAAACCGTGCAAACCATGTCTGAGGTGTGACACCTGCAGTAGTGGGTGCTACCTGGCATCCAAGGATGTAAGTGTGTGCCCTGGCATGTGTTTTTCTGTTTGCAAGGCWTGTGAGTGCTTATAGCGTACTGGGGCAAGAGAGGCATGGGGTCCTCTGTAGGTCCCTCATTTATTGCTTATGGAGGGGGCATTTGAATTGCTGTATTTATCAGCCATTTTTGAATTAAAGTCTTCTCCATAGCAAAAGATTTTTGTTAAATTTTGGTTTTAGTAACAGTAACAAATAACATTCAGTAGGACTCAACTTGAGCATTGGCTGCCAAGCCAGGTGAGGAGAGGAGTTTGATGACTGCCTGTGTGACTGCACATGGGCAGCATGTCCCTCAGGCAAATCTCCAAGATACGTTTTTTGAAAAATTTCTCATACCACAAGCATTCTCAGCCCCAAACACTACAGTAGCCTCCCTGAATGGGTCTGAATTTCTCCTCCAGCTCATTTTGTTCTAAGTGTTCTCCTTAACTCTTAATCTGCCATACAAAAAACCTACAGGAGAAACCCTTCCCCACAATGGGGAAGGGTGGTACTGTMATCATAATTTCTATTTCCGTGGTCAATTAACTGTGAAACTGCCTTTCTTGTTGAACTCTCACAGGTTGTGCCTTCCCCAAATGTATTGTTACAGGAGTTTGATGATCACATCGATTGCTTTGCCCGCGTTTTCCCCAAGCTCTCAGTAAAACATCAGAGATTTCCTCCATTTTGTTCCATCTCAAAGAAGAGGCAACAATAAATGAGGAAAAATCCCCAACCTGCATCCAGGATCTCATGCAGAACAGAAGCAGTTTTACTCTCACAGCATTGCCCAGGGGTTAACCAAATAACCAAAGGGGTTATCAAATTGATAGGAAATGTGACCTCTCAAGTTGCACAGACTCTGGCAGCTGAATTCTGTGCCTTGCCACTTGGGCAAGTGGGATTTCTAGGATGCCTGGTGTTGTTGCACTGGTTGTGCTCTCAGGCAGCTGTCCTTGTGCTGACTTAAAAAGCAAACAAACCCCACAAACATGTTTCTAACTAAGGCTGAGAAGAACAAAATGCAACTGGAGTCTGCTTCTCCTCCTTTTCTCTGAAAAGTTAGTGCTGTTGATGGTGATAGAAGAACAAGTATATTTGCAAGCTGGACAAAGAAAATCAACAGACAAGTTGTTCAGAGGAACAAACATTGTATTTGGTAGCAAAAGAAATGAGCAAAGAGATGAAGGAGTTTTTATTTTATTCTGTTTTTCTCTTGAAATGCTTAAAGATAAAGGAGTGGCCAATATATTGCTAAATTTTAGGTACATGTCAACCTAAGCCATGTCTTGGGTACAGACTTATGTTTGAAGAAATCTGTCYGGTGGTCAGTCCTACTACAAAATTTAACTCTTTAAGAAAAGCATTTGGGTAAGTGAGGATTTTTTTTCTTCAGTGGGAATCAAGGAAAGGTGAGAGGGCTCTCATCTCTTTAAAGACACTGTGGAAAATGGGCTTGATGGCACCAAAAGGAGGTGTTTCCTCCTTTTGTTTGGCACTGTAACACATGAGCACTGCTGCCAGCATTACAGTTCATGCTCTGGCTGTGCCTGACATGAGCAGGCTCTGCTGTYGCTGAGTTTAAGCTCGTACTCACGCTGGCGTAGCCTCAAGCACCATGCAACTTCATCCCAAAGCAGCATCTTTGCCTGCACCAAGTCCATCCTGGTCTTTGAGGATGAGGTAGGGAAACAACTTGTTTAGCCTTGCTTCACAGTGAATTACTGATAAATCTTCCTGATGGCTTTTTAAAAATAATGCCTGAAGTGCACAGGGGGCATTTTAAAATGTAGTATGCATCCTGTGCCCTTCCAGCTGAACATTCACTGGGCTGTGACACCTTCCCTATCAGTGCGGCGCATGGCACAGGTTGGCTCTGGGTGCCTGGGTGGGAATAAATGCCTTGGCCCCTGTTTTCAACAGCAAGTGCTCAGTGAGAGCAATGAGGGGTGATGCTTGCCACCATCACATGATTCCTGCAAAAGCTGTTGTCACAGAAACAAACTGGTAGCAAAAAATAGAAGCCCAAAACTGTTCAGTGATCCAGGCTGCCAGATAAGTGGCTACTGAGAAGTGGATAGTCTTCAATTTAGGGTTTGATGCTACAGGAACCACTGGTATTTGTTAGGAAAGGGAACAGGACAAAAAGAGGTGTTTTCCATCATCTTTGTGCTGATGACTGTAATGTCTTTTCACCCCTCTAGCTACTAAGTACTGATCTTATTTCTTTCAGCTAAATGAAAAACATTACCTGATCTTTTACCTCACCAGAAAACTGGTTAAAAAAAAAAAAAAAAAAGGAGAGAGAGAGAGTTGCTTCCATTTAAAAGATGAGTTGTGAGAACAGAGAACATGAGGAAACATAAAGTTCAGTATATTCAGCTCCAAACTCGGGCTTTTTTTTTTCCTGGCCACTCGGCTATGTGCTCTTTCTCTATACGGGAATGAGGCTAAAGCAGGAACTGCAGAATGGTCCATTTCAGATAGTGTAGTTAGCTTTGCTTTATTTAACTAACTGTAAAAGTAAATGGTAATTTCAGGCACCTTGATGTGGCAACAGCTTAGGAGTAATGCTGACTTTCTTCTGCTGCAGCTGTATAGGACAATCAAAAAATGGGGCATAAAGAGACCACTTTCTAGCCTGCAATGTATGGCAGAGGCAGCAGGAAGATGCAGTCATTCACAGGGAGCAGCTCCAAGAGACAAACTCACCTAGCATTTGAATTTGTGTAATAGAGCAGGATGACTTGCTTGGGAGCAGCATGGTCAGGTCATTGCAGTTGAACCGATGAAGCACCTGTGACACTGAAAGGAGCTATTGAGTACTTTCCAGGCAGCACTTCCCCTGGTCATTCAAGCATTTTGCAGGCAACACTGTGTGCATCAGATGAAATCACAGAACAGTTGGCGTTGGAAAGCACTTCTGGTAATCACCTAGGCCGACACCTCTGCTCAAGCAGGGTTAGCAGCAGTAGGTTGCTGAGGACCATGGCCAGCTAGGTTTTAAATAGCTACAAGGATGAAGATCCCACAACCTCTCTGGGCAACCTGTTCCAGGGTTCAACCACCCTCACAGTGAAGAAGTGTTTTCTTATGCTCAGATGGAATTTCCTGTGATTCACTCTATGCCTGTTACCTCTCATCCTGTCACTGAGCACCATTGAGAAGAGTCTGACTCCATCCTCTTCACCCTCCCAGACACCTTCTGTCCCTTCCCAATATTTATGTGCACAGATAAGATCCCCTTGAGCCTTCTGTTCTCCAGCCTGAACAGTCCCGGCTCKCTCCTCATATGAGAGACACTTCAAGCACTTAATTGTCTTTGTGACCCTTCACAAAGGGACCCAATAGGTCCATGTCKATTTTGTTCTGAGGAGTCCAGCACTGGGCACAGCACTCCAGGTGTGTCTCACCAGTGTTRAGGAGAGAAGGATCATCTCCCTTTACCTGCTGGCTACACTCTTCCTAMTRCAGGTCAGGATGCTGATGACCTCCTTTGCCCCAAAGACACCCTGCTGCCTCATGGTCAACTTGACATCCACCAGGCTCCCCAGATTCTTCTCTGTAGAGCTACTTTCACAATCTTTCTTTTTCACAATCACAAACCCTTTTACAACCTCATAGCATTCATGTAAAGTGAAGCTTCTACATAAAGGAGTTGTGAAATCACTAAGAAAATGCTCCAAATAATACATTTGGAAAGAGTATACACCAAATTTGTGAAGAATGCAAAGTGAGGGCACCAACATTAGATCTCTCTGGGGTTGTTCTTCCTCCATGCTGATTCTGCACCTTCTGGGTTTGGGTCTTGAAATAGGCTATCCCATCGTTTCCTGAATAATAAACAGGAACATTACTTTATCTTGTGCAAGCACCTGGAAAACAATCTTCAGGCCAAGTAAATAGTGGAATTGTACTCTCTGGAGGATGTGAGCAACAGGCTAGTTCTATTAGGTAACCATAATGTGATTTGCATTGCGAAAATTTCTCCTTTAGTTTGGTCTTACAGTATTTATTACTGTTAGCCAACTTGCTGTTTGGGGCCAGCTGATGAGGGCAGCAGAGCGTAATGGCTGGAGAGGCTGCTTGATGGCCATATCTCTGTACACTGTGACTTCCTGAGTGGAAAGGATAAGGCCTTAAGAATAACACTGTAGCTGGGAGAACATCTCTAGAGCCSTCAGTGCCATGTGCACATAGTGAAAATGGCAACTTTGAGAAAGGCCTGTTTGTCGTTACAAAGAAAGTACATTACACGCAATTTGCTCTAAGTGAATGTAATCATGCTAAAGACACAACATTTTATTCTTAGGTAGGTCCCCTGTTCAATGTGTAACACAGACCATAATAGGTGAGCTTTGGCTGGAGGGAGACCCTTGAGAAAGCTGTCAGTTCAATCTGTATAGGGATGAAGAAGTTGGAGAGCAAAAAAAGTAWGATTTTTGGCTAAGATTTGTTTAGCCCAGAGAAGGCCAAGGATAAGGCTAGGAGAAGGATAAGGTTTTTCACTACCTAAAATAGAGTTTCTGTTTTTCAGGAGTACACATTGAAAGGACAAGTTGCAAAGCTGCAACAAAATAAATCCAATTAGATATAAGAGAGAAAATGCTCTCCTTGAAGGTGGTTAAGCACAGGGACAGATCAGAGGGGTTATGGCCTGGTCATCTGTGGAGACTATGCCAGACCACAACTGGAAAGTATCCGAGCAATGGGATCTTATGTTGGTCTGGCCCCCTTTAACTCTGTGAATGGTCAGAACAATGTAGATTCAGTAATCTGACCCTCTGTGGTGTAAGGATGGGTTTTTTGCAATTTTGTAGTTTTGCAATTTTTTTTCATGAAAGCTGCAGGATAGGTTGGAATTGCCTTTTGTGACACTACTATGTATATGACTGTTATTGATGACAGAGATGACACTGAGTATTGGATGTGGATTCTTTGGATTATTAAAATACCAAGTCCTGCAATGAAAGTGCATACACTAAAGCTTATAAAACAAAATTTATTTTAAGAATGTTTCTTCTGTTGTTACCTAATCTTATCCACCGAAGATTTGCTCATGTGTTGAACAAAACAGGAAGGAGTCCTAAAGCATGGGAAGATAACTACAAAGATAAGTTTCTTTTCAAGTCTAATCAGCAATACTCTAAAAGGTCATTCAATCCCATCAATTCAATTCAGCTTATGTTAGAATCTAGTGAACTATTATTTCTTGATAATGAGAGTGGAAGAGGGCAAACAGGACCTTTTGCTGGATGTGCTCAGCCCTTCAAAATTGGGCATAGAGACTTGCAAAGGTATGTATGTCAGCAAGTACAAGTATTTCTTCATAACTACTGTTGCTTCATACTTCAGTGATGGCTTTATTCTGCAGTTTTGGAGGTTGTTCTCACAGCATCAAATACACTCTCCRTGGTAAGCCACAGTGTCCCTGACCGAGTACTAAAACCATGCACTAATTCAGGGTGGGAGGGTCCTCTGGAGGCTTCAGGTCCGACCTCCCCAGCAAAGCAACCCCAGCAGGTTGCTCAGGACCTGTCCAGTTTTGAATAGCTCCAAGGATGAAGATCCCATAACTTCTCTGGGAACTTGCTCAGTGTTGGATTACCTTCATGGTGAAAACAATTTTCGATACATCTAATGAGACTCTTTGTTGCTACGAGTTGTGTCTGATGCCCCTTGACCTATACGTATCGTTCTGCAGATCTGCAATCTGGCTCCATCTTCTCTATACTTTCCCATTAGGCAGTTGAAGACACTAATAAGCTCTCTGCTTAGTCTTCTCTTTTTAACACTGAACAAGCGCAGCTCTGTCAGCCTCGGCAGGCTGTGTGTTCCAGCCTTTCACTGGACTCACTCCAGTATGTCAGTGTCTTTCTTGCACTGGGGACCCCAAACCTGGGCACTCTGGACATTGTTGTCCAAGCGCGGTCTCACAAGTGCTGAACAGAGAGGGCTAATCAGGCCCCTTGACATGGAGCTGTAGTCTTCTAAATGCAGCCTGGTATGCTGCAGGGGCAYACTACAGACATGTGCAAAGACCTCCTGCTATGTCCTTTTCTTGCAAAGCTTCTCCCTACCCAGTTAGAGCCCAGCCTGAACTGCTGTGTGGGGGTTAGTCTGCCTCAGATACAGGAGTCTGCATTTACCTTAGTCGAATGTCATGAAGCTCCTGTCAGCTCTTTTCTGCAACATCTTGAGGTGCCTTTGAAAGGCAGTCCTGTCCTCCAGTGTATCAACTCTCCTCTCCTTCCTCCTCCACCCCCTTGGATTTGRTGTCCACAAACTTGCTGAGGGTGTTCTCTGTCCTGTCCTTTAGATCATTAATAAAGACATTAAACAGCATTGGCCCCAATGTTGATTCCCTAAGGGTTGCCATCAGTAACTGGCTGCCAATTGGATTTCATCCTGCTGATCACCATCCTTTGACCTCAACAGTCCAGCCAATTTTCCACCTAACATAGTCACTTACCCAGTCTATATGTCACTAMTTTGACTACATTATTAAAAAAAACAACAAGGAAAAAAATCTTTTATTTTCAAAGCTTGATTGATCCATGAAAGGAAAAGCAGCACATTTCTGCAAAGGTCAAAGAACTGTATAGCTCATTGTGCAGATAGCTTTCTTTCTTTTTTTTTTTTCTTTTTTTCTTTTTTTCTTTTTTTCTCTCTCTTTTCCAGCAGAAAGCAAGGGCTTATTAAAGATGGGGAGCTGTGACCAGAATGGTTGCACTGACTGATACCTTTAGAAACACATTACACCCTTCATACTCCTCCTTCCAGTGTTGGTCTCCTTAAAGTCAATGAACACCCAAGTAAGGATCAATCTAAACACAAAGGTCATTCTAGCATCCCTGTTCAGTCCTATGTCAGGGCTGYCCTTTATATTTCATTTCCAGGCTCATTACTGCTCCTGTGGAAGAAATGGAGCAGAAATCTCCACCGAGCAGTGTTGCTGGCCTGTATGAACAGCCACCACCTTTCCACTACACTTTGGAGGAAACCAGGTTATCTTCCAATGAGTTCCAGTCACCAACTGATTTCAKTGTTACAATACGATGAAGCGATTTTTATTTTGTGCACTTCATAGTGCTCAAAAAGTTAGTCCTCACAGTACAGAACGTGACAGCATTTYTTATGGAAGCTCTGAACAGAGTATGTTGTAACTTCAATTTTGCTGTTTTATGAAGTTCTGCAGKAAAATGTTCTGGCAAACTATGTTGCATTACTGACCTTCTGGTGACTAACTAATCATTCMTATAATAAATAGCAACTAACTACAAGAAAGTGATTTATTTGTCACAGTGTTAGAAGAATGTCAAACTTTTCCCATTTCATGTAAAAAGGCAGAGGAAAAAATACTTCTAAAATGACTTTGCAACATGTGCTTTATTTTAAGTCATTATGAATCAAAACTACACAGTATACCCTTTTAACATACCCTACCCACTCAATGATTTTTTTTCTCAATAATTTTTTTAACATGGAATGAAACCTACATTGCAATTGTAAATTTTCATGCTACAATGTTCTCTAATGAGCCATTTGTGTCACTAATAATAGTAATTTAAGAAAAAGGCCATTTTTCAAGCTCATATGTACGTTTATATTCGGGAACTTAAAAAAACCCAGCCCATCTCAGATGTAAAAATGTGACTTGGAATATGTAAACATTTTTGTATACCTGAAAYACTGGAAGAAGAATATCAACTAATAGTAAAACAAAGTTGCCTTAAATCATCGAAATGGGAAAAAGCATGTCATGGGGAGCAGAGAGAAGCACACACTATTCAGTCTTTAAAGGGTTATAAGAAATGAAGTAGCTCCTTACATCATTGAATTGACCTTCTTTTCTCATCTAATGGAAAGCAGTAACTTTGGAGAAAATGGCCCAGCAGAACATCCCAATATTTCACCATAATTATTCTAGCCATTAGTTAACCTTGATGGAGTGTCAAGTTTCAGTTATTTTTTTTCCTGAGAAAAGTCATTGATGTTTGGTGGAAATGTCTTCTGTGACTGTACAAATAAAATAAGGCATTTAAAGAGATTGTTACTTGTTTCTTTTTGCTAACAGAGGCTTGTCCACAGTGTCCTTTGTACATCAAAACCTCTGCTTTTCTGAAAATGGGAATGGCTAGAATGTCTTCAGTTCCCGCTGTGGCCTTGTGTCTTCGGTGTCCTGAAGGCTAATCAGCATCCCATTACTGTAGCTTGAAAGTCAGTGATGTACAACAGCATATTGCACAATCCAAACTGTATGGCTCCAGAAAAGGTGAAGAAGGTACACTGGAGTCATCTGTGGGTTCACTCCTTTTKTCTTTTCTCTTTAAGGGTAATTATTGTCTGGAAAATCAAATAAGCCAGACAAGGATGCAAACTTTTTGTTGATTAAATTACAAAGCAGTCCCCAGATTTTACAGGAGTGGCACTTTAAAAACAGCAAATCACCCAACCTTCTTCACTGTTGATCCTTAATTTGAAAGGCAGCATGGATTCCTAAGGCCGTAGCTTCCAGGACTCCATCAGTGAAAAACCATTGCTACCTAACTATAAAAGGCTTAGCTCTTAAGAGAATATTGTGCTTTTTTTTTCTTTAAAATTCAGATGAAATCAAGTTTATTCGCAGTGTGACACCAAAGAGTTCAATTAGTTTTTTCCCTAGTCCACTTGATCATAGTCTCTGGTGAGCGATACAGGAATATTAGTTTGGCATACAGGTCTTCTTCCAGTTCCAGTTCTCCAGTCTCTCGCACTAAGAAAATGTCAGTACACAACTTCAAGATTCGGTCTACATTGGGCAGCTCCTCAAACATGATGGAGTGAGAGATCCCACTGAAAAATTCACGGACAAACTTCCCTATCACCAGGACAACTGAGGCATAAAGTCCCATGATGCTGAAAAGTAAGAAAGGAAAGAGTTCAAACCATGCTTTGACAAAGAGTCAGACAAGTGCAGAGGAGCTCATCCATATAGTTAGTTTTAATCTTTCAGCTGAGTGGACATTAATTTCTAATTAGGATCCTATTTCTGCTGTGCTACAGGACAGGGGGAAATAAGGTTTCTTAAAACCCCACAGAAAACTGGGAACATGAACAGCTGAGGCCACTAGCTTAAATGATTTAACACCAGTCACTGATGATGGTCTTACATCCTGCCTGCTACAGCTTGGAAATCACAATGGGAAATCTCCCAACTGTTGGCTACTAAAGGCAAGTGGTCTGTCAGATTTCATATCTAATGTTTTTTGTTAAAGTATGTGCAGCTGGTGACAGAGTAACCCTTACCTGACCTCCCGTAAGAATCCTCCCATGGGGAGTTCCCCAAAATTATGCACATCCCGAGAGGAGGAAAGATCTGCCTTCCTCTATCAGTATTTCATAACTGCATCATATCCAGAGTGCTGGCTACATGCACGTGATGAGGAAGGGGGCAAAAACTGTGCAGAATTTGACTTGCAACTAAACTAAAATCTTTTGATTGATTTTACTCTAATGGGAAAATTTATTAGCTAGAAGTGTAAAGGGCATTTTGCAGATGTATCTCTCATGCTACTGCCTAGAAGAGCAGGTCAAGAGGAGACCATTCCTTACAAAGATGAAGTTTTCTATAGATATTTGAAATAGATATGAATTTGAAATTATCACAAAATCCATTTCTGGAAGTCTTCTCAAGCATTACAACAACAAAAAAGAAATAATGTCTTCCCCTCCCCCCCCCATAACAGCGAAGAATAAAGTCAGTTCTAGTTCTATATCTCTATCTTATCTACATTAATTTTATGTAAAGATTCCTTCTTACCCATAACCGGCCAAGAATCCAAGGCTTGGAGGACTGACTTTATCACTGAATACAAAGAGTTCAAGACTCTCTTCAGACGTTTTATATCTTTTCCCAAGCTGATTCAAAACCCACCACTCACGAACTCCCTCATCAGACACATTTTTGACCAGGGAAACAGTAATGTTTTCCCATCTGCAGTCTATTGGAAAAAGGAAACATTAACACATGTACCAAGAATTGAAAGTCAAACTTGAATCAGATACTTGGATCATTTGCATGACGAAGAGATGAAGAAATGTAAGAATAGGAGTTTGTTATAACTCTCTTAAAATYCAGTTTGCAATAGTTTACAGAAAACACAGTATCTTGATATATCTTGATTTCTACAGTTTTCCCAAATCTCATCTGAATATGCATTTAAAAGGTAAAGAAAATGTTTCATATCATCTATATTTTATTCAGTGTAACTGTCAAATGATTTCACTA
The DNA here is from genome assembly GCF_003343005.1 of Rhea americana. Taxonomy (NCBI): domain Eukaryota; kingdom Metazoa; phylum Chordata; class Aves; order Rheiformes; family Rheidae; genus Rhea; species Rhea americana. The sequence continues at coordinate 3,336,667 of NW_028186956.1, read as the reverse complement.
TTTTCAGGCCAAAGTATTAAAGTCACACACCATATCTGCATTTCAGGCCTAAAGAAACATATCATTTAATTTGGAGAGATAGTGGTCAGCTTCCATGTGTCTAAGTTAAACTACCCCTGAAAATCATGTATTTCTTGGTATGAAAGATGTTATTTTTTATATCATGCAAAGTATACTATCCTTTTATGCATACTTGACCACATGTACAGTAGCTGAACTCTGGTGCTTGTGATTTCTGGAGACCACACATTAGCAGTGTATACATTGAAGTCCTTTTGAAGAATTCCAAATTCAGAGTTCTCTAGGACAACAAGGCATTAGAAACTTCTTGCTACACATAAAATCAGAATCAGCCTCAAGAATTACTTTTCCCAATTAATCTAATCATGCCTACTCAACTTTGAGCATTACTGAATTACACAATGCTCAAGAAAAGGCCTGAAAACCAACTTTAATCTCTGTTGTGTTAAATGTTCTCAAGTGAGGATTTGTTCCTACACTCTCTTCCAGCCCAGTAGGTTTTTCATGTTTTCATATGTGTGCATGTATTTTGTATGTACATGAGTTTCTATATGCATTCTGGATGCATCACTGCACTTTGAAATCCAAAGATTTGTCTAACTTGGATTCTTTGTAGGCAATAAGGAATAGCTAAAAAAAGTCATTCAATGTCATTTTTTAAGTTGATGACCTAGGAAAGTAATTTACAGAAATGCAGCACTATTGAGCAGTTGTGATAAAGCAGTAAGGAGATGCTTTGTCATCACTTGTCATCACTTCTTAARAAGACATGGAAAGTAGTTCCTGAAAAGAGACTTGAAGGTGAACAGCAGGGCTTCATCTTAAGTATTCTTACTGTTAAATACAAAGTTAAAATATACTCAGATGCATTTTCTGCCTTGTACTCTACCACCTCATCTCTTCTCAAGCTTTCAGGCACCAGGTAGAAACAAGTGTAAACGTGTTTCAGCCAGAGAAGCCCTGTAAGGGCTCAGTGAATGTGTGTGTGCGAATGCTCAGTTTGAGTGTTGTGTTGCACTTTCTTCAACCACGGTCTACTTTCCATGGGCTGGATACATACCTGTCAATAGCTGCTTTATGGGCTTTGCCAGAGAATCACTAGGAGCCTTGATGTAGTATGGGTATACTGTTTCTAATGTTCTGGGGGGAAAAAAAAGAAAAAGCAAATATTTCATATTTTCATACTTCTAAAATAATCTAGAAGTACCTAACAGGGCTATACACAATTCCCAGTAACTCTGGTGTAAGCTGTTACCTTACACTGTTCAGATGTCACATCTGAAAGTTAGCTGGATTAACTACGTTCTGTCAGTACTTCAGCAGAGAGCTCCATCCACAATGTCCCCATTCACATGCCASGAATCCCACACACCTGGGGCATGTACATTTGCAAGGAATGTAGAATTTATATTTTATTCTCCTTTCCAATGAAGCTACTTTTATAGCCAGCTATACGAGCAGCATAAAGAAAGGCAACATATCCCCAGTGGTAAATGAGGTAAAAAAATACGTAGTGAGAACATTTATTACTTCAGGATTTCAAGATGTTTGGATAATACAACCTGAAGAGAGAATGTTTCCCAGAATTATTTTACTGGGAAATATTTTCACTGATTGTATTATCTGGAGAATTTCAAACTAAAAAAAAAAAAAAAAAAGATGTTTGTGAAAATTCTTCCACTAGACTCAAAATCAAATCGCCATGAGTGTGAATAAATTGTCAAAGCCAGAGAGAGAGAGGCATTTCATTAAAATATCCAGATGTTGTCCTAACATTTTCCTCAAGTGAGTGAAAAAATTCTAGGAAAGGATGTTCTCTAACACTTTGCTACATTACATACACCAGGGTGCAGCAGAACAGAAGTGACCGATTTAAACTCTCTCTTATTGCTCCAGCAGGCCCAAAAGGTAGGTAAGTGCTCAGCAACTAAGTTATCCCACCAGAGATGGTGTCAGAAAAGTCCTGCTGAAGTAATCAAATGGCTACTCACAGTCTCAACCATTTTTCCTGTATGGCAAAGTTAAAGAAGCTTAAATCAACAATATTATTGCAACACATGCAAATGTAGATGTATCTTTTATGTTACTGCTTGCCTCATAAGAACAGAGAGATATGAAAGTATCACTTCTTCCCACAAGAGGAAAATCTACTCGCCTTGGCACTACATCACCATCTTAGGAAATACTTCTGTATCCTCACAGGGCAGAGAAGTAAAGGAAGTGTACAGTATCTTTTAAATGCAATGGCCAGGTGTGCAAGAGGATGTATGTGCGTGTGGGTGCAGAAGAGTAGCAGTGCACAGAGAAGATAAATCTCATTTCCACCTTCTAACAAATATGGACCTCTCAGAGTTTTCACTCTCCCAGTTGGTCTCAGCTTTAACTTTTAAATATTTGTGGCACAGATCAGATCAGGTGGTGTTCAGAGATGACATGCTGGCTTAGCAGTGTTTAGCGACTACTGCTGTAAAATAATTCCCAGTGAGCAGAAAGAAGAGGAAGAGCCAGATTCCTTTCAAATCTGAAAGGAGGTACCAGTGCTGTTAATGCTATAAGGCTGTGTCCATACAATAACGCTTAACATTTCAGATGAAGAGAACACTGACTGCCTTGCAAATTTCCCTTACAGGAAAAGATCTGATGTCAGAAACTACTGCAGACGTTACCCTTTGACCATAGTGACTTAGCACTTCCTTGCCAATCTAATCCTRTTCAAGAATAATAATGAAAAATACAGTCTGGGATAGTTATTTAGAACAAAAATTTCATCAATACAGCTCCCTCAAACCATAAGGCTGAATTCAAGTAACACAGAAGAGACTTTAACTATGAACTCTCTATATATACTCCCATGAACTTGTGCTCATCCAATAAATCAGAGGAAAGTAACTAATAGCTTCAACATGCTTSTTGGTGGTGTTCCACTATTCATTGTATCCTCGCCCTACGTTTACCACAGACAATAGGTTTTTACCTTTAAAGTAACATTACTGTTGTGTAGCTTCAGTACTGTTGGCCTTTGTAAAGAAGTGTCTAAAGTTATTAGAGGAKGATGGATGGGCAGACAAATGATACAGTTGCACAAGCCTCTTTGCCTTAGGAAATCAGGTTTAAAAAAAAGAGGTTTGCATATAAATAAGCAAAGAAAATAACTTACACCTTTTCCAATTGCTGTCCAGACATCATTGTAGCAATATCTCTTCTGGTGTTTTCCGGTAGGATAAAAGTAAGTTTATCTGATGCTATTTCTGCTCTGGCACCAAGAGTAAGATTTCTGTTATAAGTAAAAGAGAAGGCACATGGTCAACCTACAAYGAGTTGTAACAGCAGAACCAAAACACTTGTTTGCTGAACACAAAGGCTGGTCCAACTAGTCTAACTGCATTGACTGCCCTCAAAATATTAGTGAGCCACTTAGTGAGCATCATACTACCTCTATCTGAGATGGTGTGTTTGCCCACAGAAGATATGTAACAGTCTTAAAGATGCTTTGTTCTAATTGATTATGTCGTTGCATGCATTGCAGGAAAACGCTGACTGATTCATATGAACCTAATTTTGCTCATAGGTCAGAGYGAAAACAGACTGGGAAAGGGAGTATGGCTTTGTCTCCCTTTAGGCTATGGGACTATCTCAGTTAACTACACAGTCAGTGTCAGAAGAGGTAAGGATTCAGCTGTCAGCTACAGCTCCTGAAACTTCCTCAGACCYTCTGGCAATGTGTCTCCAACAGTCTAACCTAACAGAACTGCCGGGCCCACCCGGGTCTCTCTGCGGGCTGGCACACAGCTGGAACAGGACCAGCTTTCGCACACCCCGTGCGCCCTGCACTGCCGTCAGGATGCAGTGGTGAGATGACATAGCTCTTGGGCTGCTGGAGTGACAGAAGAGGCTTGTCTTAAGCTGCTTGTGGTTTCCTGGCCTAGATAAAAGAGAGTTTCCCTTTATGGAGAAAMGGTGGAAGGCTACAGTAGTAAGCTTTTACCACTTTCAGTCATTCACGGTTACAAAATAATCCACAGGAGAGAATTTGAGGATGAAAAAGTCTCTTTCAAATCAAAGGATCTCTTTCAAATCTAATGTATTAATGTTTGTAGTTATGCAAGCATACTGGAAAATTCAGAAGAGGTATTAAAAATTAATAGAAGGTTCAGGAATGATGGAGGGATGTAATTCACAGAGTAATACTTTATGCTTCCAGGAAAATAAAGAGGGTCAAAGAAAGTTGAATTAAGAGTGCAGATTCATTACAAGCCCATTTTTCACTATAGAAGAACTGACAGCATGATCAGAGCTCAAACAGTGATTCAGTTGACCTGCTTCTTGTGGATGGTCCTTTGGTGGGGATTGTTATAACAATCCATGATCTACTTCTGAGAAAACAGATATTGAGGCTGCAGCACTAGTTAATCTCAATGAAGTGATGGATTAATTCCAGTTTAACCTAGTAGACTACAGGGATCCCAGGTGGCAGTCAGAAGCCAACAGGACATCCTGGTGACTGGGTGTGCTCCAGCCTGAATGCAACAGGCACATATTCTAGGCCAGCTCTTGCAAGAACTTCAATATAAAGCACTATTTCTAAACTGAGGCCAAAAGAACCACATAGTAAATGTCTAGAAGTCTCAACAAGGTGGATCTGTGCCTCSTTGAATAACAATAGCTTCAAATATATGTGTATTTAACAAATAGCTTCATGTCATCTTCAGACTCCCTTAATAAGAGAACCAGCCACTTCTCTATTCCCTCATCGTTTTTTCTGCCCTAACTAGGCCTAAGTATTCAATTCTCATAAATGCTAACAAGATGTTCTTTGAAACAGAGTTTATTTGAAAATCTACTTGTAAAAGTGACTGGAACTTTCTTACTTTTCTCTCCTCCCACTCACGTCTCATTGAAAACTCTACTCAGAATTTTTAAATCATGTACTTGGAAGTGACTCCATTTCTCTTTCTATTTCTTGAGAACTGCAGGCAACAAATTGTTACTGCCATTTAACAAAGGTCACTTCTCTTTGCCTCTCTCCTTCCCACTTGCAGTTTTTTGGTCTGCAGTACAAGAGAATTTGCTGGAAAATTACACCAAAAAATGCAGTGCGGAACTGTTCTGCTGAGTGAATGCTTGGCAAATGATCCAGCAGCCTCATAGCAGTCTTATTAATTACCTTTGAATGCTCCATGAAAGAACTACAGTGAACTCAGCTGAAAAATCCAGCAGCCCCTGTATCATTTTCTCTCTACTGGGAGGGCTGATGGTCCACAAAGAGTTTGAATTCCCTTCTAGATCTGCTAGAGTTATATCTTCTTTTCCATAGCCCTCTAGAAACTGCAAAGCAGCCTGTAGGTGTAGAAGATGGAAAGGAAAATTCATTGYGGTAATATTCACAAGACATACAGCCACATTTCCTGATCTGGCAGAATTATAAATGCTCAGTTAATTATAAGTGCTTTGGCTTGCACTGATGGTTTTCCTCAGGTACCAACTGAGGCTTTAAATATGGAGGGGCATAAATACAGTATGACCAAGCCTAGAAGGCAAAACAAAAATTTCACTCTTGTTTAAAGAATAAATATGATGGCCAAGTAGGCCAAAATTAGTCTGAAAATTAATCAAGTAAACTCTGTAGAGTCTATTCAGTCTTATTTCCTTTAGTTTCTAACAACTCTGACTTTATTTGTGGACTCAGGGAGGTAGGCAACTTTCTGTACTAGTTGATTTTGACTGGTACTCCTGACGCTTCACTCGGCTTCTCTGAAACTTCCCTGAAACTTCAGTGGTCAGCACAAAATGTAAGTCATTGTACAAACCATGTGCCAAGCCTGGCCACTGTCGGATGGCTCACACTTCCAGCAAAGTGTGCTGGAGAGTAAAAATTTACTCTCTCTTTTGTTAAGTATAAACATGTCATTCTGCACAGAAAGATGTTGTCTGCRTCCAAAGGATAAGAGAACTCAAAAGTAATAACTTTCAAAATGGAACAAGGTTGCAATATTACTTCTCTAAGACAAGGGCTGTTTAGTAGCATCCTGTGATGTTTCTTATGATCTTATGCTAATTTTTGAATGAACTAGAAGCAAGTTAAATTGCACTTCTTTGAAAGAGGCATTTGATTAAAACCTGGCTCCTAAATTCATGCAACAGTTTCTGCTAAATACTATCTTTTTTGCTAGAAACCTCTGATGACTTTGCCTGTTGCACCATGAAATGCTAAGGCATTTTCCTGTCAAAGCCATACGCGCTTGCTTTTCTTAGCACTGTGTCTCCTCCCTGGGAGGTGAGAACAACGCGCACTTCTGCAAGGAGCTTCTGGCTTAAAAGTGCCAAAACTGTTGGGTCCCCAAASCATGTTTGTTTTGGCACTAAACCAAGAGCTACATGTCTACTGAAGTTTTGTGTCATTTAGAGGGGAGGGTTTTTTTCAGGCAACAGGTCAACTGGTGTTTTTATCTTCCATGAGTTTGTGCAATGATGTCATGATTAAGGGCAACTTCTTTCTTTATAACCCAGTCCTAGTCTGATAAACATCATCTGTGTGAACCATTACTCTTGCAAACTGTCTTTATGGACACAACTTCCCAATGAYGGCAGTACGGCTGACCACTTACAACTACGCAAACAAAACTCACAAAAAGCCTCCACAAAAACACGCACACACTTTTAAGTAACGAGATTCCACATTTCACTTACAGTGTTATCCCTATAGCTTCCCAGAAATGCATTGAAACCAGTCTGATTCAAGTCCTTGAGCTGGCTCTGTTGAGCACTCATTGTAAAAATTGGCTGGGAAACAAAAGAACGCACACTTGTCACATTTAATCCATATCAGCTGCTACAAATACAATACAGCATTCTGTGTATCGCAGTCTAAGACAATTGCAGTACTCAATTTGACAGAAGAAGGTTATGATCTTATTGCACAATGAAGCAAGCTACCTCCATTTGTCAYGTGGACCTGCAGGCAGTTACCTCAGTGGCCAGATGTGGGTTAATTTATGCAGCTTCTACTGGCAGTAGGTTCTATTTTTAACTTGCAAGAGAAGGAAATATTTTACATCATGTTTTTAAACCCAGAAGGGATCATTTGTGTGAGCTAGTCTGATTTCCTTTTCCCCAGAAAAGGAGGACTTTCACCCAGAAAATTCAATGTAAGGAGTAAGGAATAGCACAAGAAAACACAATGCAAAACCAAAGATTTCTTTTAGTCTTTTTTTTTCTTTTTTACCTGATAACCTCCTAGAGTTATTGTGATTGATACATCTAGAGGCTTGTTGGTGACGCCTGCAACAGATTTGATTAAAGACATGAAGAGCAGTGGGAACCAGACAATACAAATCAGCAAGACGATAATCATGCCACCCATTCCATACTTCACAACTTTCTTTTTCTTCTGGCCTCTTGGTTGGGGATATCTCTGCAAAAACAAACAGCAATGTGGTAATATCTCTTCTATCAGTGGTATGCTCTGATCAATGTAAGAATAATGATCTTAAAGATTCTAATGTTCTGGAGTACCTTGTACTGAGATTTTTAGCAAGTCTGCACAGACACTTAACTACTGGCAAGTGCAGACAGGAGTACCAAATAAACCCAGGTCAAATGTGTGTCTGGTGTGAAAAACATTGTAAACCTTCATAATTTTGATTCCTCACCACCATAAAGGAAGGAAAAATCAGGTTTGATAATTTAACTTTTTATCTGAACTAGTGCAAAAATGAAACCACAGGAATCAAAAGTACAATAATAATATCAACAATAATACAACAATTTGCTCAAAAAATGATACTGGGGGAGACCAGATTTCCTGCATTTGTTCTTCCCCCCMAAATGGTATATCAAACCTCCTTAAGGCAGAATACCTCCCATACAGCTTGAAATTCTGCAAATTTTATTTCAGGATAAGTAATATTTATTTGCAAGCAACTGATATGCACAGTGCAACAGGATTGCCTGATATTGCACTAGCTTCACATTCATTTCACACCTCACATACATTATTCCTAAGAGTTGTTCACAAGCTTGATCCAGTCTAGTCAGATCCAGTTAGTAAATCCCATACCAATTGAATTTAAATAATGCTTCAATCTTTGTTGTTATTTCTAAAGCCTGGACATTGTTGATTTGACATCCTTCCCTTGCTTAGCTTCTGAGACCAAGAATGATCTTGCTTTTATCCTTTCCTTTTCAAAGTAGATCAGACAGCACATCTGTTCTCCCTTTCCCATAATTCTCTCCCTCTGTTAATGGCCATGATTGAATGCTTTAATAGCTTCACCATCCTGCATAATGTCTTTCCATCACTGTAATTGATTTTGGTATATTTTCATACAGGATTTTACTCTGCACGGTGTTTTAGGATCCTGTTTTTCACGTGCTGCATTTGCAAAATAAAGATGCATTGTATTGTATTGAATTGCACCTCATATACATGCCAGGAATCTGGCTTTCAGGAAATTGTTCTTGCTTTACAACTTGAATCCATAAAGCCCTAGGAGAATATTAAATTTGTAATACAATGCTATATTTAAAACAAATTAGTTACTTTTCAAAAGCATTGTATCAGATCATTTGTCTTGCACAACAGAATACTGTTTTCATTAAAATCTCGTATCAAGATCACCAGGGGCACATTATTTATCTGTTAGGGAATAGTTCAGACACCTTTAATGCTGCTACAGAACAGCTCGGAGAGAATGTAACAGCCAAAATACTTAAGCATACCACTCAACATGAGACAAAGACAGAAAGAACTAGAAGTACCTTGAACAACACTCATAAAGTTACTGGTAGTTATTCTGCTACATGGCATTAACACACATATGCCAGCTAACACTTGGAAATTTTCCCATTTAAGATCACATAATGCAGAGTGATACTGTTTAAGGTTAAAGAAACTACAGTAACAGAGAGAGTCAAAGTAGAACTGGATTATTCTCTCTCTGACTCCTGAAGCCTCTGATGACACTCCATTTATGGCAGAAATGTAAGTCATACAAAAAAAAAAAAAAAAAAAAAACCTG